>NC_089801.1:16510651-16870651 GCF_029633855.1 Hoplias malabaricus
GGCAGTGAGGGTGCGACCGAGGGGCAGTGAGGGTGCGACCGAGGGGCAGTGAGTGTATGACCGAGGGGCAGTGAGGGTGTGACTGAGGGGCAGTGAGGGTGTGACCGAGGGGCAATGAGGGGGCAGTGTGAAGTGTACAGTGCAGTGGAGATGTTCTGCGTTCTGCGGTGGTGAAGCCTCGTGGATAACAGTGAAAAGAGGAAGCGTGAGAGCGCTGAATGGAGAACTGAATTTCAGCGTCACAGATGAATTATTCAAAGCAGCTCTGAAACATCCTCAGTGCACAGCGACAGCTGTCTCACTGCTGGAGGAGGGTGGGCGGGTCGCACTGACACTGAGGCGGCTGTCTGTTTGTCTTTACCTCAGCTGACCTCTCTGACGGTGGCCGCGGGCTCAGAGCTGTCAAATAAGGTTCAGATGATGAAAGGTCACGTGAGACCGAAGGCGGGAAGAGTGTGAGATTAGAAAGAGACAGCACCGTTTCAAAGAGAGAGAAACAACAGCTGATGTTTATTCTGAAGGAAATCCAAAAAAATCCAGAGTGGTTTTGGAGACAGATCCATGTTTCGAGCTGCTGTTTGGACTGAGAGTGCGCGCGCGCTCGAGAGATCGAGAGAGAGAGAGAGAGAGAGAGAGAGAGGCGGAAGTTGACAGTGCAGTTTTCTCTGAACTAAAGGCAGCCACAGAGAGGAGAGAGAGAGAGAGAGCGAGGGAGGGGGAGGAGGAGGAAGAGAAGGCTGGGTCTTTTAGAAGATGCAGTTTTTTCAAAAATTTTTTAAAAATGTAAGAAAATTGAAATAAACAGCAAACGACTCAGATGTTCCTCGTCTGGACGCTGTGTTTTGTTTGTTGTCGCCTGTCTTTGTTTATGCGGAAGAGGACGAGTAAAAATGAAAGTGCATCTGTTTTGGAAATGAATGAGTCGCATCACAGAGGGAGGACAGACACATCTCCGGGGTTTGTTTTTGTTCCTATTTGTTTGATTCAGTTAATTATTCGAAGATTTTTATCGTTATTTTGTCGTGAATTATTTAACCCTGTGATATCAGGCCCTGCATGTTTAGATCCTTGTATTTGCTCAGTGCACTGACTCTGGACCTGCTCTGAGACCGCGTCTATGTTTTATTCCCTCAAAAATCCGAATTCCCGGCAATTTTTTTAACGTATCCGGCCGCGCCATGATCCCGAAACGTTTACGAAATCTTATTGGTCGCCGGAGTCGTCCATTTTGTGACGTTTTTGACTTTTATTTGATGAGTTTTGAGTACAAACCCCTGTTGCCGCCTTTATCCGCCATAAACTCGCCAGAAACTGCGAAAATCGGGCGAACGCTTTTACGTGAAGATGGACACGGACAAACCTTCGACTTCGGGCTCATTTTACAATAATTTTAGTGCATCTTTTGATGAAGACCTTACAGACATCTTCTGCAGGTGAGTGGCCGAGTCTCACTGCTGTTATCAGCGATTAACTTAATTATTTTATCAAATCGAGGATTTGTGATCGTAATTCGACGCTAATTTCGCTAAAATTTGCCGTTGTTTACGTGTTTTATTTTTTTGCTGAAGCTGAGACTGAGCTGCTGCTCTGAGTTGCTGAACATGTGCTGCTTCAAAGGAGATAAAGATATCAAACTACAATTCTCACACGACAATTTTTTATAATAACAAATAAATAACGTTTTAACGTTTATATAATCACAAATATCGAGTTAAATAGTGGTTTTAACTCAAATCCCGGAAGAAAAAGCTTTGATAAAGTTTAGAGCCTGTGTCAGCCATTTTCTAAAGCTGCTGCACAGAGTCAGGTTTAAATTGTTTGTGTTTGATTAAATAAGTGAAATATTTTTATTACTTTTTATTACTTTTCCTGACTTTTGTATAAATACACCACAGACATTCGCATAAAAACATGTGAAATATGCTTAGGTTTTAGTGTCAGATTAATTTTTTTTTAAGAAAAAAGGCAGAATGTAATCCCAGATTTAATGGAGACACACTTTTACTGATTTTTCTGTAAAATATAGAGACTTTTTTACATTTTTCGGGTTTAGATTAAAATTTCTGAAATCTGATTTTAATAATATCAGTGTTTTCTGACTGTGCTGATATATGCATTAATCTACAGAAATTTAAATGTAAATAAATATTGTGGGGATAAATGTACATTTAAATCAAAATTTACCATGTTTTAATTATTGTTTCAAATGAAATGAACTTTATGATATGTTTGGGTTTTGGGCTGAAAGCTGTGAACTGTGTAAAGGCAGAGTTGAGTTTAGGGTTGAGTTAAACACAGTGAGGGAATATTTGCTCAGACGGGGGCTGATACCCTCAAACTTGGTGAGAAAATCATCACTATGTATTTTAAAAATGACACTAATTTTGTTTTAATGTTGGATTTGTGTTTTTCACCTGGGATTATACGGTCTGTTATAAGTGTGAGGAGCTGTAGTGCTTCAGTGCAGTGTAACACAGCTGTCGTGGGGCAGAGTAAGTTGTATTTAATGAATGCGAAAATGTGGCGGCATTATTTCCCTCGAACTTTAAAACAGCTTTTATATAAACCTCATTAAAGAGAAAGAGAGAGAGAATGGCGCGTACGTTTGGGTGTGGTTCTTTTTTTCTTTTGCCTTCATTGGTTTAACTCTGATCTGATGAGGAAAGAACTCAGGTGTAAAATATAAAGGTTTAATAAAATCCCACAGAATTTCTGTTTCAATGAAGAACGGCAATAAAATCCAAGTTAATAAAGTTCAGATGAACTCTTTTGTCATAAACTCTGACACCTCTTTCACTGTTAAATCACAGTTTACAGGGGGCTTTATTGGGCACTGTTTTATTTATTTATTATAAGCTCAGGTCTTGGCTTTATTTTTTGAATATGTTCAAAAATAGTGCTCCGTCACTGACTCTGCACCGGGTCGTTTCAGTACGACATTAGTACAATATAATATTAATATAATGTAATACAATACAAGGTTTAAAAACATATTCATCTTAATATATACTTTATATAAAAACATAACATATTCAAACATTAATACAGCATAATCGTAATATATTAAAAGAGTAAAAACAAAATACTAATCAAATATAATCATATAATATAGAATAGAATATATTTATAATCATATAATATTCATTTAGTGTTAAAACAGTAATATGAAATTAAATGTTCAATATAATGTTAATACAATGTAATATAATACAACTGGCATAAAATATAATAATAATAATACCATAAAATGCTAAAGAAATATGACATTTTTACAGTATCCTACTACTACTACAGTATAACAGTAATACAGCATAGTGTTAATACAATATGACATCACAACTCTAATACACTCGACTCTTACACAGTGTTACACTAATGCAGTAAACTGTTCATACTTTTATTTATAATATAAAATACTACAGTGTAATTTATAACAATTCGACATAAATATCTCTAAATATGACATTAATATAATGTTAGAACACTATTGAAATATATAACATTAAAGCAGTGTAAGGTTAAAATTGTGTAAATGCTATTTTTTCTGTTTGCGATTTTCCTCCATCATTCTGTGAAGTTAAAATATATGAGGTAAATGTTTTATATGAATTTAAGCATGTTTTATATTAATATAGTGTCATATTCAATGTATATGTGTATATTTGGGGTTGTTTGGGTACATTTCCATATGAGCGTGTGAGTGTGTGTGCGATTATTTTGCATGTGTATATTTTCACTATGAATGTTGTTTTAATTATAATTAAGAATATATATGTGTGTGTGTGTGTGTGTGTGTGTGTATTTTGGGTTTTTGTGTATTTTGGGTTTTGTGTGTGTATATATTTTTTCTGTATATACACATACACAAATATTTGTGTTTGTTTGTGTACGTATATATGAGTGTATATTTGGGTTTCTGTATATTCTCAATATGAGAGTGTGTGTGTATATATATATGTGTTTATGTATTCACTGTGTGTATATTTTCAGTATGAATGAAGCTGAGAGTGTGTGAACTCTCTGTGGGAAACTGTTCTGACTGTTCATCAGTTTCACACAAATTGCATTTTATTGGTCGCTGCACAATGAAATGTCTCTGCCTCATTCAGTCATCAGTGGCAGTGAATACACACTTAAGGGCACTAGGGGAAGTGAACACACACACACACACACACACACACACACACACACACTAGTGCACTTGGGCCAGTGTACACACACACACACACATAATTGTGCACTAAGGGTAGTAAACACACATCCAAAACCGTGGGCAGCAATTCCCAGACAGTGAGCATATATTAGTCCATTATTGTAAAAAGGCTGTCACACCACTGACTGACCACTCAGATTACTGTCCTGTACGGGATATAACTCATTTATAATCTCCTCAAACAGATTTTACATTCACAGAGACTTTTATTCTGGAAAACAAACTAATACAAATATTACCAGCAGCTATGAGAGATATAATAATGAGTATAAGCCTGATATAAAGTGATTAAATGCTGAAAATGTTGACACTGTGCTGGTTTAAAATTATTTACTAATCTTATTTATAAAGAATAACAAAAGAACCTAATGAAGGAATAAATACTAAATCTGACTGTGAATGGAAAAGTGCTAAAATGTGGCACTGGGTCTAAAATTCTGTTTAATCACCGGGGGTCTGCTGTGGACTCCAACATTTACCCTCAGTCACCAGCCGCAGTCCGCCGTCTCCCTGCTCTCAGGGTTTATCCACACACCTGAAGGCAACAACCACAGGCGGGGGCATGTCTGTGGGTGTGTTTTTGATGGGCGCGGCCTGTCCAGGGGACTTTTCTGCCCATCCAATGAAACACTTATAGCTATAGTGTTTAATTTTGTTAAATGTTTATTATTTTTCTGCAGCAGTGGAGATGGGCCGGAGCGCTGCGCCCGTTCCCGGAGTGCGACCACAGATGGGATATGGCCCAGGCTCCATCACTGTTTTAACTGGGAACCAGAGAATAGCTACTTAATTCTGTTTTAAATTGAGTGTGAAACAAAGAGTGTGTTAAACCCCAGTCTATTAAGCCACAGCCCAATCAGCCAATGGGATTCTGGTCTACAGCCGGATCCCCTGAGTCTCCATGGTAACAGTGAATATTGATGTTAATAAAAGCTCTGTTCTGGGACCTGTCCTGTGTTTGTATTATTAAATATCTCGGTGTTTTCTTTTTTTAAACGTCGATTAAACAACAGTGAGTTTACAGGAATCTTCCATTCCACCTTAAATAGTGCAGCAATGACGCTGTGTAAATCAAATCACACGAGGGGCGTGGTGCCAGCCAATCAGAACACAGAAGGGCGGGGCTTCCCTGGCAACGTAGAGGATATGAAGAATCGTTTTACATCTTTCTGAAACTAACGCCATTTGCTTATTAAATAAACATGTATTTGAGTTCAAATCCGCCTCAGTTTCACAAAAAGGTGGAGACAATTTTACGTTATATCCTACCCGTATTCAGGCAAGCCCCGCCCTTCTGAGTTCTGATTGGCTGTTACAATGTTTTGCTCCGTGGTGTGGTACACTCGTTTAATTGTTTTGAAATTAATTAAGTATTTAATTAATTTCAATATTGAAATGCTATTCTTTGTGTATTTTATATAAAAATGTGATCAGACTGAGAAGTTTAATAAAAAACAAAATAAACTTGACGAGTGTCTAAGCCCCTGATTGGTGGCATTTTTTGAGTGACGCGGCCAAGGCTCCGCCCCCTTGGGGATTCCCCGGTCTGATTTGGAAGGTTGTTGTGTTGTTTTTAAAGTGTCTGAGGTGTTTTTAAGTTGCTTGTGGGTGTTTTTTAAAGTTGTTTGCGGGGTGATTTTGCGGCTGGAGCCGAGGACCGGGGCCGGGAGCAGCAGCGGGGTTTGGGGGCAAACAGGTAACAGCTTCTCTGGGATTTGAGCCGGTTTTCTGCGGCTTTAGCGACTTTATCGCGTTCTCGGAAATCTGCAATAAACTGAATTTAAAAGATTAGCTGAGAGTTATATCTGAAATGATCAAGTCTTTTATCTCTCTTACCGGGCCGCGGTTCGGAGGCTGGGTTTAGTGCAGTTTTAATAAAGTAGGAGTTTAGGGCTGAGGCCTGCGCCAACGTTACCTCGACGTACCGTCCCGGAAACACAGATAAAACCAACAAAACACGCTTTAAAATCGATATTTACCGGTTATTAAACTCGGATTAGAGTTAAACCGGGGTTTTACTGCATTTACTGAGTTTGACTTTACTCTGGAAAATGAATGTAGCTAGTGATAATTAAATTCGTCTGTTGGGGATTACAGCTTTCACTTATTACCTGCAAAATACAACTTTAACTTCTCAGAGACTAACCCCGACCCTCACAGAGACTTATCCCCTTTTACAGATTCAAAACATAACGTTTTTACTTTTTATTACTGAAAACATGTCGACAACAGTTAGCCTAGCATGCTAAAACAGCCGGTAAAACTGTACATTTATTCGTGTAATTGTAGTTTTTAATTAGTAAAATAGCTACTTAATTACAACATGTAAATTTGTCCAATGAAAAAATAATTTTTGTATTTTGTGAGTAAATTTAGTCCTGTGTGTAACTTTAATATTTAGTAGGTAAAGTACTCAATTACTGTTTGTAATTTTAGGACCTTACAGGTATCTAAATGACTTAATTATTAAATGTTATATTATTAAATATTAATGTTATAATTTTACAAGTTACTACAGGCCTGAAGATATGAACATGACTATGACAACAGATGAAGTTATGTTTATTCGACATCATATTCCTATTAAATATGATTCTGTTGTTTTGAAGTGGGTGTGCATGAGGCACTAGAGTTTAATAACACATTACCAGCAGGTTGCTTGCTAGATTTTTATGAATGTAATGAATCCCTTGAGGGAAATGAGGTTGTCACCGCAGCCAGGTTCTTTTACGTACAGAGCTGTACACAAACAGAGACACGAGAAAGGTTCAGTGAACTATGTTAATACACACAGAGAATACAAAAGTATAGGAGATAAATCAAATAAATTGGTGTTCAGTATTCAGTGGAGGGAATGGTCCATAAATCTGTTATTAAAGTATCCAGTAATAACACCTGAGGTCCTGAAGCAGTAGCGGTTGTAACCTTGACTGTAAATGGGTGATAAATTGTGCAGGTTCCACTCGCTGTGGTACGAGAGCCCGGGTCAGTACTAACCCCCCGTTTCCCTCCTCTCAGCTCGGTGGGACCTGTGTGCTCTGGTCGTCTTCTGATGGAGCAACCGGAGGAACAAGCCGAGAGCCAAGAGTTTGCCGAGCTCTGGCTGCAGAACCTCATGTAAGAACACAGAACTTTGGCTCTAGAACCTGTTCCTCACACTTCATCTCTATTCACACTGCAGGGCACATCTGGATCTGATTTCAGACTGGGTGTCAGATTTGTGCTAAAATGGAGGAGTAATCTCTCTCTCTCTCTCTCACACTCTTTCAGAGCGCCGGATGGAAATTCCTGGGGAAACGATGAGGTTGGTGATTGTTATTCTGTATGTTTATTGCTGTTGTGTGTGTTGTGTTGTGTATTGTTGTTGTGTTGTGTATTGTGTAGGACATCCCTGAGGATCTGCAGAACGTATTCGACCAATCGATTTTTGGTGAAATGTCAGGCCACGCCCCTCAGGCAAATATAGCTCCGCCTGCTCCCACTGTTCCTGTGACAACGGATTACCCTGGCCCTCACGGCTTCAAGTTACGGTTCCAACAATCCGGGACCGCCAAGAGTGTCACATGCACAGTGAGTATACACACACACACACACACACACACACACACACACACCCTGTGTCCACTCACTGTCCACTCTGTGAGACATTCCTCCCTCCTTGGTCCACCTTGTAGGTGTAAAGTCAGAGACAGTAGCTCATTTGGCGCTGCACAGTGTGTGTCGCTCATCCTCTAGTCCTTCATCAGTGACACAGGATGCTGTCGGCTGGATGTTTCTGGTGGTGGACTATTCGCAGTGCAGCAGTGACACTGAGGGCTTTAAAAACTCCAGCAGCACTGCTGTGTCTGATCCACTCTACACCAGCACAACACACACTAACACACCACCACCACGTCAGTGTCACTGCAGCGCAGAGGTTGATCCACCACCACATCACACCTGCTCTGTGGGGGGAAGGGGGGTAGCAAAGTATGCAGAGCAACAGGTGGGCTACAGTGTGTACGTATAGGACCCGGGGGGGGGGGGAAGAAATGAAAAGGTGGTTGTAATGTTATGGCTGATTAGTGTGTGAGGACACACTCAAATACAGAGATATAAACAATAGATATTTTTCTTTCTAAATTAAAATTATGTTCATTTCACCAATAGAATTTACAATAATTTATTGTAATAATTGTAATAATTGTAATAATTTAAAATAATTCACTGAATGGTGTGAAGCGGTCGATCAAAGGACAAAGAGATATACACAGACACATACAGGCAAATGTGTACACACACACACACACACACACAGTCAAACGGGCACGCACGCGCACACACACACACACAGTCAAACGGGCACGCACGCGCACACACACACACACACACAGTCAAACGGGCACGCACGCGCGGGCACGCACACGCACAGTCAAACGGGGGCACACACAGTCAAACGGGCATGCACACACTCAGTCAAACGTGGGCACGCACACAGTCAAACGGGGGCACACACAGTCAAACGGGCACGCACACACACAGCCAAACGGGGGCACACACACAGTCAAACAGGCGCACACACACACACACACACACACACAAACGTGAGCACACACACTCAGACAGACAGACAGATACATACAGACAGTCAAATGTGTACACACACACACACACACCTGTGTTCCTCTTTGTTCTGCTGGACTTCATGGCGCGGTGTTCCAGGGTTCCTCTGGGTCTTGGTTCTGTTCTGAGGTAAAACCCTGCATCCTGTATCTAGAACCCGGTTCCCCTCTCTCTCTCCTCTGTTCTGGCTTGAGTTTTTTCAGAAGACATGAACGGACATGTTCTGTGCGTCCAGGAGGGTTCTGCGGCAGTGATGGGGTTAATAAAGCTCCGCCTCTCAGCTCTGGTTAGGTTTCACTCCGTATTCAAGCTACACAACTATGTTTATTTACTTTAGTTATACGCACACACACCTGACCCCCAGCTGCTGACGAATCAGAACAAACTGATCAAAATGATCCAGAGCATTCAATGTAGCTCTAGATTAGAGATGTAAATAAAAAGATACTAAAGACAACAATGAGATAAACAATGACAATAATCTTCAGTGTTAAAGAGCACTGGGGGTGGACTTCAGCAGCTCTTTAAAAATCAGAATCAAATAAGAGTTAAGGCTTGTTCTAAACGTTATTACACTAATTTCTTCTGCTTTATTTGTAATTTATTATTTAAATATTTAAACAGTTCACACTTTAAAAACCAGCAGTAATAATAATAATAACAATAAATAATAAATAATGTTGTTCTCTGATGTGAATCTTCAGTTTTGTTTCTAAATTTCTGTCCAGTCTCAATTTTAGTCAAATCACAGAAAGGGTTAAAGTGTGTGTGAGAGAGAGAAATATTTTTTTGACACTTGAAGATGGCGTTGCTGTAAATTTTTAAAACGATTTTGTTAAAAAGATCAGAAGCTGTAAATTAATCTGGTTATATAATAATATTAATAAAGACCTCCATCAATACTCTTCTAGTTTAGAATTCGTGTCAAAGTGTGTGTGTGTGTGTGTGTGTGTGTGTGTGTCTTTGGTACATGGCTGAAGCCAGCTGCAACTGAGAGACATGTCTGAACATGTCTGCCTAAGTAGTGGGGGTGTGCACGTATGTGTATGTGTGTGTGTATGTGTGTGTGTGTGTGTGTGTGTTTGTGGTGCAGTGTGAGGATTCCTGTGGCTTACAGAATCGAGTCTCAGGAATAAAACCAGAGAAGACCACTCAATAAAAAGCAGAAGTGAGGTGAGGTCTGTGTGTTTGTGTGTGTGTGTGTGTGTGTGTGTGATTGTTTGTTTGTAATGATGTGTGTCTTTATCTCGGGGAGCTGAGCGCTCAGTAAACTCTGCTCTGGGTTTTATTAATTGTTTGTCGAATTTGAATGTTCAAATCTGTTTTATTTATTTATTTTTAATTTCTGTGATTTTTCACTTTTGCTGCGGTTTACTGACAATTCTTTCTCTCTTTCTCTCTCTGTTCTTTATCTTCTACACACTTCTGTCTGCCCCCCTCTCCCTCTCTGTGTTCTTTTCTCTCCTCGCTCTTCTCTCTTCCCTCTCTCTCCATTCGCTTCTTTGTTTCACGCTGTTCTCTGTTTCTCTCCCCGTTACCCATTTTCTTTCTCTCTCTCTCTCTCTCTCTCTCTCTCTCTCTCTGCAGTACTCTCCTGATTTGAATAAGCTGTACTGTCAGTTGGCGCGGACGTGTCCAGTGCAGATGGTGGTGGAGACCTCCCCTCCTACGGGGGCAGTGTTGAGGGCAATTGCCGTGTATAAAAAACACGAGCACGTGGCCGAGGTGGTCCGCCGATGTCCACACCACGAGAGGACCCCCGAAAACAACGATGGTACCCTCTCTCTCATAAACATGCGTGGGGGTTATACCCTGCTGGTGGGCTCTTGGTGTTGCGCATGAAGTTCGGTCTGAAGCATATTTCTGACCGCTTTCCCTCTTTCTGCCCCTCCTCCCCTCGGTAGGCGTGGCTCCTCCTGGTCACCTGATGCGAGTGGAGGGAAATTCCCGAGCTGTGTATCAGGAGGACGAAGGCTCTCAGAGACACAGTGTTGTGGTTCCGTACGAACCTCCGCAGGTACGACACCCTCTAGAACATCACACATCACTGTGAGAACGGAACCTCGTATCTCCAGAAGAACAGAGTTCCCAACTCAGTGTTCCAGATTAACAGCCATTACCATTTGCTGAACCACAACAGAATTAATTGGGACTTGTGTGTGTGTGTGTGTAGGTGGGGTCGGAGTGCACCACTGTGCTGTATAACTACATGTGTAACAGCAGCTGCATGGGGGGCATGAACCGCCGCCCCATTCTCACCATCATTACCCTGGAGACACAGGAGTACGTAACACTTACGTTTACTGCAGCATGGCACACAGTTACACTACAGGACCTGTCTTGCACACTCACAAATACACTCACACAATCATTCATCAACTCTCTCACACACACACACACACCCACCCAGACTCACTCAAAATTTCTCACATTCACTCATCATACACACTGTCACACATTCACTCACAAATTCTCTCTCTCTCTCTCTCTGTCTCAGTGGTCACTTACTGGGCCGTCGGACGTTCGAGGTTCGTATTTGTGCATGTCCAGGTCGAGACAGGAAGACGGAGGAGAGTAACTTCCGCAGTCAACAGGAAGCTAAAAACAGCAGCAAAACACAAACCAGCAACAAACGTGGTGAGGAAGTGAATGAGGGTGAGGGAGTGAGAGCGTGGGCAAGTAAAAAGGAGGAGTAAAGTCTTTTATTATCATTGTATTATGAATAATGTTATTGTAATTTATCAGATCACTGTGATATTGTCATTTACCCCAGTGATGTGTGATAGTTCTGTATAAGATCCTTTATTAGTCCCTGGGGAAATTCACAGTATAGTGAACTTTTAAAAGTGTAGTGTTATAACAGCGAGAGTAATAAATGAGAGTGATAAAGGTGACAACGGGACGTGACAGTAATAAAGGTGATGATGAGATGGTGAGAGTAATAAAGATGACAACGGGACGGTGACAGTAATAAAGGAGACGGGACGGTGACAGTAATAAAGGTGACAACGAGGCCACGAGAGTAATAAAGGAGACAACGGGACAGTGAGAGTAATAAAGGAGACGGGGGGCGGCGAGAGTAATAAAGGAGACGAGGCGGCGACAGTAATAAACGAGAGTAATAAAGGTGACGACTAGGCGGCGTGAGTAATAAAGGTGGCGACGGGACGTCGAGAGTAATAAAGGAGACAACGGGACAGTGAGAGTAATAAAGGAGACGGGGGCGGCGAGAGTAATAAAGGAGACGAGACGGTGACAGTAATAAACGAGAGTAATAAAGGTGACGACTAGGCGGCGAGAGTAATAAAGGAGACGAGACGGCGGCAGTAATAAAGTTGATGACGGGATGCAAGAGTAATAAACGTGAGTAATAAAGGTGACGATGAGGCGGTGAGAGTAATAAAGGTGACGAAGGGGCAGCAAGAGTAATAAAGGTGACGACGGGACGTCGAGAGTAATAAAGGAGACGAGACGGCGGCAGTAATAAAGTTGATGATGGGGCGGGAAGAGTAATAAACGAGAGTGATAAAGGAGAAGACGAGGCGACGAGAGTAATAAAGGTGACAAAGGGGCAGCGAGAGTAATAAAGGTCAAGACTGGACGGCGAGAGTCATAAAGGTGACGACGGGACGGCGAGAGTCATAAATGTGACGACGGGATGGCGAGAGTAATAAAGGAGACGAGACGGCGGCAGTAATAAAGTTGATGATGGGACGGCGAGAGCAATACAGGTGACGACTGGACGCGAGAGTAATAAAGGTGACGACGGGACGGCGAGAGTAATAAAGGAGACGAGACGGCAGCAGTAATAAAGTTGATGATGGGACGGCGAGAGCAATACAGGTGACGACTGGATGCGAGAGTAATAAAAGAGATGACAGGATAGTGAGAGTAATAAAGGAGATGACAGGATGGTGAGAGTGATAAAGGTGATGACAGGATGGTGAGAGTAATAAAGGAGATGACAGGATGGTGAGAGTGATAAAGGTGATGACAGGATGGTGAGAGTGATAAAGGTGATGACTGGACGGTGAGAGTGATAAAGGTGATGACGGGATGGTGAGAGTAATAAAGGTGATGACGGGATGGTGAGAGTAATAAAGGTGATGACGGGATGGTGAGAGTGATAAAGGTGATGACAGGATGGTGAGAGTAATAAAGGAGATGACAGGATGGTGAGAGTGATAAAGGTGATGACAGGATGGTGAGAGTAATAAAGGAGATGACAGGATGGTGAGAGTGATAAAGGTGATGACAGGATGGTGAGAGTAATAAAGGTGATGACGGGATGGTGAGAGTGATAAAGGTGATGACAGGATGGTGAGAGTGATAAAGGTGATGACAGGATGGTGAGAGTAATAAAGGAGATGACAGGATGGTGAGAGTGATAAAGGTGATGACAGGATGGTGAGAGTAATAAAGGAGATGACAGGATGGTGAGAGTGATAAAGGTGATGACGGGATGGTGAGAGTAATAAAGGTGATGACGGGATGGTGAGAGTGATAAAGGTGATGACAGGATGGTGAGAGTGATAAAGGTGATGACAGGATGGTGAGAGTAATAAAGGAGATGACAGGATGGTGAGAGTGATAAAGGTGATGACAGGATGGTGAGAGTGATAAAGGTGATGACGGGATGGTGAGAGTAATGAAGATGGGACGGTGACAGTGATAAAGGTGATGACTGGATGGTGAGAGTGATAAAGGTGATGACGGGATGGTGAGAGTAATAAAGGTGATGACGGGATGGTGAGAGTAATGAAGATGGGACGGTGACAGTGATAAAGGTGATGACTGGACGGTGACAGTGATAACGGTGATGACTGGACGGTGAGAGTGATAAAGGTGATGACGGGATGGTGAGAGTAATGAAGATGGGACGGTGACAGTGATAAAGGTGATGACGGGATGGTGAGAGTAATAAAGGTGATGACGGGATGGTGAGAGTAATAAAGGTGATGACGGGATGGTGAGAGTCAGAAAGGAGACAGGACGGTGACAGTGATAAAGGTGATGACGGGATGGTGAGAGTAATAAAGGTGATGACGGGATGGTGAGAGTAATAAAGGTGATGACGGGATGGTGAGAGTCAGAAAGGAGACAGGACGGTGAGAGTAATAAAGGTGATGACTGGACGGTGAGAGTGATAAAGGAGACGATGGTGTGAAGAGTGACCTTCTCCTGTATCTGACCCTCAGCTCTGAAGGACGCCAGCTCTCGTCCTGAGGGCAGTAAGAAGGCCAAAACCAGTGGCAGCAGTGATGAGGAGATCTACACACTGCAGGTGTGTATACCCACACACACACACACACAGCTGCTTTATTCTGCCCAAGTGACACTGCATTTTCTCTGATTTGATCAATCACCACACAGTTCAGGAAGAAAATTTTGAGAAGCATATTTCCAAAAACATTTTGCCATATATAAGATTAATGTTCTCCCTCTCTGCCTCTCTCTCTCTCTGCCTCTCTCTCTCCCCCCTCGTCTCTCTCTAGATCAGAGGTAGGAAGCGTTACGAGTTCCTGAAGGAGATTAATGACAGTCTGGAGCTCAGTGATGTGGTGCCCCCTGCTGACGCTGAGAAGTATCGCCAGAAGCTGTAAGTCTGAAAACACACACACACACACACACACACACACACACACTGCACCTGCTGCTGTGCTAATACAGTGCTGAATTCTTACAGTATATAAAGTATACACTGGTCCTGAGTAAATTCAGAAGCTGCTAAACTCTCTGATATTAATCCGTCTGTTTCGTCTCGTCAGTGTCTCCAGGAGCTCGAGGAAGGAGCGAGACGGAGGCGCTCTGGCGCCCAAACGGGGGAAGAAGCTTCTGGTGAAGGAGGAGAAGAGCGATTCCGACTGAGAGGAAAGGAGAGAGGGAGGAGTTTGTCATTCCTTTTTTGTTTCCTGTTCTTTCTTTACTGTAAGTGGGGAGGGGGACTCTTTTTATTATTATTTTGTTTTATTTTGTGAGTTCCTCATCCCTCCTTCCGTTCTCTGTGGGGTTCTTGAACCGGGGTTCTGTGTGGAACGGCGGGGGTCAGCGGTCAGACTCGGGGTTAACGTTAGGTTAGTGCTGGTCACTCCTGGACTGTCCAGTCATCGGTTAATACTTTAAAGGCACTGTAGGTGATTTAATAAAGTCTAACTAGTAAATTAACAGTTAAACGGTTGTTTGAGGCACAGCTGCAGCACAGGCGCATTCTGGGCCAGAGGAAACCTGGAGGTCTGTGTGGTGGCAGTTCCCTGCTTGGTCACTGGAGGGCCAACGCACTGGTGTACTGTCGGGATTCAGGACGCACTGCCTCAGGTGCTCGGATAAGTGAAATACAATAAGATCGTAACTCTGGGCAAATTGCCTACAGAACTTTTAATGTAACTCCAGGGCTTTAGCGCCGGTCGGATTTGTGTCCGATCTCCAGACTCTGGGAATGATCTACATCCTCAGTGCATCAGGAACAAAAAGCATTAGATATGGATCTGGAGTCGGAGTTCAGTCTGTTTATAAAGTTACTGTGATCACGGCTCACGCTGTTCACCACAAAACTGCCTTTCACCAATCAATCAATCAATAATCAATCGATGTGATCAATGAATGGCATTGTTCTGGGCATTTACAGCTGTCTCTGGACTGATGTGTCACTCCCTCAGTGCTCGGTTAGACCTGGTCCGTTCCTGTCAGTGATTAACAGATCGATTGATGACTGATTGTGAAACTTGAACATGTTTAAGGTTCATGAAATTAATAAATAGACCTTTCTCGAGGTTTAGACGAATCCTGGCTCTTGATCGATGTCCTCTTCGTTAGTGTTAATGTTTATTTTTTAGTAGAATTAAAAACTTTTTATTCTTTTATACTCTAATCTTTTTCTGTACTTTTTTTATAAACCATTGATCAAAATGTTCAAGATCATTTTCATAATAAAACTCTTCCACTATCCTGTGTGTGATTGATCTGCTGTGTTCAGAGAGTTCCTACACCTTTCAAACAAACGATGACAACATGAAACAGAGGTTATTTTACACTCAAACAAATGAGACAGAAATTAATGACAATGTCTGGTGTGTACTTTATTGTGAAAACTCCATACAGACAGAAGGACTATTAAAGGAAAAAGTGTGGATGATAAAAGCTCTGCTGTTGAAGCCTGATTTAAATCTCAGCGCTGAGGGAGAGGGGGAAGGGCATCTGGACTGCGGGATTGTCTGACCTCAGACAGCAGCTGCGTGTCCATCAGAGGGCCGCGTGATCCTCAGGCGGAGACCACAGGGTCATGATGGTGCGTCCATCCAGCGGTGCGAACAGAGGGAACAGTGGGTCTGTGAAGTGTGCGGTGAAGGTGAAGATGTGCGAGTGAGTTTCCGCGTTGTAGAAGGACACCTGTCCCTCCTCAACATCCAGGTAGACGCCCACCCGCCTGGGCAGCAGCTCCAGGGGCAGCGGGGTCTCGGGCTTGGTGCAGGCGTAGAACTGGTGGGTGCTCCTCCAGATTACCCAGAATCCGGTGCTAGGGCTCATGGGGACGCGTCCGGTGCGCGGGGATGAGGACGAGGTCACGCCGAGACGCCAGTATCCCTTATTCGCCACAGTCACCTCCCAGTAGCTCCGCCCACACGACAGACCCCGCCCACCCAGCACGCACGGCCAGCCCTCGAACCTCCGTTGGCTATACTCCACCTCCATCTCCGACCTGGCCTCCTGAACGCTCTTACCGTCACCTGACACCTGCAGCCAGCGGTGATTGGTCAGTGGGTCCAGCGTCACGTCGACTACAGGAAGAGAACAAAGACATGAATCGAGTACTGAGAGTTCTAGATACGGTTCTAGACTGTGTTCTAGATATAGCTACAGAGTAGATTTTGACCAATATTTATAAATCAAAACTTTAAAAAAGTTCTAGATAATGCTGTTTTTTTGCAGATCCCAATAGATACAAAATTGTTAGAATTCTAGGTAATGTTCTAGATACAGACAATGTTTTTCCACAAAGTACATGACAAGGACAGTTCTAGGCAAAGTTCTAGATAGTGTTCTAGATACAAGAAAATACTGCTTTTTGGAAAATCTTAAATGTTTTTTACAAAGCTCAATACATAAATACAGGCAGAGTTCTAGACCATGTTCTAGATACTGTTCTAATTACAGTTGAAGACTAAAGACCAGTACACAAGGGACAGAGTTCTAGATACGGGTCTAGATATTGTCCAAAACATTTAATAAAAACTTCCAAACACAGTCAGTGAAAAATATACTTATAGACATAGTTCTACAGTCTAGATATTGCTCAAATACAGGTTTACCCAGTTAAAATTACAATACCAGACAATGTTCTAGATACAGTTCTACATAGAGTTCTAGACACCCTCTCTCCTGCTGCCCGTCTCCTCAGAAACAAAATGAGGTGAATGAATGAATACTTCACTGTGATGCAAATGCAGCATGAGGGTTCTCCTCTGAGCGTGTTGAGCTCCAGTCGCACAGTTACAGCAGAGTGTGACCTACCTCTCTACCTGCAGCGCCACCCTGTGGCTGCCCCGTCATTACCTACGCCATCAATAACAAACCTGGGCTTTGACCCTCACCTGCCGCGCTGCAGATCCAGGACCACACTGCGGGAAACAGGAAACACAGTCAGTCTCCCAGTCAGCGCTAACACGAGCACAGAGGCGTCTGGGCTGAAGAGACGCGGGTAAATACCTGAGTTCGGGATGTACTTCGGAGTTTCTGTCCAAGAACCGCAGGGAAAGAAGGAGAACCGGAGACGAGGAACGTACACAACATTACAGCGATAAAACACAAACAAAACTCAGTTACTCACTAAATTCATCAGAATTCAGTTCAATTTAATATTTTAAATCACTCTCTGTCCTCGTGTCCAGACCACTGTCTGTCTGTGTGCGTGTGTGTGCGTGCCTGTGTGTGTGTGTGTCTGTCTGTCTGTCTGTCTGTGTGTGGAGTTTGAATTCCAACCTCCACAGTGATGAAGTTAAAATCACCTGTTCTCCAGGTTCTCTGTTTACACAACAGCCACACCTGTGGAACCAAACCCTGCATATAGAGAGAGAGAGGGAGAGAGAGAGAGAGAGAGGGAGAGAAAGAGACAGAGAGAGACAGAGAGAGAGACAGAGAGAGAGGGAGAGAGAGACAGAGAAAGAGGGAGAGAGAGACAGACAGAGAGAGAGAGAGACGGAGAGACAGAGAGAGAGTGAGTGAGTGCTGGAGTAGTGTGCAATAAAGGACGCAGTGAGTGATTATGGAAGTGTGGATGTTGCTGATGTTAATCTCAGGTGAACTTTGAGTGGATTATTGTGAAGATGGCAGTGAGAGTGTGATGTAAGACGTATTATGCCTCTTTCACTCGTGGGCTCACGTGCTGTAGGCGTGGGGGCAGAGCCTGTGCAGCACGTGCAGGAGAAACTCCGGAACATTTCCCGCTCCGTTCTCACATGCACTGACTCTGATTTCACCCGTAGTCTTTACCAGGGCATGAGGAGGATGAAGTCCGCATAACATCCGGGACCATCCTACACACACAGCTCCTCTGGGAAAACTCCGGAACATTTCTGGATCACCTTTAGAGTCGTCTTCAGTCTCAGGTGTCCAGGTTACAGCAGGCTTTACCAAAAAACTACAAAATAACTAAGGCTTTGAGTCTTTATGATTGTTTATGATTGTTTATGATTCTTTATGAGAGTTTATGGGTGTTCTTTAAACACTGCTATGTAATCTCAGTTTCTGAGGGTGAGCTCCTCAGGGTTTTCAGGAACACTGTAGAAGTCTTCCTCAGTGAAGGGCTCAGCGTCGGAGGACACTCTGTCACAGTGACGGTGAAAGTTAAGTTTGATGTTGAGAGTGAAAGGGGCGGTTAGGGCTGAAACACATTTCATACAAAAACGCAAACGCCTGGCCAGTGCTCTATAAACACACATCCCTTACATTACAGTGGTGTGTAAAACACACCGTACTCAGGGGGTGAGGGAGGACACGTCATAGCATCTGTAAACAGAACAGGGTTAAACCCGTCTACAGCAGAGGAGTGGGGTTTTCCTGCTGCACAGGGGATAAAAGGTAAGACTCAGCAGACGGTGGGGAGTGTGGACTCCAGAGTCTGGACTGCGAGTAACAGCTGACTAGACAACTTGACTCTCCCTGTAGCGTCCCCTTTCAGCAGCACTCAGAATGCAGGTGGCACATTTCATTCACTTACGAAATGCATTGTGACACATTTTTAAATGCACTGAACCCCGGTCTGTGCAGCTCGAAGCATCTGGGCTCGTGTCCTTGTGTGAAGTATGATTCAGCTCTAACCGTGACAGTGTAGGTCAGATGATCCGGATCCAGTCCTGCGAGGTCCGGTCCGGGTGCTGGTGCCGAGTGCTGAGTCTTACCTGCTCGTGACGGAGTAAAGACCAGGTGATGAACTCCAGGAACGGCAGCAGGGTCAGCAGCTTCTTCTTCTTCAGCTCCAACTGCCTCAGAGTCTGAGCCAACTCCTCTCTCACCACCCCACAGCTCTGTGCACACACACACACACACACACACACAGGTAATATCTGCCCGGCAGGGGGACGTTGAAAGGGTTGTTTCTGATAAAGTGGTCGCAGTACCTCTGAGACGGTCTGCAGTTCTTTGGCCCACTCCATGATTCTGAGCTCTGTGTCTGTGGCCGGCTCCGACTGGTTCTCCTTCGTTTCCCAGCATGCGACTTTCTCCTGACGCTTTTCACATGAGCGGAACACCTGCACAAACAGACAGCATTGTGGGTAATGCCCTTTATCCCCGTATCTGCCTCAGCATCAGCCCATAAATACCCCCTGCCTTATCTCCCCCAAGACCTGCCCTTACCTCCTAGGAGCCTCTGCTTATTTTAGACTTTATTTACACTTCTCTCACTGAATTAGCTTTTTCTATATCACTTTAAACAATGTATGTCTCTCCTATGTCTCACTATTGCTCTACTGTCTCTCTCTCTCTCTCTACTGTCTCTTCCTGTGTCACACTATGGCTCAACTGGCTCTCTCTCTCCTGTCTCTCACTATCGCTCTACTGTCTCTCTCTCTCTCTCCTGTCTCTCACTATCGCTCCACTGTCTCTCTCTTGTCTCTCACTATTGCTTTTTGCTCTCCTCTCTCTCTCTCTCTCTCTCTCTCTCTCTCTCTCTCTCTCTCTCTCTCTCTCTCTCTCTCTCTCCTGTCTATCGCTCTACTGTCTCTCACTATCGTTCTCTCTCCTGACGCACTGTCACCTATCGCTCTCTCTCCTGTCTCTCTCTCTCTTGTCTCTATCTCTCTCCTGTCGCACTCTCTCCTATCGCTCTCTCTCCTGTCTCTCTCTTCCAGTAAGTTCACCTGACTGTAGTCATTGAACTTACTGGAAGTCAGTTCAATCAGGTAGTCAGGTGTAGATTCCAAACTGACTTTTGTCAGTTTTTTCATTAGTGAAAAAAGGGTAAAGATTATAAAATAAATGTGGTGTGTGTCCCATGCCTTTATCACACTTTTTCTGGTGGGAACCTAATTTTTAAATGACATTTACATCGTGATTCTGTTTCTACTTTGTCTATTTTCAATAAACCAGAACGAACACAGGGCACAGAGGCTGCACTTTTAACAAACAGTGTGAGTGTGCTTGAGAGTTATTAACAATGACAACAAAAACAAGTATAAAATCAATAATAATAAAAGTGTAATTAATAATAACTACATCAATGTTAACAACATTAATATTAATGTTATACTGCTCTGTGCTCACAGTGTTGAGGGTCTTGAGCTCGTCGGCCCACTGCAGGATGAGTTTACGACACTGATCCAGACTCCGGGCTTCACCAGCACTGGAACTACAGGGAGTTACAGTGCCACCACCAGGCTAAACCACACACACACACACACACACACACACACACACACATTAGCCCACAGTCACTCTTAGTATGTAAGGCTGTGGAAATGTCTGTAAAGGTCTCTTCTCAACTCTGGGGCAGTGTATGACCCGCAGTAAACTCTCAGCTGGACACACACCACGATCAGAGTGTGTGTGCAGAGTCTGTTCAGTGTGTGTGTGTGTGTGTGTGTGTGTGTGTTCAGTGTGTCCAATAGCGACGTTTATAAGAGTTTATAAGAGCGACTGATAAGAGTTTGTAATAAAGTCTCCTCTGTAATTATTAATAGTGATCTACTCCAGGACCCACCCCCAGGGACCCTCTACAGTCTCTCAGTAAAAAGTGAGTCCAGATCAAAGTGAGTTCTCCGTTAGATCTCACAGGTCTGTCCAGCTACGTCTGGTCCTCGCTGTGGTCAGTGGACAGCAGTGACTGTGTGTGACTCAGACGTGCAGTGGGACAGGTGTGTGTTACCTTACACACTCGCTCCACCTCCTGCTCCCACTGTGTCAGGAACTTCACACACTCCTGAAGACTCCGCAAATCCTTCAGATCCTACACACACACACACACACAGAGGTATGTATTATATAAAGTATATGAACAGAAGAGTGGAAAAATGTGAAATTACAAATGTTAAAGAAACTAAACCCAGTGAATAATGACAGTAAAAAGCCTCAGAAACAGAACACAGTGTGTGTGTGTGTGAGTGTGTGTGTGCGTGTGTGTGTGTGTGTGTGTGTGTGTGTGTGTGTGTGAACCTTCTGTCTGGAAGTGCTGTGGCTCTTGTTGGGAACTGAGCTGTGTGTCTGTAATTCTGGTTCAGGTTCGGCCCAGCGCACCGCTGGTATAGAGCTGCTCAGACCTGCATCTTCTTGCTTGGGCAGCTCTACAACACACACACACACACACACACACACACACACACACACAAATATGAGGAGAGAGTCTGAGTCATGTTTAGAGTCTGGGGTGGGAGTCTGAGTGGGTGCCCAGGGAGCAGTTGGGGGTTAGGTGACTTGCTCAAGGGCACTTCAGTCCGGACCTCCCGCCTCTGGGGATAGAACCAACAACTTTAAATATACTATATTTATAATAATAAATGTACTACATAAACACAAACACAAACAGGAGAATCAAATAGAGCCGGGTAAAGTCTTTAAAACTCACTGATGTGTTTCTCCTTCAGGATGCTTTTCATTTTCACAGCATTTGTCTTCTATCTACAAACAAACAAAACAAACAGTTCAAACCCACTCTCCAGGAACGTCCTGCACACGACGGAGTCGGACAGTCACCTCCTTCACCTGCTCCTCACCTGAGGACGTGGTGGAGTAAAGGGGAAAGGTGGAGTCATCTCAGAAACACTGATTAAATATATTTTAGAGTGCAGACATGAAGCAGGCATCTGTTACTGACTGAGCAGCTGGGAGTATAATCTTAATTTAATTTCACACTTGTACATGTCACTTATAAACGAGATTCAGTGATTAAAGTGCTTTTGGGAATTGAACCTGGATTTCCTAGCGCTCCAAAGAACTTATTTTAGCCTCTTAACAGTTTCTAAATTCAGAGTTCTATAATAGAAAATATAATAGAACAGTGGTTCTCAAACTTTTTAGACCAAGTACCACCTATTAGCAAATCAAAGCCCCTAAGTACCACCTATCAATCTTATGAATGACTTGCTTGAATGTTTGTAATTTGAATTACACCAAGTTATTCTAAAATAACTATTAAAATTATAGATCAAATATAAATAATTCGGCTTAAACTGAATGTTTAAACACAATTATACGTTTATGAGAGCATATATTTTTGGGGAAAACTTTAAGAGAACGATCAACAGACGACAGGTGAAAACAGCGCGGCGCCGGGAGCAGGTCACAGCGGCTCTCTGCGCTTGTAGCAGTAGGTGAACGAGGCCGTTAAACAGTGTTTTAGGACTCTAATGATGCGTAGATCGGCCACGTTGTTTTCCTTTAGTTATGTGTTCTCTATGTTTAGTCCTTCTGTTTTTTTTTTTTTTTTACACAAACTACATTTACACAAACTAAGCTTAATTATGAAAAGTGTGAAACATTATGTAGTTTACACAATTTTTTTGTTTCAGATTTTCAGTTATAAAATAATACTTTAAATAAGTAATGTTTCGAGGTCACGTACCACCACTTGCTGCTTCACATAACACTGGTGCTACGATCACCAGTTTGAGAACCACTGAACTACAGCTTTCACACTGATCAAACCCTTTGAACCTCCTGAAACTCTTGGACTTCACTGTTTCACGTTAAAATAAAGAGTTGGGTTTTAAGGTAAATCGTGAATCAGATTAGACTCAGATTTATTCATACCAGATTTATACCAGATTCAGAATCTGATCTACAAGGGTCTAAAACGAAGGGAAATTTAGAATCTCACCTGTCGCCGAGTGTCAGAACTGAAAGACCCTGAAGCTGTAAACTCCTCTCGGGTGAAAAGCGAAAGGACAAGGAGTTTCACCTGTAGCTGCACTTCTCTCATGAAGCAGACGTGACCTTTGTCCGTCTCCGTATCTTTTATTGCGTTATAAACCTGAAGGTTTTTTTTTTTAAAACTTCAGAAGCTTCTTCACTCACATCTTTTCCTGCACAGTTCTTCACAGAATACCTCCACTTCTACCTCAAAGTTATTCAAAGTTTAAAGCGCATATTCACATTAAAGTGTGTATCTGGAGCCCACCAACACACACACTGTGAAAAAAGACCTCAGTCAGTTTTCTGTGTGCAGCCTAAGTCAGAAAACACAAGATAAAACGAGTCGTTCTGATTCTGCTCCGCTTCTGATGTCAAGTGCAGAGATTTTAGAATGGCCCCGTCCCCTCGTCTGAGTCTGTCCAATCACAGCGCTGGACCCGCGTTTATGTGAGAGCACAATGACAAGGTTAAACACAGCAAAACAGACACAATGAGCGTGGAGAAATAAGAGCACTGAGTAAAAACGGAGAAAACAAGAATGGAGAAGAAAGAGAACCGAGTGAAAACGGTTAAAATCCAGAGCTTCTGCTCCTTGCTCCTCACTGCTGTGCGCTCGGGGTCGGGGTGAACAGCGAGCGGCTCATTATCATTTAAAGGAACAGGTGCTGAAAGCGGGCGTTCTGAACAGGGCTGTTTACACAGGGGGAGAACACTGCTGTTGGGCTCGTGGGGTTTGGACCAAAGCAGGTCACAGACGTTTCATTAAGACACAGAACTGTGTTCCACTGTGGGCTGCTACTATTAAAGGAGATGTCTCAGTGTCTCAGAGTTTGGGAAACAGTGTAATGAGGAAGTGTCTCTGTACTCTGTCCGCGTGTTATCTCTCCAGAACATTCCTCTGGGAGGATTCACACACTGCCCACAGATCTCACCAGAACTGTCCTCTGGGGCAGCACCTGGCATTTACCACTTCCTTATGGTCAGGTGTTAACAAGTCAGGTGATCCAGGTAGAGGCAAATAATCCAGGTAGAGACAGGTGATCCAGGTAGAGACAGGTGATCCAGGTAGAGACAGGTGATCCAGGTAGAGACCAATGATTCAGGTAGAGACAGATGATCCAGGTAGAGAGACAGGAGATCCAGGTAGAGAGAGACAGGTGATCCAGGTAGTGAGAGAGAGGTAATCCAGATTGAGAGAGACAGGTGATCCAGGTAGAGACAGGTAATCCAGGTAGAGAGAGAGAGGTAATCCAGGTAGAGAGAGAGAGGTAATCCAGGTAGAGAGAGACAGGTAATCCAGGTAGAGAGAGACAGGTGATTCAGGTAGAGAGAGAGAGGTAATCCAGGTAGAGAGAGACAGGTGACCCAGGTAGAGAGAGACAGGTGATCCACGTAAAGAGAGACAGGTGACCCAGTTAGAGAGAGACAGGTAATCCAGGTAGAGAGAGAGAGGTGATCCAGGTAGAGAGAGAGAGAGGTAATCCAAGTAGAGAGAGACAGGTGATCCAGGTAGAGAGACAGGTGCTCCAGTGGTGAAGAACATCCCTTGGTATCCCACTTCATAATAATATTGTGTCTGATCCATTTATCCCAGCACAACCCACACTCACACACCACCACTGCGTCAGTGCCACTGCTCCTTGGGGGTCGAACAAGGTCAAATATCCTTTATTAAAGTGGTACAAAACAAAGCAGACTCTATCCTTCACTGATTATGTCTTTGTCATTAAAATATTTCACTGCTAGTTGTGGTGTGTGAAACACAATGAATCAGTTCCACCTTAAAGTTATCTACTTTCTAAATAAACCACTACAACTACAACATTAACGGAGCTGTGACATAGTTCTCAAGGACTCTTCCTTTACACGTGTTGTTCCACACAGTGAGCACCAGGGGGCACTGAAATTTGAGACTGAAGTGAAAGTGAAAATAATTTCAAAGCTGAGAAGTTGCTGAGGTGAGTAACGTCTGACTGTGTGTGATTTCACTGAAATATACTGTGTTTATTACTTCACCGGGTTCAGGACAGTGTTTCTACTGCAGCTGCTCCTTCTGTGTGAGCGCTGTCTGCGTCTGTGTCTCTGTCTCCAATGACTGAGGAGTCTGCTCTGCTCTTCTCTCACCGGAGCTGGAGGTGGAGGGGGGAGCTCAGCTCTTAGGGAAGTGTTACTGAGGCTGTTTACTTTTGCTCCTGAGGAGTGTGAGACATGTTCCTCATTCACTCTGGAGCTGTTTGTCCAAATCAACACTTAAGCGTTCACCTGCTAAAGAAATCTAGGGCATTCGAGGCTCAGTTTGAAAACAACAACTATTCTTTAATATATATTTAATATAATTAAATGGAGCAGTATATTATTTCAATTAAATAATGTTTAAAAAATTTAAAAAAATGTTTTTTTTGCCTCTGTTTATCAGAGAACAGAGGGATACAATAAAACCATTTCAAATCCTCTTATAAAAGCTGAGAGAGGAGAGCTGTGTCTTCCTTAATGTTACACCACATCCTTGGTTTAGTTCCGCTGACTTTGACAGATAGATAAATAGATGGATGGATGGATACTTTACTGATTCTGAAGGAACTTTAGCAGCCAGCACAAATATTACATATTAGATATTACATGGTAAAGCAGATTAAACTATGAGTGCCTACAAAAGTAGATCGGGGTCCTCAGGTGGCGGGGGAAGAAAACATCTAGGAAAAAGACACGTTTTAAACGGTAAATGGATCCTGTGAGAGAAACCAATCTCATGTTCTCTCCTGTCTTCTCTTCTCTCTGTCCTTTACATGTGGTTATTTTTCTCTTCCAAACATGGTGTTACATATGGGTTGGTTTACATTATCTCATACTTTGGGACTGAGAGAGAAAGAGTGACCTCTCACCTCTAAGAGAGCAACTTAAACCTAACATTCCTTCCCCATGGACAAAGAAACAAGGAGTTTCAGACATTCAGAAACATGCACATACAGACAATAAGATACACTTCAAATCTACACTGAGTTTGGTGGAACACGTGTGTGAGCGCACAGGGAAACTTCTTTGTGACAAGTGCAGATACGGACTCCCCCCGAGAGCTGGAATGAAGTCGCTCTAAAACACCATCGCAGCTGGTGGCGCTGTTAGTGAATGTGTGTGTGTGTGTCTGTGTTTGCCCTGTGAAGGACTGGCGCCCCCCTCCAATGATTCCAGGTGGGCTCTGGACCCACCGCGACCCTGAATTGGATAAGCAGTTATAGATAATGAATGAATATATTATATCTGAATTATTCTTGTATGTCATTTGATAAACTTGAAACTTTGAGGTGGTGACATGTTTAGATTTGAAAAATGTACATTAAAAATATTCCGATTACAGCGAGGAAGCTCACTGGTTGATCTCTGGCCTAGATTCGTATTTTTGCAATCTGGACTTTTTCGACTTGAATTTATGGGTTGTATTTGATGCTCTGGGGACGAATGATCTCCTGAGTGTTTCTGTAGAGCAGCTCTGTGAGAGCAACCTGCCTCTGAACTCGCTCCTCTCTCCTGTGATGACGGTGTGTAGTGGGTGACCATCATCCTCCACAGTGGAGAGCAGTTTGTACGTCCTCCTCTCAGCCTCCGTAACCACAGAGTCCAGCTGCACTCCGACCACTGACACCGCTCTTTAGATACTTTATAACTACTTTAAAACCTGTACCAAATGGTAATAAAATCCCTTTTGTTTATTATGGGCTGGATTTTTACTGTAAATAAATGTTACTAACATAGTCCAGTGTTACAGCGAAAGCCAATCGGTTCTGTCTGATCTTTGAGATGTTTCTGTTTCTTCCTCAGTTTCCTGAAGAAACCCCAGTGTGTGTCGTGTGTTAAACAGTGTTTCAACATCAGCAACCTCCCAGAGTTCCTCAGAAACACCACAGACGTGTTCTGGACTGTACAATGGAGAGGCCCTGGTGGCAGAGATTTTTCAACAGAGGTGAGCTGTGACTGTGACCTGTCTGACACTGATCTGGAGCTGAGAACAGAACAGTGTCCAACACCGAGCTCTGATCAACTCACTGTTTACAGCTCAGCTGTGTGTAAAATACCCTCTGGTCACACACAGAGAACACACCTCTCTACATCACAACACACACTCACTCTTTATTTACTGAGACAGACACAAGGGGAAAGAACAGGGAAATAAACGGAGAACACTTTATATTTTATAATTTCCACCACATTAACTCAGAGAGTAAATTACAGTGTGCTGGAGTTACACTATGTACTCGGTGGAGGACGTGTGTCTCACTCTTTTTCACCTGGGGTCCACACTTCTACACAGCAGCGTTCACCCAGGATCCAGTCGAGCCGCTCAGACGAGTTTATTCCTTCATTTGTGGGAAAGGAAATGTAGTAAGATGAAAGGTGGAGGGAGAATGACTAGTTTCTCGTGAGGAGCGAGGCTCTGTGAATGAATCATGTTCAGTTTCTCTCCTGTTCTGTTTTTTCTGTTGTAGAGAAAGTTAAATTCTTCTGTGCTGTGGAGGGAAAGACACTGAACTCTCATCTGGAATTCATAAAACATCTGAAAGAGGGTCCCTTCGATGTGGAGGAGGTGTTTAATGTGGAGGAGAGTGATTTTATTCTGTTCTTCTGCCCCATTGTGTCTCGACCTGAAACTGATATTGAAGCAGCGCTGCAGAATCTTCAGAGATTATCAGGTACTGAGTTCTGTGATCAGTCTGTTCAGCCTCCGAGCCACCAGGGGGCTCCACGAGGACTCAGTCACTAGTAAATGTTTGTGTGTCAACATGTTTCCTCCTGTAAGTCTGAATGGTGCTGATGTCCCCAGAGTGTGGACTTGGAGGAGGACGGCAGGGCACAGGGCTCCGTTTGGGACGGGACTTTATCTGATTAAACAACTTCTACACTTTAAACTGAGGACACTGCAGGGTCCCGACAAGAAGAGCTCACACTGCCCTCGTTTACCAACAACTGCCCTGCCTCCCTGCTTCTTTAGGAGAGATCTTACTCTAAAAAACCCTGTGTCTGTCACTAAATACCTGCTCATGTTCCAGCCCCAGTCCCTGAAACATCTGGAACATCTGTTTATTTACCCTTTTATGCCACTGTCTTTATGTATCTGTGTGTTAAAGAGGATCTGTTTCTGCTCCAGTCACGTACACTTCATTCACAAGATGCCCGTCTACTCTTAGTTCCCCGCATTAAGAAAAACACTGCAGGATGAAGAGTCTATTCTCACAAAGCTCCGCAGGACAATTTTACCCGTTCTTTACCATGAACCTACCAACCTCTATTTTTATTTGTTCCTTTTGTCTGGTTTTCTTTCTCCGGTCTCTCTCAGACTTTGAGTCCTGCTGCTCTCCACGTTTTGCCCTGATCCAGCCCCTGTGTCCTGTACTGTATCCTGGCCTTGTCTCATCTACACTGTCATGATTGGCCGTGCTGTTTTATCTCAAATTAACTCTATGCCTACTTTTAACTCACACAGAAACACTGACCACCTTCTCCTTCATCCGAATCATACATCACTAATATACTACACTTATATTACTATAACCCCTCCATCTGTCATCAGTTCACCTTTACTTTTGTTCTGTTCTCTGTTGTGTCTCCGGTGTCGACCCGAGGAGGATGGGTTCCCCGTATGAGTCTTGGTTCCTTCCAAGGTTTCTTCCTCGTGTGCTGAGGGAGTTTTTTCTGGCCACTGTTGCCCCTGGCTCATAAGAGGCTTGAACCCGGATCTCTGTAAAGCTGCTTTGTGACGACTTTTTTTGTGAAAAGTGCTATATAAATAAAATTTAATTGATTGATTGATGGGCGGCACGGTAGCACAGGTATTGTTGGAGTCACACAGCTGCAGGAACATGGAGGTTGTAGGTTCGATTCCCGCTCCTGGTGACTGTCTGTGAGGAGTGTGGTGTGTTTGCGTGGGTTTCCTCCAGGTGCTCCGGTTTCCTCCCACACTCCAAAAACACACACTGATGGGTGGATTGGCGACTCAAAAGTGTCCGTGAGTGTGTGAGTGGAAGTGTGAGTGTGTGTTGCCATGTGAAGGACTGGTGCCCCCTCCAGGGTGTGTTCCTGCCTTGTGCCCAATGATTCCAGGTAGGCTCTGGACCCACCGTGACCCTGAATTGGATAAGGGTTACAGATAATGAATGAATGTTTGATTGATTGATTGATTGATTTTAGCTGATTCTCTCCTGGTGTAAAGCTGTGCTGCTGATGAACATCTGTCCGTGTGTTTTATTCTTCGCTGTAGACACCAAGCCTGTGGTTCTCGTGGTGCTCCATCACACATTCAACCCCCACATCACTCTCAAAGACAGCAGCAGAAGTGTAAACAGAAAGAACACACTCACTGTGGACTGTGTGTTCCATGAGGACAGAGGATTACTGCAGTGTCCCAGGAATCAGGACGCAGTGAAGAAAGTCTCAGAGTGGATAAAACCTCTGGTATTTCACCCTTCAGTCAGATTTAACCTGTGAATTTGATTAAGAAAAATATTCTCTCACACACCACAGCTGTTCTAGTCTTGAGTCACGCAGTGTTTCCTCATTAAATCTGTTCCTCTGGTTTCTCTTCAGGCTAAAGAACAGGACACAGCACAGTGGAGTAAGTTCTGCTGTATTTTATAATGAAGACAGTTCTGTTTTATTCTAATATCAGTGAAACTGTTACAGTTCATCATTCTCTCTTTTCTTTTCTTTCCTCCACACCATCGCTCCTCCTCCTCCTCCTCCTGCAGATGACCCGGTGAGTGATTTATCTGCTGCTCTCGTACCCTACACTACAACACTGGACACTTACAGGACTGACCACTGTTAAACCCCACTGACCCCAGAACAGGCTTTAGACCCTGACCACAGAAAACACTGGAGTTCAGTTCTCTTTAAACAAACTGAACTGAATTCTACTGAAACAGAATAATCAGGATTTACTGACTGCGTTATTGTTTTTCAGAAAGTGGAACGTAAACGGCTGAAGGAAGAAGTGGAGCGTCTGAAAAAAGGTGAGTGTGACGTCTCTGTTAACATCGTCCTCTGTCTCTCACTGCTCTCTCCACTCATTTATCCCCAACTCTTTTACCCAGTCTGAGTTACTGACCCCTCCACCGTCAGCTACGACTCCCCCGTCACACCCTGCAGTGGGGCACTGTACAGTGACGACTGTGAGGGTCCAGAGCGGGGGGTTAGGAGTGGACAGGTGAATCAGATCAGATCCTAAACTGACCTCCACACCTGATTCTGTTCTTATTTTACAGAGATCAGACGCCTGACAGAGGAAAAGAGGAAGGAAATTAAAGAAGCTGAGGAAATGTTAGTTACACTGAAGACGGGAGGTGAGTAATTCTTTTCCTGAAGAGATTTAAAGTGTTTATCAGATTAAAACATTAATCGTATCAGTATAAATCTTCAGAATCAAACTCTCAGTTGTTTAAAGACGTGATGAAACCCTGAGGTCCCTCGTCTCCCTGTAATTCCTCAGTTCCTCATCAGTAACCCTTATGTCCAGTGATCAGACCCTCCCCCGGCTGCAGCTGGACCTGTCTCACTGCTGTTTCTGTCTCTCAGCTGTTTCCAGATGTAGCTCCTGGAACAATCCAGCGTTCAGGTTCATCCAGAAAAACAAACCAGTTTATTTAGTGTGTGTTTAACTTTCCACAGTGGATCAGCGTCAGACACCATCACAAACACAACGACGTACACAGAGACCCCCAGAAGAACACTGAATAAACCTGTGTGTGTTTCCTCTTTAGAGAGAAGCTTTGTCTTTGAGCTGAAACCAGCGAAGAGTGAAGACCCTGAGGAAGGGACTAGAGCAGGTGGAGAGAGCGCTCCGAGTGGAGAGGAGGAGACACACACCGGAGAATCTACATCATCTCAGCAGGGAACCGGAGAACTGGAGGAAGTGCAGGGATTAACTGAGAGAGAACCACTTTTTGAGTCAGGACCAAGAGCAGATCAGATTAAGATCATCCTCAAAGAAATAAATCAGGAATTATGTGTTTCTCACTCTACACTACGGGTAATGCTGGAAAACAAGGTGGACGAGGATAAGAGGGACGGACAAAAGGTGGACGAGGATAAGAGGGACGGACAGAAGGTGGAGGAGGATAAGAGGGAAGGACAGAAGGTGGACGAGATTAAGAGGGATGGACAGTATGTGGACGAGGATAAGAGGGATGGACAGAATGTGGACGAGGATAAGAGGGAGGGACAGAAGGTGGAGGAGGATAAGAGGGACGGACAGAAGGTGGAGGAGGATAAGAGAGACAGACAGAAGGTGGAGGAGGATAAGAGGGAAGGACAGAAGGTGGAGGAGGATAAGAGAGACAGACAGAAGGTGGACGAGGTTAAGAGGGAGGGACAGAAGGTGGAAGAGGGTAAGAGAGACGGACAGAAGGCGGACGAGGATAAGAGGGACGGACAGAAGGCGGAGGAGGGTAAGAGGGACGGACAGAAGGTGGTCGAGGATAAGAGGGACGGACAGAAGGTGGTCGAGGATAAGAGGGACGGACAGAAGGTGGACGAGGATAAGAGGGACGGACAGAAGGTGGACGAGGATAAGAGGGACGGACAGAAGGTGGACGAGGGTAAGAGGGACGGACAGAAGGTGGAGGAGGGTAAGAAGGATGGACAGAAGGTGGAGGAGGGTAAGAGGGACGGACAGAAGGTGGAGGAGGGTAAGAAGGATGGACAGAAGGTGGAGGAGGGTAAGAGGAAGGGACAGAAGGTGGAGGAGGGTAAGAGGAAGGGACAGAAGGTGGAGGAAGGCTCTGTGGAGCTGGTGGTGGACGCAGAGGTGAGTTTAGATGCTGTAACTCTGGAGGAAAGACAGGGATATGACACAATCCACACTCTGGGCACTGGGGTCTTCCTCCGGGTCGGGTGGTGACCCCAGAGGGGTTTGTTTCTGTAATGAAGCATTGTCCAGGTCTCAGTGAGGGACATGAACATCGCTGCAGGACGAGTGAGAGTCCCGTGTGCTGTGTGTTCTGTGAATCTGGATATTTATATCATGTCAGGCTTTGATCACACTGACTGCTCAAAACTACAGAATAGTGACAGTTTGTTACTCTCTCCCATCTCCTGGGGCACAGATTTAGTTTTTCAGAGGTCAGCATCTTTATTCCACTGTGAGGCGATGTCTCCTGGACAGTCTCGGACATGTGACTCTGGACAGGAGTAAAATGACCAGAGCTGTGAGTTCAGTGAGAAACAGGTAATTATTGAGTCTGTGATTTTCTCTGTTGGACGAGGGACACGGCCGATCCAGACGGACATAAAATCACAGAGTAGCGTCTGTAAATGAAGGACTGACCCCAGAGACCTCACCATTTAACCCCCTCCTTGTAGATCTGTACGTTGTGTCTTTATCCTGCTCTGAGGAAAAACAGAGAACAGTCCGCACCGTTACAGTGGTGATAGTCACTTTAATTATTGTCCATAAAATAATCAAATAAACTTTATTAATAAATCAAATGCTGAATAATGTTTGCATATTTTTCTTTTTTTATTAATTAAACACTTGTTTTCACATCCTCAGAACTCCAAAATGTGTCAATTTTCTTCTGCACCACTCACACTAGACTCTGGAGTCCTGCAGGGGGCGGTAAGAGCAGCAGTGGTAGTGATGAAAGGTGGGAGGGTGGTGGTGAGTGTTTGTGAAAAGCTGACACTTATACAGCTGTTGTTTACGTCTGTTTACCACCGTCCTGTTGACTGTAATGACCCTGATTAATTATTGTGGTCTCCTGTCTCTCACTATCGCTCTACTGTCTCTCCCTCTCTCTCTCTCCCTCTCTCTCTCTCTCTCTCTCTCTCTATACTGTCTTTCACTATCGCTCTAATGTCTCTCTCTCTCTCTCTCTCTCTCTCGCTACTGTCTCTCTTTCTCTCTCTCTCTACTGTCTCTCACTATCGCTCTAATGTTTCTCTCTCTCTCTTTCTCCCTCTCTCTCTACTGTCTCTCACTATTGCTCTATTGTCTGTCTCTCTCTCTCTCTTGTCTCTCACTATTGCTCTACTCTCTCTCTCTCTCTCTCTCTCTCTCTCTCTTTCTCTCTCTCACTATCACTCTACTCTCTCTTTCCCTCTCTCTCAGTTCAGTTCAGCAGTGCTTTATTGGCATGAATGTAGTACAATACACTGTTGCTAAAGTATATTACAGAAAATACATAAACATATAGATAGAGATACAGTTACAACAACAGGAAATGATATTTACAAGATCACTGATAATCAAACAAAAAGGAAAATAAGAGTATGGAGACAATATAGATGTTTAATAATCTGTAATAATTAATAATAATCATTAATAAGTCAGTAATATTCAGTAATAATTAGTTCCACTGTTGATTGAACACACTGGTTGTCCCTCAGGTTGTGGCAGTCTGTCACGTATTTGGCTGCATGTGTGATCAGCTCCTCCTTCTCTCCCAGTACATACTGGATCTTCTCGGTATCAGTGAGGAGCAGGAACTCAGGACAGACTCGACTCGCTCTCTGGTAGAACCTGCTTCTGACGGACTCATACTTGGGGCATTGGGTTAGGAAGTGCAGCTCTGTCTCCACCACCGAGAGCTCACAGTGAGAGCACAGTCTGTCCTCTCTGGGGACCCAGTTCTGTCTGTGACCACCGGTCTCCACAGCCAGACTGTGCTCACTGAGTCTGTACATGGTCAGCGTCTTCCTCAGTGACCTCTCTCTGATGATTGTGAGGTATTTGGCCAGTGTGTAGTCTCTATTGAGGGCTGAGTAGCTCTGTAGTTTGTGCTGTTGTTGTATAGTGTGAGTCCAGTGTGTGAGGTAGTTGTGTTGTTGTTGGGTGATGATGTGTTGGGGTCTGATTTTCTGAGCGAGTGTATGGTGAGGATGTTTGGACTCTGTGATGTCATTGGGTTGTAGGTCACTGAGAGTTAGGACCAGCTGGCTGAGGGGACTCCTATCGATGTGAAGCTCCTGATAGGACAGGGCTTTGTAGTGCAGTGACTGGGGGCCACTGGATTTTAGATGCCTCCAGAAGTTCAGAGCTCTTTTCTGATTGGCTATGAGGAGGGGGTACAGCCCTAGTTCGGCCCTGCAGCCGTTATTGGGGGCCTTTCTCTGCACATGCAGGATACTTTTGCAGAATTCCGTGTGTAGGGTTTCAATTGGATGCTTGTCCCAGTTGTTAAAATTGTTTTGTGTAAGGGGTCCCCACACCTTACTGCCGTACAGAGCGAGGGTTCTATAACCGATCTGAACAGCTTCAGCCAGATTGGAATTGGTATTTCAAAATTAATGGACTTTTTGATGGAAAACAGGGCCCTCCTGGTCTTCTCTCTGAGCTCCCTCACAGAGTCGAAACCTCCAGTGGAGTTGAAGGTTATCCCCAGATATGTGTATGTTTTAGTGTGCTCGATGTTGGTGTTGTTTATTGTAAAAGTGTAGTTCCCCTGATTTTTAGACCTCCTTTGAAATGTCATTATTTTAGTTTTTCTGTGGTTTACTTTCAGAGCCCAGATTTGACAATAGTTCTTCAGGACGTTTAAACTTTCCTGGAGCCCCTCTCTGGTCCGTGACAGCAAAACAAGGTCATCTGCGTAGAGGAGGCACTTAATTTTGGTGTCCCCCAAAGAGAGGCCGGGTACTGAATCACTCTGGTCCAGTTTATCAGCCAGTTCATTAATATAGATATTAAAGAGAGTGGGGCTTAGGCTGCAATAAAATAAAATAAATAAAATAAAATAGGGGCAGCACCTGGCATTTACCACTTCCTTATGGAGTTAAGCATCTGACAAGTCAGGTGATCCAGGTAGAGAGACAGGTGATCCAGGTAGAGACCGGTGATCCAGGAAGAAACAGGTGATCCAGGTAGAGAGACAGGTGATCCAGGTACAGAAACGGGTGACCCAGGTAGAGACAGGTGATCCAGGTAGAAACAGGTGATCCAGGTAGAGACAGGAGATCCAGGTAGAGAGACAGGTGATCCAAGTAGAGAGAGACAGGAGATCCAGGTAGAGAGACAGGTGCTCCAGTGGTGAAGAACATCCCTTGGTATCCCACCTTATAATAACTGCTGTGTCTGATCCATTTATCCCAGCACAACCCACACTCACACACCACCACTGCGTCAGTGCCACTGCTCCCTGGGGGTCGAACAAGGTCAAATATCCTTTATTAAAGTGGTACAAAACGAAACAGACTCTATCCTTCACTGATTATGTCTTTGTCATTAAAATATTTCACTGCTAGTTGTGGTGTGTGAAACACAATGAATCAGTTCCACCTTAAAGTTATCTACTTTCTAAATAAACCACTACAACTACAACATTAACGGAGCTGTGACATAGTTCTCAAGGACTCTTCCTTTACACGTGTTGTTCCACACAGTGAGCACCAGGGGGCACTGAAATTTGAGACTGAAGTGAAAGTGAAAATAATTTCAAAGCTGAGAAGTTGCTGAGGTGAGTAACGTCTGACTGTGTGTGATTTCACTGAAATATACTGTGTTTATTACTTCACCGGGTTCAGGACAGTGTTTCTACTGCAGCTGCTCCTTCTGTGTGAGCGCTGTCTGCGTCTGTGTCTCTGTCTCCAATGACTGAGGAGTCTGCTCTGCTCTTCTCTCACCGGAGCTGGAGGTGGAGGGGGGAGCTCAGCTCTTAGGGAAGTGTTACTGAGGCTGTTTACTTTTGCTCCTGGGGAGTGTGAGACATGTTCCTCATTCACTCTGGAGCTGTTTGTCCAAATAAACACTCAAGCGTTCACCTGCTAAAGAAATCTAGGGCATTCGAGGCTCAGTTTGAAAACATTAAACTACTCTTTAATATATATTTAATATAATCAAATGGAGCAGTATTTTATTTCAATTAAATAACAATTAAATTTTTTTTAATGTTGTGATCACTTTTATATTCAACTTTTTTAGATTAGATTTTTGCTACTGTTTATCAGAGAACAGAGGGATACAATAAAACCATTTCAAATCCTCTTATAAAAGCTGAGAGAGGAGAGCTGTGTCTTCCTTAATGTTACACCACATCCTTGGTTTAGTTCCGTTGACTTTGACAGATTACATGGTAAAGCAGATTAAACTATAAGTGCCTACAAAAGTAGATCGGGGTCCTCAGGGGGCAGGGGAAGAAAACATCTAGGAAAAAGACACGTTTTAAACGGTAAATGGATCCTGTGAGAGAAACCAATCTCATGTTCTCTCCTGTCTTCTCTTCTCTCTGTCCTTTACATGTGGTTATTTTTCTCTTCCAAACATGGTGTTACATATGGGTTGGTTTACATTATCTCATACTTTGGGACTGAGAGAGAAAGAGTGACCTCTCACCTCTAAGAGAGCAACTTAAACCTAACATCCCTTCCCCATGGACAAAGAAACAAGGAGTTTCAGACATTCAGAAACATGCACATACAGACAATAAGATACACTTCAAATCTACACTGAGTTTGGTGGAACACGTGTGTGAGCGCACAGGGAAACTTCTTTGTGACAAGTGCAGATACGGACTCCCCACGAGAGCTGGAATGAAGTCGCTCTAAAACACCATCGCAGCTGGTGGCGCTGTCCCAATACGAGACGCCATGTGAACTGCGTCTCTCACACAGCTGCGTGTAAACAGTGCTTTGTCTCCCTACAGCCTCTCACATTTAGGGAGAAACAGCATGGGTTCAGGAGGTGGGACTCGGGGTTGAAGCAAAAATATTAACTGGATGCTAATGTATTTGATGCTCTGGGGACGAATGATCTCCTGAGTGTTTCTGTAGAGCAGCTCTGTGAGAGCAACCTGCCTCTGAACTCGCTCCTCTCTCCTGTGATGACGGTGTGTAGTGGGTGACCATCATCCTCCACAGTGGAGAGCAGTTTGTACGTCCTCCTCTCAGCCTCCGTAACCACAGAGTCCAGCTGCACTCCGACCACTGACCTCACTCTTTAGATACTTTATAACTACTTTAAAACCTGTACTAAATGTCAATAAAGTCCTTTTTGTTTATTATGGGCTGGATTTTTACTGTAAATATCCCTGTGTAAATAAATGTTACTGCCATAGTCCAGTGTTACAGCGAAAGCCATTCGGTTCTGTCTGTTTTTTGAGATGTTTCTGTTTCTTCCTCAGTTTCCTTAAGAAACCCCAGTGTGTGTCGTGTGTAAAACAGTGTTTCAACATCAGCAACCTCCCGGAGTTCCTCAGAAACACCACAGACCTGGTCTGGACTGTACAATGGAGAGGAGATCCTTGTGGCAGAGAATTATCAACACAGTTTCTCCCAGAGGTGAGCTGTGACTGTGACCTGTCTGACACTGATCTGGAGCTGAGAACAGAACAGTGTCCAACACCGAGCTCTGATCAACTCACTGTTTACAGCTCAGCTGTGTGTAAAAGACCCTCTGGTCACACACAGAGAACACACCTCTCTACATCACAACACACACTCACTCTTTATTTACTGAGACAGACACAAGGGGAAAGAACAGGGAAATAAATTGAGAACACTTTGTATTTTATAATTTCCACCACATTAACTCAGAGAGTAAATTACAGTGTGCTGGAGTTACACTATGTACTCGGTGGAGGACGTGGGTCTCACTCTTTTTCACCTGGGGTCCACACTTCTACACAGCAGCGTTCACCCAGGATCCAGTCGAGCCGCTCAGACGAGTTTATTCCTTCATTTGTGGGAAAGGAAATGTAGTAAGATGAAAGGTGGAGGGAGAATGACTAGTTTCTCGTGAGGAGCGAGGCTCTGTGAATGAATCATGTTCAGTTTCTCTCCTGTTCTGTTTTTTCTGTTGTAGAGAAAGTTAAATTCTTCTGTGCTGTGGAGGGAAAGACACTGAACTCTCATCTGGAATTCATAAAACATCTGAAAGAGGGTCCCTTCGATGTGGAGGAGGTGTTTAATGTGGAGGAGAGTGATTTTATTCTGTTCTTCTGCCCCATTGTGTCTCGAGCTGGAACTGATATTGAAGCAGCGCTGCAGAATCTTCAGAGATTATCAGGTACTGAGTTCTGTGATCAGTCTGTTCAGCCTCCGAGCCACCAGGGGGCTCCACGAGGACTCAGTCACTAGTAAATGTTTGTGTGCCAACATGTTTCCTCCTGTAAGTCTGAATGGTGCTGATGTCCCCAGAGTGTGGACTTGGAGGAGGACGGCAGGGCACAGGGCTCCGTTTGGGACGGGACTTTATCTGATTAAACAACTTCTACACTTTAAACTGAGGACACTGCAGGGTCCCGACAAGAAGAGCTCACACTGCCCTCGTTTACCAACAACTGCCCTGCCTCCCTGCTTCTTTAGGAGAGATCTTACTCTAAAAAACCCTGTGTCTGTCACTAAATACCTGCTCATGTTCCAGCCCCAGTCCCTGAAACATCTGGAACATCTGTTTATTTACCCTTTTATGCCACTGTCTTTATGTATTTGTGTGTTAAAGAGGATCTGTTTCTGCTCCAGATGATTTTAGCTGATTCTCTCCTGGTGTAAAGCTGTGCTGCTGATGAACATCTGTCCGTGTGTTTTATTCTTCGCTGTAGACACCAAGCCTGCAGTTCTCGTGGTGCTCCATCACTCGATCAACCCCTACATCACTCTCCCAGAGAGCAGCAGAAGTGTAAACAGAGAGAACACACTCACTGTGGACTGTGTGTTCCATGAGGACAGAGGATTACTGCAGTGTCCCAGGAATCAGGACGCAGTGAAGAAAGTCTCAGAGTGGATAAAACCTCTGGTATTTCACCCTTCAGTCAGATTTAACCTGTGAATTAGATTCAGAAACATATTCTCTCACACACCACAGCTGTTCTAGTCTTGAGTCACACAGTGTTTCCTCATTAAATCTGTTCCTCTGGTTTCTCTTCAGGCTAAAAAACAGGACACAGCACAGTGGAGTAAGTTCTGCTGTATTTTATAATGAAGACAGTTCTGTTTTATTCTAATATCAGTGAAACTGTTACAGTTCATCATTCTCTCTTTTCTTTTCTTTCCTCCACACCATCGCTCCTCCTCCTCCTCCTCCTGCAGATGACCCGGTGAGCGATTTATCTGCTGCTCTCGTACCCTACACTACAACACTGGACACTTACAGGACTGACCACTGTTAAACCCCACTGACCCCAGAACAGGCTTTAGACCCTGACCACAGAAAACACTGGACTTCAGTTCTCTTTAAACAAACTGAACTGAATTCTACTGAAACAGAATAATCAGGATTTACTGACTGCGTTATTGTTTTTCAGAAAGTGGAACGTAAACGGCTGAAGAGAGAAGTGGAGCATCTGAAAAGAGGTGAGTGTGACTTCTCTGTTAACGTCCTCCTCTGTCTCCCACTGCTCTCTCCACTCATTTATCCCCAACTCTTTTACCCAGTCTGAGTTACTGACCCCTCCACCGTCAGCTACGACTCCCCCGTCAGACCCTGCAGTGGGGCACTGTACAGTGACGACTGTGAGGGTCCAGAGCGGGGGGTTAGGAGTGGACAGGTGAATCAGATCAGATCCTAAACTGACCTCCACATCTGATTCTGTTCTTATTTTACAGAGATCAGACGCCTGACAGAGGAAAAGAGGAAGGAAATTAAAGCAGCTGTGAAAATGTTAGTTGCACTGAAGAAGGGAGGTGAGTAATTCTTTTCCTGAAGAGATTTAAAGTGTTTATCAGATTAAAACATTAATCGTATCGGTATAAATCTTCAGAATCAAACTCTCAGTTGTTTAAAGACGTGATGAAACCCTGAGGTCCCTCGTCTCCCTGTAATTCCTCAGTTCCTCATCAGTAACCCTTATGTCCAGTGATCAGACCCTCCCCCGGCTGCAGCTGGACCTGTCTCACTGCTGTTTCTGTCTCTCAGCTGTTTCCAGATGTAGCTCCTGGAACAATCCAGCGTTCAGGTTCATCCAGAAAAACAAAGCAGTTTATTTAGTGTGTGTTTATCTTTCCACAATGGATCAGCGTCAGACACCATCACAAACACAACGACGTACACAGAGACCCCCAGAAAAACACTGAATAAACCTGTGTGTGTTTCCTCTTTAGAGAGAAGCTTTGTCTTTGAGCTGAAACCAGTGCAGAGTGAAGACCCTGAGGAAGGGACTAGAGCAGGTGGAGAGAGCGCTCCGATCGGAGAGGAGGAGACACACACCGGAGAATCTACAGCATCTCAGCACGAAAATGGAGAACCGGAGGAAGCCCCACTCTCTTTAACTGAGAGAGAACCACTTTTTGAGTCAGGACCAAGAGGAGATCAGATTAAGATCATCCTCAAAGATATAAATCAGGAATTATGTGTTTCTCAATTTACACTATGGGCAATGCTGGAAAGAAAGGTGGAGGAGGGTAAGAAGGATGGACAGAATATGGAGAAGGGTAAGAAGGATGGACAGAATATGGAGGCGGGTAAGGTGGGTAAGAGGGAGGAACAGAAGGCAGAGGATGGTAAGAGGGAGGGACAGAAGGCGGAGGAGTGTAAGAGGGAGGGACAGAAGGCAGAGGAGGGTAAGAGGGAGGGACAGAAGGCAGAGGAGGGTAAGAGGGAGGGACAGAAGGCGGAGGAGTGTAAGAGGGAGGGACAGAAGGCGGAGGAGGGTAAGAGGGAGGGACACAAGGCGGAGGAGTGTAAGAGGGAGGGACAGAAGGCGGAGGAGGGTAAGAGGGAGGGACAGAAAGCGGAGGAGTGTAAGAGGGAGGGACAGAAGGTGGAGGAGTGTAAGAGGGAGGAACAGAAGGCGGAGGAGTGTAAGAGGGAGGGACAGAAGGCAGAGGAGGGTAAGAGGGAGGGACAGAAGGCGGAGGAGTGTAAGAGGGAGGGACAGAAGGCGGAGGAGGGTAAGAGGGAGAAACAGAAGGCGGAGGAGTGTAAGGGGGAGGAACAGAAGGCGGAGGAGGGTAAGAGGGAGGAACAGAAGGCGGAGGAGTGTAAGAGGGAGGAACAGAAGGCAGAGGAGGGTAAGAGGGAGAAACAGAAGGCGGAGGAGTGTAAGGGGGAGGAACAGAAGGCGGAGGAGGGTAAGAGGGAGGAACAGAAGGCGGAGGAGTGTAAGAGGGAGGAACAGAAGGCGGAGGAGGGTAAGAGGGAGGAACAGAAGGCGGAGGAGGGTAAGAGGGAGGGACAGAAGGCAGAGGAGGGTAAGAGGGAGAGACAGAAGGCAGAGGAAGGTAAGGGGGAGGAACAGAAGGCGGAGGAGGGTAAGAGGGAGGAACAGAAGGCGGAGGAGTGTAAGAGGGAGGAACAGAAGGCGGAGGAGTGTAAGAGGGAGGAACAGAAGGCGGAGGAGGGTAAGAGGGAGGGACAGAAGGCGGAGGAGGGTAAGAGGGAGGAACAGAAGGCGGAGGAGGGTAAGAGGGAGGGACAGAAGGCGGAGGAGGGTAAGAGGGAGGGACAGAAGGCGGAGGAGTGTAAGGGGGAGGAACAGAAGGCGGAGGAGGGTAAGAGGGAGGAACAGAAGGCGGAGGAGGGTAAGAGGGAGGAACAGAAGGCGGAGGAGTGTAAGAGGGAGGAACAGAAGGCGGAGGAGGGTAAGAGGGAGGGACAGAAGGCGGAGGAGGGTAAGAGGGAGGAACAGAATGCGGAGGAGGGTAAGAGGGAGGAACAGAATGCGGAGGAGGGTAAGAGGGAGGGACAGAAGGCGGAGGAGGGTAAGAGGGAGGGACAGAAGGCAGAGGAGGGTAAGAGGGAGGGACAGAAGGCGGAGGAGGGTAAGAGGGAGGGACAGAAGGCAGAGGAGGGTAAGCGGGAGGGACAGAAGGCGGAGGAGTGTAAGGGGGAGGAACAGAAGGCGGAGGAGGGTAAGAGGGAGGAACAGAAGGCGGAGGAGGGTAAGCGGGAGAGACAGAAGGCAGAGGAGGGTAAGAGGGAGGGACAGAAGGCGGAGGAGTGTAAGAGGGAGGAACAGAAGGCGGAGGAGTGTAAGAGGGAGGAACAGAAGGCGGAGGAGGGTAAGAGGGAGGGACAGAAGGTGGAGGAGTGTAAGAGGGAGGGACAGAAGGCCGAGGAGGGTAAGAGGGAGAAACAGAAGGTGGAGGAGGGTAAGAGGGAGGAACAGAAGGCGGAGGAGGGTAAGAGGGAGGGACAGAAGGCGGAGGAGGGTAAGAGGGAGGGACAGAAGGCGGAGGAGTGTAAGAGGGAGGGACAGAAGGCGGAGGAGTGTAAGAGGGAGGGACAGAAGGCGGAGGAGGGTAAGAGGGAGGGACAGAAGGCGGAGGAGGGTAAGAGGGAGGAACAGAAGGCGGAGGAGGGTAAGAGGGAGGGACAGAAGGCGGAGGAGTGTAAGAGGGAGGGACAGAAGGCGGAGGAGTGTAAGAGGGAGGGACAGAAGGCGGAGGAGTGTAAGGGGGAGGAACAGAAGGCGGAGGAGGGTAAGAGGGAGGAACAGAAGGCGGAGGAGGGTAAGCGGGAGAGACAGAAGGCAGAGGAGGGTAAGAGGGAGGGACAGAAGGCGGAGGAGTGTAAGAGGGAGGAACAGAAGGCGGAGGAGTGTAAGAGGGAGGAACAGAAGGCGGAGGAGGGTAAGAGGGAGGGACAGAAGGTGGAGGAGTGTAAGAGGGAGGGACAGAAGGCCGAGGAGGGTAAGAGGGAGAAACAGAAGGTGGAGGAGGGTAAGAGGGAGGAACAGAAGGCGGAGGAGGGTAAGAGGGAGGGACAGAAGGCGGAGGAGGGTAAGAGGGAGGGACAGAAGGCGGAGGAGTGTAAGAGGGAGGGACAGAAGGCGGAGGAGTGTAAGAGGGAGGGACAGAAGGCGGAGGAGGGTAAGAGGGAGGGACAGAAGGCGGAGGAGGGTAAGAGGGAGGAACAGAAGGCGGAGGAGGGTAAGAGGGAGGGACAGAAGGCGGAGGAGTGTAAGAGGGAGGGACAGAAGGCGGAGGAGTGTAAGAGGGAGGAACAGAAGGCGGAGGACGGTAAGAGGGAGGAACAGAAGGTGGAGGAGTGTAAGAGGGAGGAACAGAAGGTGGAGGACGGTAAGAGGGAGGAACAGAAGGTGGAGGAGGGTAAGAGGGAGGAACAGAAGGTGGAGGAGGGTAAGAGGGAGGAACAGAAGGTGGAGGAGGGTAAGAGGGATGGACAGAAAGCGGAGGAGTGTAAGAGGGAGGGACAGGTGAAGAATGCAGAGATGATTTTAGATACTGTAACTCTGGACAAAAGACAGGGATATGACACAATCCACACTCTGAGCGCTGGGGTCTTCCTCCGGGTCGGGTGGTGACCCCAGAGGGGTTTGTTTCTGTAATGAAGCATTGTCCAGGTCTCAGTGAGGGACATGAACATCGCTGCAGGACGAGCGAGAGTCCCGTGTGCTGTGTGTTCTGTGAATCTGGATGTTTATATCGTGTCAGGCTTTGATCACACTGACTGCTCAAAACTAGAGAACCATGAGAGTTTGCTACTCTCTCCCATCTCCTGGGGCACGGATTTAGTGTTTCAGAGGTCAGCATCTTTATTCCACTGTGAGGTGTCGTTTCCCGGACAGTCCCGGACAGTCCCAGAGCTGTGAGTTCAGTGAGAAACAGGAGCTAATCATTGAGTCTGTGATTTTCTCTGTGGGACGAGGGACACAGCAGATCTAGCCAGACATAAAATCACAGAGTAGCGTCTGTAAATGAAGGACTGACCCCAGAGACCTCACCATTTAACCCCCTCCTCGTAGATCTGTACGTTGTGTCTTTATCCTGCTCTGAGGAAAAACAGTCTGCACCGTTACAGTGGTGATAGTCACTTTAATTATTGTCCATAAAATAATCAAATAAACTTTATTAATAAATCAAATGGCGGCACAGTGGCGCAGCAGGTAGTGTCGAAGTCACACAGCTCCAGGGACCTGGAGGTTGTGGGTTCGTTTCCCGCTCCGGGTGACTGTCTGTGAGGAGTTGGCGTGTTCTCCCCGTGTCCGTGTGGGTTTCCTCCAGGTGCTCCGGTTTCCTCCCACAGTCCAAAAACACACGTTGCAGGTGGATTGGCGACTCAAAAAGTGTCCGTAGGTGTGAGTGAATGTATCTGTGTGTCTGTGTTGCCCTGTGAAGGACTGGCGCCCCCTCCAGGGTGTGTTCCTGCCTTGCGCCTAATGATTCCAGGTAGGCTCTGGACCCACCGTCACCCTGAATTGGATAAGCAGTTACAGATAATGAATGAATGAGTAAATCAAATGCTGAATAATGTTTACATATTTTTATTAATTAAACACTTGTTTTCACATCCTCAGAACTCCAGAATGTGTCAAATTAATTTTGTCAATGAAACATTTCAGTATAAATAGTCATTTCAGTTTTTCCTGATCATTTTTTTCTGCACCACTTGCACTAGACTCTGGAGTCCTGCAGGGGGCGGTAAGAGCAGCAGTGGTAGTGGTGAAAGGTGGGAGGGTGGTGGTGAGTGTTTGTGAAAAGCTGACACTTATACAGCTGTTGTTTACATCAGTTTACCGCTGTCCTGTTGACTGTAATGACTCTGATTAATTATTGTGGTCAGATTTTAAATTTCAAACATAGGGCATGAGGGCAGCAGGGGGCAGAGGAACACCCGCACTGCTTTAATCCTTCAACATTCACCCCTTCTGTTTACTTTCACCTCCTGTCGACTGCGTCTTCTTCTGTTACTGATTCTAAATGTGATTCTCATCCTCGGAACCCTCTCTGACTGCACCTCAGATCCATCCGCTCTGAAAGCAAACCTCACACAAACTCAGATTTTTAAAAATGGTGTTCTACAGGCTCAGTGCCATTCAGATCTCCCCAGAGAGGACTGACAGCTTCTGGACTGCCCTCTTTAAACTGAAAGTGAAGATATTTACTCCAGACGAAGTTGCTGAGATCAACTGGGGTAAGACTGTCTCTGTCTCTGCCTCTTTCTCTTTCTTATTGGGACGTCGAAGGGGTTGTTTCTGATAAAGTGGCCGCAGTACCTCTGAGACGGCCTGCAGTTCTTTGGCCCATTCCATGATTCTGAGCTCTGTGTCTGCGGCCGGCTCCGACTGGTTCTCTTTGGATTTCCAGCATGCAACTTTCTCCTGACGCTTTTCACATGAGCGGAACACCTGCACAAACAGACAGCATTGTGGGTAATGCCCTTTATCCTGGTATCTGCCCCAGCATCAGCCCGTAAATACCCCCCGCCTTACCTCCCCCAGGACCTGTCCTTGCCTCCTAGGAGCCTCTGCTTATTTTAGACTTTATTTACACTTCTCTCACTGAATTAGCTTTTTCTATATCACTTTAAACCATGTGTGTCTCTCCTGTGTCTCACCATTGCTCTACTTTCTTTCTCTATCTCTGTGCGCATGCGCGAGTGTGAGTGGAGGTGTGTGAGCGAGTGGTGTGTGAGTGAATTTGGCGGTTTGTTTGGTGAGCGAATTCTGAACTTTTCTATCTTTTTCTATCTTTGTTGGTTGTTCGTTAGTTTAGTTATTGTTCGTGTTTGTTAAAGTGTGTATTTGGGTTTAGCGCGGGGTGCGTGTGGTGCCGATGCCGGCGTTTTGGCCGGTCGCCATGACGGCGACAGAGAAAGCTTGTCTTCATCGACTTTCTCGCGAACACAGTAAAAATGGCCCCCGGGTGAGGTGTTCAGTGGATGAGTGCAGCTTGGCTGTGGCGGAGGTTGTTGGTCATAAAAGTGTCATGTCTGCTGCTAGAATGAACAGTGGAGTTGTGATCTTTTTGGATAGTCCTGAGAAGGTTAACACTATGGTCCAGAATGGTGTGGTTATTCAGGGCACATTTACACCTGTGCTGCCCCTCTCACAACCTGCTAAAAAGATCACTCTGTCTAACGTTCCACCGTTTATCACAGACGAGGCGCTGACTGCAGAGTTGGCCCGGTTCGGACAGATTGTGTCCGAGATTAGAATGATCCCACTAGTCCCCTTTACTGAGACACGTTGTCAGCTTCAGACGCCAGCTGTTCATGGTCTTAAAGGATGGTGTTGAAGAACTGAATGTGACTTTTAAATTTAGAATTGATGGTTTTGATTACACTATTTTTGCAACATTTGCCACGATGAATTGTTTTGGGTGTGGACAGGAAGGGCACTTAAGGCGTTCATGTCCCTTTGGGGCAGGTGAAAGCTCCTCTAGGGTATCTGGCCCTATTCCTGATGGGGCCGGTGCAGGGGCTGGGACTGGGTCTGAGCCCTCCAGAGAAGAGCCTGAGCCTACTGCGGGGGGTGGGGCTGAGCCTGGGCCTGTGCCTGTCGTTGAGGGTGAGACTGGGTCTGGGACTGGGCCTGAGCCTACCGTAGAGGGTGGGGCTGGATCTGGGACTGGGTCAGAGCCTACTGTAGAAGCTGGGGCTGGGACTGGGTCAGAGCATACCGTAGAGGGTGGGGCTGGGTCTGGGCCTGAGCCTACTGCAGAGGGTAGGACTGAGGCTAGACCAAGCAGTCCAAGGAAAAAAAAGACAGGTCACAGAACTATTAGTGCAGGGGAGAACCCTACCTCAGTTGCAAATACTGACGTTAGTTCTGGCAGTGGTTTGGTGGTCTCCGGGTGTACTGCGTTGCCTGATGATGTTGCGGCTAAAGATCAGGGGCGTGAGGAACCTAAAGCTGCTGCTAGTTTAGTTGTGGAAGGGGAGGCTATGGAAACAGACTCAGTATCGGAAGAGGCTGTGTTCAGAGTGCAGTCAGGAAAAAGGAAAATGAGGAGGGCTAAGGCAGGTGTTAAAAAGGGGAAAGTACAAAATGTGGAGGACTCTGGATCTGTGACTGGTTCTGCTCTGGATGACTCTGATGGTGATCTACCAGAAGCTTCGAGTCAAAGGAGTACGAGAAGTGTTTATGCGTTTAACAAGATATGGTCTTTTCTACATAAGACCAAGAATATGAAAGGGGTTGTTGTGGAAGAGTACTTTCCCGATCGTAAACTGTTCATTGACTCAGTGCAGACTTTTATGAGAGGGGATAGCGAAGATAAATTTACGGTACAGGAAATCTACAGACTTAAGAAACTGGTTAAAAAATTGAGAACAGAACTTCAAAAAGATGTTGGTTTTGAAACTTCATAGTTATTTTCTGCTTTTTATTTTGTTGCTGCTTGTCCTTGACCACCTTCCTCTTTTTATGAGTAGAGTTAAGATCGGCTCTCTGAACCTGAATGGGGCGCGGGACGTACAGAAAAGAGCTCTGTTATTTGATCTGATTAAACAGAAGGGCATGGATATTGTGCTTGTCCAGGAGACGCACAGTGACGGGGCTAATGAAGTTGACTGGAAGAAGGAATGGGAAGGGGAGGTTTATTTTAGCCACATGAGCTCGACCAGAGGTGGGGTGGCCGTTCCTTTTGCCAAGCATTTCTTGCCGGTCTCGTGTGAGGTTGAGCAGGTGATGGCAGGGAGGTGTATGTTTGTACGTGCTCAGTTTGAGCGGTTTAAGTTTGCCATTTTTAATATTTATGCTCCCACTTCTGGAGCTGAGAGGGTGTTTTTTCTTAACACTGTTAACACAGCTTTACAAACACTCAATTGTGATGACTATCTGATCATGGGGGGCGATTTTAACTGCACTGAGGATGATAATACGGACAGGAATCACACCGAACCTCACGCTGCATCTCAGCGTGCTCTTAGAGAGCTATTGTCTGCTCATGATTTTCTTGACGTGTGGAGAGCTTTTAATGAGAAAGTTCGACAGTATACATGGGCCTATGTGAGGGACGGTTATGTGGCGCTGGCCAGACTAGATCGGTTTTACTGCTTTAAACATCATCTTAATATATTTAAAGGGTGTGGGATTACGCCGGTCCATTTTTCAGACCGCAGTTTGGTTTTGTGTTCGTTTTCTATTGCAAACCTTAAGCCTAAAAGTGCTTACTGGCATTTTAACACCTCCCTGTTGTCAGATATGAATTTTAAAAAAGCTTTTACTGTTTTTTGGACTAGTTTTAGAACCCAAAAACAGTTCTTTCATAATCTGTGAGGGTGGTGGGATTATGGAAAAGTTGAAATTAAGCAGCTCTCCCAGCAGTATACTCTCAATGTTTCGCGGCATATTACTCGGAATATTAAAAAATTAGAAAGTGAAATTTTAGAAATTCAAAGGCAGATGAACTGCACTGGAGACCGGGATCATGCCCGGGTTCTGAAATCTAAAAGGGATGCTCTTGGTGATCTCCTGGGTGTCAGGGCACAGGGGGCTCTGGTTCGCTCTCGGTTCCAGAATCTAACACAGATGGATGCCCCATCAAAATTTTTTTTCAGTCTGGAAAGGAAGAATGGTCAGTGCCGGTTTATGCACTCCCTGCGTGCTGAAGATGGACAGGAGCTGACTGAACCCACTGAGATCTGTAAGCGGGCTGTACGTTTTTATGCTGAGCTGTACGAGAGTGAGCGTATAGACGATGGAGAACTGGCGGCAGGATTTTATGAAGGACTACGAAAGATCTCTACTTGCTCTAGTGACAAACTGGAACGACCACTGGGAGAGCAGGAGCTTCATGCTGCTTTGCAGGGCATGAAGGGTGGTACTGCCCCTGGTATAGATGGCCTACCGGTGGAATTTTATAAGGCCTATAAGGCCTTGACTGATGGTCTCTTGCCCCTAAGCTGCAGGAGGGCGGTGATCACCCTGCTGCCTAAGAAGGGTGACTTGCAGGACATTAAAAACTGGCGACCAGTGAGTCTTCTTTGCACGGACCTTAAAATTTTCTCCAAAGCTTTGGCTACCAGTCTGAGGGATGTGATGGGGCAGGTAATCCATCAGGACCAGACCTACTGTGTGCCTGGCAGGTCTATACATGACAATGTCTTTTTAATTAGAGATGTTTTAGCTGTTTTCAGAACTCAAGGGCTTGATGTCGGTCTCATATCTATAGACCAGGAAAAAGCTTTCGACAGAGTGGAACATCACCATCTGTGGCGCACACTTGAATTATTGGGTTTTGGACTGTCTTTTATCAATATGATAAGAGTACTATATAGAAACATTGAGAGTATGCTAAAAATTAACGGTGGATTGAGTGCTCCCTTTGGGGTCTGTCGGGGCATACGTCAGGGTTGTGCCTTGTCAGGGATGTTATACTCCCTGGCCATTGAGCCTCTGCTAAACAAGCTTCGATCTGAAATTGAAGGTATAGCGCTGGGACAGTTTCGCTATCAATTGTCAGCATACGCAGACGATGTGATTGTAATGGTAAGGGGGCAGAAAGACATCGGAAAACTTGTTTCTATTGTTCATGATTTTGGAGTAATTTCAGCTGCGAGGGTGAATTGGAACAAAAGCGAAGCTCTTGCAGTAGGACAGTGGACCGGGGGGCTGCCTTCTTTACCGGGTAATTTAGTCTGGAAAAGAGGGGGGATAAAATATCTTGGGGTTTTTATTGGGGATGACACTGTGCAGCAGAAAAACTGGGATGGTGTGATTGAGAAACTGATGGGACGGCTGTCGAGGTGGAAATGGATTCATGGACAACTATCTTTCAAGGGGAGGGTGTTGGTAGTTAACAACCTGGTGGCATCAGTGTTGTGGCACCGGTTGTCCTGTGTGGATCCTCCTTTGGGCTTATTGTCACGGATACAAGCGCTCCTCGTGGACTTTTTCTGGGACAGGCTCCATTGGGTTCCACAAGGTGTCCTTTACCTTCCCAGACAGGAAGGAGGGCAAGGCCTGGTGCACCTTGCTAGTAGGATGGCGACTTTCCGACTGCAGTTCCTGCAGAGACTTCTGGCTGGCCCAGCTGATCTAGTGTGGAGAGAAGTGGCTTGCACCATCCTGCGCAAGGTCGATGGACTCGGTTTGGACACTGCACTGTTTTTTACAGACTATAAAAGACTGCACCTTGCTGGATTACCTCTTTTTTATCGGGGGCTTTTTAAAATGTGGGGACTTTTTAAGAAGCACAGACTGGAGACTACTGCCTCTCTTTTTTGGCTGTTGGAAGAGCCAATAGTAAAAGGGGCTCGGTTGGACGTGTCTGGGGATGGTGTACCGGGCCTTGCTTTAATGCTCAGTAATTCTGGAACAGTGACATTGCGGGACCTGGTGGGTGTGTTAGGGCCAGACTTAAATGACATTCAGAATGTTGCCTCTGTACTGGGGCTGAGGTCACTCTGTCAAGCTGAAACGATCACTGACTTGTGGAAGGACAGGCTGTCTTTGGAGGAACTGTCATTGTTGGAAAAGTACAGTATACTGCAAAATCTTCGGTGTTAAATTAACACTCATAGTGTTAAAATTAACACTATCCCAGTGTTTATATAATTCTCACCAGTTCTGAGTTAAAATTACACTTTGAGTTGTGTTAATTTTTTAACTCTTTAATAGTGTTAAAATTTGACACAGTCATTGTTGTTTTTTTAACACTGGAATGTGTATTTTTAACACCAAAATGTGTTACTCCTTTTCACTATGAATGTCTATTTCTGACACTGTGTTGTTTTGTGATAATAAATTATTCTTATTAACTATGAGAACTGTGTTATTCAGTGCAGTTTTGTGACATGTGATGGTGCTTATGCATTGCACCCCCACCATGAATTTTTGCACTAAACCTGTAAAGTATTCTCGACACATGCATGACATACAAAAACATTAACAGAAAAAGTATATTTTAAAAAACACACAATCACTTAAACTACCATTGAACTGAACTCTTTATTCAGAAAATTATCCAAGCACCATGTGGAATGGCTATAACATGTGCAGTTACAAAGAAAATAAAGGTACAACATATAGGCTCTCATCTCCACCATAAGCATTTTGTAAGTCAAATGGCTTATAAATTACAAGACTGTCTGCTTTGATAACATTTTTCTCATCACTTTCAAATACTTTGAAGGCGTGAAAATGCTCACTGAAATGGTCAACCACCAGCTTGTCCACTAGGAAGTAGATAACACTGTTGACTAAAATGGTCTTCTGTATTCTGCAAAAGACAGGCATTTCATTTTCAATTTCACTGCAAATTATTAGTCCTGTCTTGTACTCTGTCCCACTGATTTTAACCCAGTTAGTAGAAAAGATGTCTTGTGGAACAATGGCATGAAATGCTCGGGCCAACAATTCTCTGTTGTCTTCCCTGACCACATTAAATGATTTCAAGGGCCCATACTCAATATGGTTTAAAGGTGATGTCTCCCAATAACACCCTATGGACATTTGATGCTTTATTGCAAGTGATTTGGTTATGTTCTTAAAATTTTTAAGAGTATTTTTAAAAACCCTATGTTTTGCTTCAAATCTCATGCTCCACATGTGAATTAGGGGCCCAATTTTTCTTATACAAGCTGGGTAGTGTATCATAAAGTGGTGTTTTGGGATTAGATTTCTATCTGGATACAACTGCTTGAACAAGTCATGATGCTCCATTATTAAATGCTTTAAATGTACAGTCATACCTTGTGTAAGAGATGGAGAGAATATGATGTTAATTATCTGCAGTAAAACCAGCAGCAATGTCCAATTCAAATTTCCTTCTGGCACAATGTCACCAAAAATCAAAGGAAGGTTTCTTACAAGACATAGTGTCTGAATGGAATTGAGACCTATATTATTGCCACTGCTGTCCAAGTTAATCCTTGTAGGACGATTTTTGCGCTCCAAGTACCCATAGTCAAAAGCATAAATTCTAGAACACAGATCAAGTTTTGACAAAAAGTTTTCAGAGAGATACTCCAACAGTAATTTCATCTCATACTGTGCCACCCCTTCAAGAATGTCATGCATTATGTCCAAAGAGAAATTTTGGCAAACATGAAAATACTGTAGGCTGTTAAGAGTGGAATTGTGCTTTAAACCAAACACAGGTAACTTCTGTGGGTCTGACTGCAACTTATTACAATGCATTTCAAAAAGCTCTTTTCCACGTAGGATTATCTTGGGGTCATCCTCACAGTAAACATTCTGGGCATCATCTTTTTCAATCAAACACAACCGACAGAAATAACGTCCATTAAAAGACTCTGTAAACCCCAAAATTGTGTGCATCCCTAAGTTATCCCCAGTTATCTGACATATAGTGCCATGGACTTTTTCATTAGAGAAGGGTAAATCAAGGCCATTGTTCTCTAGTGTTTTGATGTCATTAATCAGAGGACACAGAATAGGATCAAATCCATATTTCTTCATATCTTCTGTATGAAACAGTGCAACCAAATGTATGTTCATCACAGCAGAGTTAAATTTTGGTGGCAGATTTCTGAGGACAAAATAGAGAGCACCCAATTTGTGAACACCACGTTTTGAACCCAATGGGTTAGAGGTTTCAAAGTCGTCATAGAATATCTGAATTTGTAAAGAGGTTGGTTGTTTTGAGAACAATGGATGTGTCTTAAAATAACTTCCATCACAAAAGTCTTCGTATACGTCTTTTTTTGATACACAACACTCCCCAAGCAGTCTACAAACATCAGAATTGCGGCAAATGAATTTTATTGTTTCCAAAATTGGAATATACACAAAGGTGTCTTTCACAGGAACTTGATCATAAGTACCTGTATGTTTATTTCGCCTTGCATCAAATCGAACTCCTAACATTATCTCTACTGGCTCTACTAGCCCCCATTTCTCACTGAAATATTTTGTTCTTTTAGATTCAGTATTAAAACTATCAAATGGGTTTTCAAAATTCTCAAGATTTTCTTCCAGCCTAGATCTTACAGGATCATCTACAGGCACAACAGACAGTATTTCATGCTTTACTTGGGAGTGCAGTCCTGTTGCAAGTTCTTCCAAATCACTAACAATTGTTGAAACAACACTATTTGCCATACCACTTCCTTGGAGTTTCGCAACAATTGAAGAGCAGATATTTTTTGTATTTTCTTTGTAAAGAAACTGTCCATTGTCCTCAAAACATCCAGCTTCTATGTTCTGTGTGACCCCTATGCTACCAACCTCTACAGTATCTTCAAGACTCTGAAAATTAGCCTGAAATGTCTCAGAGTTTGCTTCATCAGCACTCTGAGAAAAATCCCTCTCATGAACACTTATTAAATGCTTCTTGAAACCAGAATATGTTGAAAATTGACGCCTACAACAATCTTGTGCACAAATCAACTTAAACCTGGTGCTAGGATAAAAACTGTGAACAATCCTTAAATGAGTTATCAAGGGCTGGGGGGCCAAATGTACAGCCTGACAAATGAAACACTTAAACATTTTTTTTAAAACTTAGTTCAAAAGTTTTGCCCGTAACTCACGAATTCGAGGAGACTCATCTGTTGTTGTAACATCAATGAGGTAAACTGTTGTCTGCACAAAAGTGTAGAGCTGCACCAGCGACTCATCATAAGACAGGTTGAACACATAGTGGGATTTAAACAGTTCATCAAAAGCACCCAACGAGCTGCTGGCTTGGCAGGGAATGAGCTGTTTGTCCACAACAATGTAAAAAGTATCAATTCTCTTCTGGGTGCGGCCAACTGCAAGGATATACGGTTGTTTACCCTCTCTTCCTCGCAAGTGTTCATCTATGCTACAGCATGACTGAAAAACAGAAAAAACAAACACCTTAAAGAGATATTTCAACTTCTTACTGATAGTGGTATTTGCTGCTTAATGCAACATGCTACAGTTTGATCACTCAACTGGTAGGCAGTTTCAGTAAAGCGTGAATAATAATCTTAACTTCTTAAAAGCACAGTGGGAAGAAGAGCTGACACGTTTTTAACTGTTTATTGCATGCCCATGACTCTAGGGTACCAGAAGTCCCTGCTGTTGAGAGATTGATGTACAGTTAACAATGTTAAAACTTTGATTGGCTCATTTGTTTTCGCAAATGTACATCACTGGGTAAAAAAATTGACTATGCATGTTGTTTCTTACTGAGTTAATGTGTGAAATATTCTCTCATGACAGTTTAACAGGTGAGACATACCTTGTGAAAGTGCACCATTTTGTCCACTGCATCACTAGGACTTATTTTGATTCTCTTTCGTCCAGCTGTTGGTGGCAAGAGATGAAGAAGGAGCAACAGAGACGCCATGTCACTGTCCCAGTCTATTAAGAAGAAAAAGAGAAATAGATGAATATCTTTTTGGAAGGCAGAAAGGAACTAGCACCAGCTAACTGAATATAATGGTTGCCCACGACTCTGGTTGTGTGTTCACATCCCCCTAGAGAGAGAGAGAGAGAGAGAGAGAGTGTGTGTGTGTGTGTGTGTGTGTGTGTGTGTGTGTGTGTGTGTGTGTGTGTGTGTTATAGATAGGTTAAATGCAGAAGACATTTTGTACAATGAAAAATTGCACATCATAAACCAAGCATGGTCATGTAGCTTACTGGTGTCATCATTACGTGCTAGTTTTTCAGCAGCATTTAGATGTTGTTGCAGCTCGGTTGACTGAGTCAGGCGTTTGGCCTCTTCAATAACCTTCGGCTTGAAAGCCGTGTCCCACTTCTCAAGCATCCTGGAGGCTGTTTCAGCACCAAACAGCAAAAGGAAGTCTTGATTCACCTGTAGAAACACACACAAACAACAGTTGTGTTAACTGCTATCTAACCAAATTAAAAACTGGACATAAATAACAGAAATGCATAACTCACAAGTCCTTTAATATCCAAAAAACGGGGGAATGTTTTTAAGACATCTGTGGTCCTCTGTGGGTCATGCACTAAGTCCTGGAGATGTTGAAAGGTTAACTTCATCTTCTGAAACACGCTTGCTTCATCAGGACAGTGAACAAGAAATGATATAGCCTCTCGGCAGGCATCTCCATCAACCTGCGGAGACACTGTGGCTGCTGATCTTCGCCGATTTGGTCCTTGTGCTTGAGGTGCTGTAATGGCTTTAGCTGGCTGATGAGATCTATTCCTGGACATTGTCTTCAGGCGCCATGCTAAATATCCTGTGCCTTTTTCCCCATCATAGAAGTGCTCCTGTTAAATTATTTTCCCCAAAAAAATTGTATTACTCAATACATATTACACAAAATTATAAATTTATAAAATCACTCATTGATCATACACAAAAGGCAGGTACAGAAGTGTGAATGAATGGAAATGGAGCTGCTAGAGATGAACAATTAGTGAAAGAACCAGAAAATCAGAGTCACAATTAGTAGGTTTGTAGTTTTTGACTTAATGGCATTAATTCAATACATTGATTGGCACTGGGTGCATTCTCATTGATGTGACTTGTCATGAAGGTGTAAAATAAATATTAAAACAGGCAAGTACCACATTCACTTGCCTGTGGTACTTTGGCATCCCATAAAATTATTGAAATTTTGCCCCTCTTTTAAAGTTACTTTAAAAAAGCTCTAGTCTGTGAAACTAGTGTTTTTTAGAATGTAAGACATAAAGAAAACACTTACATAACCCTTTGGAGAGAAAGGATCTTTAAGTGACGGAAATAGTGTAATGATCCCCAGGGCATACTTCTCTTTCTGTTTACGGGAAGGAATCCTCCTTTAGAGCAAAAACAATATATAACCATACAATTTTATTGACTATTGGGTTCAATAATTGTTCTGACCAATCTGTTCTGAAAAATTGTTACATTTATTCTTAAAATATTTCTACTCAGTTTGAAACTTTTACAACTAACTTTATAAAAAAAAAAAAAAAAAAAAAAAAAAAAAAAAAAAAAAAAAAAAAACCTACACACAAAACACTTACCCATGCATCTCAGTCATATGGCTAGCCAGTATGTTGACAAGCTGCCTCCGGGTGCGGTGCTTCAGTGATTTGTCTGATTTGTACTCCTCAAGAACATCCTGACCTCCAGGTTTATTAAGCAAGGCATTCTCTACCATCTACTCACATGAGAAAAACAGTTAACTGTATATTTCAAATTAAGGCTGTAATATGGACACCATACCAAAACTTGCACATTCAGCCTAAAGATATGGTCACACTATGCTTCTGTCAATGAATTGTTGCAAGCAAATTTACTTTCATAACAGGATTCATCACAACATTTCAGTGACTTAGGGAGGAAATATATTTAATGTTTTTACTAATTTTTGTTTTTATTGTTTATGGTTGGCAAGTTAGAAAGTGACAATTCTGCAAGCCAACACAAACAACAAATGTCTAGTGATTGCAGATGTAGGGTAAAATTAAGGGTAAAAGAGTAAGAAAAGTGATCTTTCTTTTTCCTCACTCCTAACATATTCACTGTGGCATTCACCATTTGAAATCTCAAAATAGTCAAATTTAATTTGAAACATCCTGATGCTTTGCAGAGTCCAAAATTATAAACTGCTCAGATACCTCTTTTGCAGCTTCTGATTCAGTAACCTCTGTGGTAGACCTGGTTCTATTTCTGTATCTTTGGCTGAGGAAGTCACTGTCACTTGAAAAAGATGACTGGGTATCCGTGAGAGAAGATGGTGTTGAATGATCTAAAGGAGAAAAATCTTTAAAAAGAAAGAGGAGATGGGGGATAAACCTTAATTATCTAATATATATATATATAAATAAAAGCATGGGACAATCATACCCACAACCATATTTGAAACTGTACTGGCTAAGGGATGTTGGGGTGGCTTCCTAGACCAGGATCAAGCCTAGTCCTGGACTACACAGCATTCTGATTTTTAATTGAAAGGAGGCAATAGTCCAGGGCTAGGATTAATCCCTGTCTGGGAAACCAACCCACTGAGTTATCTTTTGCTTAAGTGTATTCATTACAAAAGATAAAACTTACCTTCATCTGAAACACTGTCACGTACTGTGAAGCATAAATCAGGATTGGCCTCTATCAGCTCAAGAAAGACATCTTCCTCCACTGCTGTGTCAGTTTCATCAAAAATGTAAAGTCCAGCTGCATCAGGAATCCCAAACTTGTTTTTGACTAAAGGATGTACAACAAGACACCAGATAAGCAGGTTTAAAACTGTACGAATATACAAACAAAACTAACATTTATATGCAAGCAGAGCACTAAAAGTGCCAACAGTCATCAATTTTAAAACTAAAATAAATGACACAAAAAGTGTGGAATTTCTTATGCTAAATAACCAAGAGAAGCAAGTTAAATTTGGAAGATGAAAACTGTTATCACAAAGTAACAGCAGGAAAATTCACTTTCAGTGCTTCCTTGTATTTTACTGTCAACAGGCTTGCAACAGGAAGCTTACAAGTGACTAATGTTGGTAATGCGATTTAACAGACACCAGCAACTTGCTTAAATTAATGAATGCCTTTAATAACATTACAATAAATTATACACAGTACAGAAAATCTGATCTTGAAATAACTATACCACATAAAAACTTGGGTTACACAAGATAGCTACTCACCTTCACTAATAAAGTCCAAATAGGTGAATCCTGCCTGCAATCGAATGTACTTCTTGGTACTTTGGTATTTTACCTTTAGCAACATACTGACATATTACAGGACCTGCACACAGTGGAGAAAACTTAACTTCATCCAAACAGACAACGTATTTAATAACTTTAAAAAACCTACAAAAAACAAACAAAAACAACTATTTTACACGCTAAAAAAGGCGCGCTCTGTGGGCATTAGCGGCAGTGTTAGCAGGCCGCTAAACAGCAGTTGCAATAGAAAAAAGGCGCGCTCTGTGGGCACTAGCGGCAGTGTTAGCAAGCCGCTAGCAAACAGTTATAGAAAAAAGTGCGCCCTGTGCGCCTTAGCGGTAATATTAGCAGGCCGCTAACCAAAACGTAGTTATAATATAAAAAGACGCTCTGTGGGGATTAGCGGCAGTGTTTGCAGGCCGCTAACAAGCGGTTACAATTGAAAAAGGCTAGCCAATACGCAGCAGTTAAAAAAGGTTCGATTTTAACGGCACATATAGTAATACAAAGCTTCACACCACAATAGATATTAACACAATTTTATATAACGAATAACGGCATGTTTTAGTAGATATATTGGGTTCTTACCTGTTGAAATTGTATATTTCCGAAACTGGATCTTCTCAACCGTCACCGAGAGCTCCAGAAAAGGCGGTCGTTAAAACCGGATGTAGAAATAACTCAGTCAGGAGTGTATGCACTCAACTCGCTTAAAGAGCACCACCCCCAGAGCTCTTTTAGCACCGCAAATGTAAAAACAACACCCAAATCAACACCCATTAACTCGAAATAATTTTCACTGGAAAATTAACTCCAAGTCACACTACAGATTTTGCTGTGTACTGGGAGTATAATGCCAAAGAAGGGGGACCTTTTCCCACGTACTGCTCTTACTCCTGATTTAGATGGAGTGTTGGGCCCTTTGTTAGAGCTCTCGGGCCTGCAGGACGTGGACCTTCACACTGTGTCAGGCCGTGTTTTATATGAATGCTGTGTTAAAGTGTTGAATAAAACAGTACTGAATGGACGGCCTGACACGGTGTGGAGGGACAAGCTGGGGGTAGGGACGGAAAGGCAGCCTGTCTGAAGGGTATTGTATAAACAACCGCTAACAAAGAGGTCTGGGGATCTCCAGTGGAGGATCCTACATGGGGTCATAGCGGTGAACTCTTTTGTGTCTGTGATAAATCCTGAAGTCAGTGATAGGTGTGTTTTTTGTGGTCTCAGAGAGACCATCTTTCACTGTTTTTTAGACTGTTCAAGGCTTAAGTCCCTTTTTCTCACACTTGAGTTTTTATTTTTGAAATGTGGGGAAATTTTTAACTCTTGTGCTTTTATTTTTGGGGCTGGTTATCGACAAAAAGACAGTGTTAAGTGGCAGCTGCTTAATTTCATAGTGGGTCAGGCAAAACTGGCGATCTATAGCTCCAGGAGGAATAAAATGGAGGACAGATCTGGTCAGGAGGTTTTGCCTCTGTTCTTGTCCCTGGTAAAGTCCAGAATTTTCTTTGAATTTGGGTTTTACAAAACTTTGAACAACATTGAAGGTTTTGAGCTGGAATGGTGTTGCAATGATCTCCTGTGCAGGGTTGAGGAGGGAGAACTGATATTCGCAAGCCCTTTGAGTTGAATGTTTAATTGATACTGTGTTTTTGTCTGTGATGTCGTACTGTGTTTGTTTACTGTTCTATGTTTTTTTTATTTTTTTTTTTTATGGATGATTGAATAAATGTTATGTTTTAAAAATAAAAAAAATCTCTCTCTCTACTGTCTCTCACGTTTGCTCTACTGTCTCTCTCTCTCTCTCTGCGCATGCGTGGCCGTGCCAGAGTGAGCGGAGTGCGGTTTGTGAGAGCGACCGGATCTTTTTCGGTTTATTTACGTTTTCCAATTCTTTTTTCACCAGTTTTTTGTCTTTAGTGTGTTTGTTTGTTGTTTGAGCACAGAGGGGTGAGGGGTTTTTCTCTAAGCCTCGGCCGGGTGGGGGTATGGGGTGGATGGGCCTAGAGGAACTTTCTCGCCGGAATGGCGTCAAAGTGCTGGTCGGAGTGGAGTGCTCGGTGGAGGAGTGTAGTTTAGCGGTGGGGGCGGTGGTGGGATATGACGCTATTCATTTGGCCTCTAGAATGAATGGGCCATCGTGATGTTTTTGGATGAGGTAGAGAAGGTGAACGCACTGGTAGAAAAGGGTATTGTTCTGAAAGACACACACACAGCGGTGAGGAAAGTTATCATTAGCAACGTCCCCCCGTTTATTAAAGACGATATGTTACTGCGTGAGCTCTCCCGACACGGTCAGATTGTTTCTACTATTTATAAAATCCCTTTGGGCTGTAAATCTCTGTTGCTGCAGCATGTCGTCTCGTTCAGGAGGAGGGTGTTTATGGTGTTAAAAAATAATGATGAGGATTTAAATTTGGCCATAAAGTTTAGAATTGATAACTTTGACTATGTAGTTTATGCCACGACTGCTACTATGAAGTGTTTTGGATGTGATTTAGAGGGACATTTGGTGAGATCATGTCCGAATAAGGCCGCAGAGCCTCAGCTCGGACCGAGTCACGCCGAAACAGCTCCCGCCGGCGGGAATCAGCCGGAGGCCTCGGCTGAAGGAGAGGTGGTAGACGCGGATGGGCTCGGGGCGAATGATAGAGAAGGACACAGTGGTCGTGAGGGTGAAGGGAATGGGGATCAGGAGCAGACGGACAGTCAGGAGGTCACTGAGGAACAGGGGGATGTAGGGGCAGAGCAGGTAACTGAAATGGAGGTGGAAGAACAGGTGCTGAGTGAGGAGGCGAAGGAGAAAGAGCCTGTGTTTAAGAGGCCGGCAAACAAAGCTAAGTCTAACAGACGCGCTAAAAAGTCTAAGCCAACTAAACCCTCAACGTCTCCGTCTCAGTCACAGTCACAGGCGGCAGGGAGTGAGTTGGAGAATTCGGCGTCAGAATACGAGTGCGACTCCTCGGACTCCTCTCTCACCGAGAAGAAGGCGGGTAAAGCGGGGGTGTACAGCGTGGAGCAGGTGCGCAGGTTTCTCGATGACACTAAAGGTAAAAGGAATGTCAAGGTTGAGGACTATTTTCTGAATCTAGAGCTGTTTATTAAGCCTGTGAAGGCTTTTATGAGAAATGAAGGGGAGGGGGGGGGGTAGGGGAGCCCGAGATACATAGGCAACTAGAACGCGATGATGACGTGAAGAACTGAGCTCTGTCTCGTGGCTCTCACACTGAAGTGCTCGATAGCCGCTTTTCTTTTAGAGATGTTTGACATTAAAATCTCCACGCTGAATCTGAACGGGGCGAGGGACGTGAGGAAAAGAGCGGCACTGTTCGAGCTGCTGAGGGTTAAACGGGTGGACGTTAGTATGATACAGGAGACACAGCGACAGGCGGAATGAAGCGGACTGGCACAGGGAGTGGGGGGGGGGGGGGCATGGTGTTGATGGGGCATGGGGGTTCCACCACTGCTGGTGTAGCTGTGCTCTTTTCAAAGAGTTTTTTACTGCAGTCTTATGATTAAAGGAAGTGGTGGAGGGACGGCTTTTAAAAATTACAGCTAGTTTTGAGAAGGTTCACCTGGTTTTAGTGTGTGTTTATGCGCCTGTGCTGCCGAGGGACAGGTGTGCTTTTCTGGCGAAGCTCTCAGAAACAATAGAAAAGTGTGACACTGATCATTACCTGGTGGTAGGGGGTGATTTTAACTGCACTTCCTCGGTTTTAGACAGGAATCATATTGAACCTGATCCTGCTTCCAGACGCGTTTTAAATGATTTAATTGAGAGACACGATCTGTCTAATGTGTGGAGAAATAAACATGGCACGGTTCGACAATACACATGGGCACACACTCGGGAGGGGTTTATTTCTCTGGCTAGATTGGATAGGTTTTATTGTTTTAAAAACCAGTCACAGGTTTTTAAAAACTGCAGTATTTTACCTGTGGGGTTCACTGATCACTCCCTGGTGATTGGTAGTGTTTATATAAACTCTGTTAAGTCTAAAAGTGCATATTGGCATTTTAATACAACCCTAGTGGATGATTTTCATTTTAAAACTTGTTTTAGTTTGTTTTGGAACCCTTGGAGGTTGAACAGAGACAGGTTTGAGTCTCTGCAGCGGTGGTGGGACATCGGTAAAGTGCAGATCCAGCAGTTTTGTAAACAATACACTCTCAATGTCACAAACAGCATCAAACACTCTGTCACTGAGCTTGAGAAGGAGATAGTGTTTCTTCAGAATTTGGTGGAGTCCGGTGGGGAACAGGGGCACATCCAGACATTTCAAAATAAAAGAACATCTTTGGCAGATCTGCTGGGGGTGAGAGCGCAGGCAGCATTGATCAGATCTCGTTTCCAACACATTTCTGAGATGGATGCCCCATCAAAGTTTTTCTTCAGTTTGGAGAAAAAGAATGGACAGAGCAGATTCATTCACTGCCTCCGCTCCGCTGACGGCCGGGAGCTGATGAACCCAGTGGAGATCAGAAGGCGGGCTGTGGGCTTTTTTTCTGAGCTGTACTCCAGTGAGTATAGAGAGGACAGTTTAGTTTCACAGCAGTTCTATGACGGATTACCGCAGGTATCACCTGAACAGAACGAGGAGCTAGAGCGGGTGATAACCATGCAGGAACTACAGAGAGCGTTGCAAAGCATGGCAACAGGGAAGGCTCCGGGCATCGATGGCCTCCCAGTTGAGTTTTATAAGTCTTTCTGGGATGTGGTGGGGGGGATTTGCTGGCTGTGCTCAATGACAGCCTGGTTGGAGGACGACTGCCGTTGAGCTGCAGGAGAGCGGTCCTCACCCTACTGCCCAAGAAAGGCGACCTCAGCGAGGTTAAAAACTGGAGGCCTGTGAGTTTGCTGTGCGTAGATTATAAGGTCCTCTCTAAAGTCCTGGCAAATCGCCTGAAGGAGGTGATGGGGCAGGTCACACACACGGATCAGGCTTACTGCGTCCCTGGCAGATCGATCCATGATTATCTCGCTTATTAGAGACATTTTGGAAGTGTCTGGGTCGGGGCCCCCTTTTGGGTTCCTCTTCTTAGATCAGGAAAAAGCCTTTGACAGAGTGGAGCATCAGTATTTGTGGAATACTTTAGATGCTTTTGGTTTCTCACCAGGGTTTATCTCCATGATAAAGGTGTTTTATAAGGACATTGAGAGTGTACTGAAGGTCAATGGTGGTTTGTGTGCCCCTTTCACCATGCAGAGGGCAGTCAGACAGGGATGTTCATTGTCGGGATGCTGTATGCTCTGGCCATTGAGCCAATGCTTCACTATTTGCACTATTTGAGGAGAAACCTCAGTGGAGTTGTAATGGCTGAGAACATCCCACGGTTTTATTTAGCTGCGTATGCAGACGATGTAGTGGTAGGAGTCACTGGAGCTGGAGACATTTCTGTTTTAAACACTTTTAAGGACTTTGCTCTGATCTCCTCTGTGAAAGTGAACTGGGGGAAAAGTGTGGGTTTGCTGGTGGGGGACTGGGACGGTGGAGAGCCAGCTTTGCCAGAGGGATTAGTTTGGTCCAAGGGTGGTTTTAAATATTTGGGGGTGTTTTTAGGAAATCAAAATACTGAAAAGAAAAATTGGGAAGGTGTGTTACAGGCCATGCAGAACAGACTGAGTAAATGGAAATGGATTTTACCGAACATGGCTTTTAGGGGTAGAACACTAATAGTCAATAATTAAATAGCGTCATCCCTCTGGCATCGTTTGGCCGGCCTGGAAGCTCCACAGGGCCTTTTAAAGGGGATTCAAGCTTTTATTGTTTTATTTGGGATAAACTCCATTGGGTGAAGAGAAGTGTCCTGTACTTATCTAGAGACAAGGGGAGTCAGGGTGTCATACATCTCGAGAGCAGAAGGGCAACTTTTAGGCTTCAGTTTTTACAAAAAATTTGTAAAGGTTTCCTGCGCAGGCCCTGTGGAGGAACGTGGCGAAGGCTGTTTTGCGCAAGGCTGGTGGACTGTGCCTGGAGGAGAGCATCTTTTTAGTGCACCCTGATCAACTGTCTTTTTATGGACTCCCTCTCTTTTACAGCAGTGTTTTTAAAACATGGACTTTTTACAAGGTGGAAAATCATTTTGGCCTCACCAGTGACGTGAAGCCTGCCTGGAGGGCACTTTATAAACCACCATTGACCAAGTCAGCTGGGGATCTGCAGTGGAGAATTTGTGTCCATTTTGAACCCCACTGTGTCTTCGGAGTGTCCTTTTTGCTCATTGAGAGAAACAGTGTTTCATTGTGTTACACAGTGTTTTAGACTGAACGCATTATTTCAGGTTTTAACTTCACTTTTTCATGATTTGGGTGAATGTTTTAATCTTCATGTTTTTATTTTTGGTTTTTCGTACTGTCAGAGGAAAAGAAAAAAGTGTCAGTTGTTGAACTTCATTGTGGGTTAAAGCTAAAACTGCAATTTATTTTAGCAGAAAGAAAAAACTGGACTCTGGGTTAAATAGTGATGTCTGTCTGATTTTTAAAGAGTTGGTGAAATCCAGAATCAAAGTGGATTTTTTGTTTTATAAAATGATGAAGAACTTGGACAGTTTTATAAATGTATGGGACTACGATGGGGCTCTGTGCACCACAGAGGGTGGTGTTTTATTATTCTCTGACCTTTTAAAATAAGGACTGAATTTAATTCCTGATTTTTTTATTTTTGTAACAAATAGTGATTAAAGTTTAGTTAAAAACTCTCACTATTGCTCTACTGTCTCTCTCACTCTCTCTACTGTCTCTCACTATTGCTCTACTGTCTCTCTCTCTCTCTCTCTCTCTCTCTCTGTCTCTCACTATCGCTCTACTGTCTCTCACTATCGCTCTACTCTTTCTCTCTACTGTCTTTCACTATTGCTCTACTGTCTCTCTCTCTGTACTGTCTCACACTATTGCTCTAATGTCTCTCTCTCTCTCTCTCTCTCTCTCTCTCTCTCTCTCTCTCTCTCCTGTCTCTCTCTTCCAGTAAGCTCACCTGACTGTAGTCATTTTGCTGTAAACAGGTGTAGATTCCAAACTTTAGTTTGTGAAAAACTTTTTCCAAACTTTTAATTAGTGAAAAAAGGGTAAAGATTATGAAATAAATGTGGTGTGTATCCCATGCCTTTGTCACACTTTTTCTGGTGGGAACCTGATTTTTAAATGACATTTACATCGTGATTCTGTTTCTACTTTGTCTTCAGAACGAACACAGGGCACAGAGGCTGCACTTTTAACAAACAGTGTGAGTGTGTTTGAGTGTTATTAACAATGACAACAAAAACAAGTATAAAATCAATAATAATAAAAGTGTAATTAATAATAACTACATCAATGTTAACAACATTAATATTAATGTTATACTGCTCTGTGCTCACAGTGTTGAGGGTCTTGAGCTCGTCGGCCCACTGCAGGATGAGTTTACGACACTGATCCAGACTCCGGGCTTCACCAGCACTGGAACTACAGGGAGTTACAGCGCCACCACCAGGCTAAACCACACACACACACACACACACACACACAGACACAGAGGTATGTATTATATAAAGTATATGAACAGAAGAGTGGAAAAATGTGAAAATACAAATGTTAAATAAACTAAGTCCAGTGAATAATGATGGTAAAAAGCTTCAGAAACAGAACACTGGGGTTTTATATTATATTCTGTGTGTATATTCTGCCTCTCTTAAAGATCCAGGTAGATAGGCAGGATATCCAGGTAGAGACCGGTGATCCAAGTAGATAGACAGGTGATCCAGGTTGATAGACAGGTGATCCAGTTAGTGACCAGTGATCCAGGTAGATAGACAGGTAATCCAGGTAGAGAGACAGTTGATCCAGGTAGAGAGAGACAGGTAATCCAGGTAGAGAGACAGGTAATCCAGGTAGAGAGAGACAGGTAATCCAGGTAGAGAGAGACAGGTAATCCAGGTAGAGAGAGACAGGTAATCCAGGTAGAGAGAGACAGGTAATCCAGGTAGAGAGAGACAGGTGATCCAGGTAGAGAGAGACAGGTGATCCAGGTAGAGAGAGACAGGTGATCCAGGTAGAGAGAGACAGGTGATCCAGGTAGAGAGAGACAGGTAATCCAGGTAGAGAGAGACAGGTGATCCAGGTAGAGAGAGACAGGTAATCCAGGTAGAGAGAGACAGGTAATCCAGGTAGAGAGACAGATAATCCCTTGGTATCCCACTTCATAATAACTGCTGTGTCTGATCCATTTATCCCAGCACAACCCACACTAACACACCACCACTGCTCAGTGCCACTGCTCCTTGGGGGTCGAACAAGGTCAAATATCCTTTATTAAAGTGGTACAAAACAAAGCAGACTCTATCCTTCACTGATTATGTCTTTGTCATTAAAATATTTCACTGCTAGTTGTGGTGTGTGAAACACAATGAATCAGTTCCACCTTAAAGTTATCTACATTCTAAATAAACCACTACAACTACAACATTAACGGAGCTGTGACATAGTTCTCAAGGACTCTTCCTTTACACGTGTTGTTCCACACAGTGAGCACCAGGGGGCACTGAAATTTGAGACTGAAGTGAAAGTGAAAATAATTTCAAAGCTGAGAAGTCGCTGAGGTGAGTAACGTCTGACTGTGTGTGATTTCACTGAAATATACTGTGTTTATTACTTCACCGGGTTCAGGACAGTGTTTCTACTGCAGCTGCTCCTTCTGTGTGAGCGCTGTCTGCGTCTGTGTCTCTGTCTCCAATGACTGAGGAGTCTGCTCTGCTCTTCTCTCACCGGAGCTGGAGGTGGAGGGGGGAGCTCAGCTCTTAGGGAAGTGTTACTGAGGCTGTTTACTTTTGCTCCTGGGGAGTGTGAGACATGTTCCTCATTCACTCTGGAGCTGTTTGTCCAAATAAACACTCAAGCGTTCACCTGCTAAAGAAATCTAGGGCATTCCAGGCTCAGTTTGAAAACAACAACTATTCTTTAATATATATTTAATATAATCAAATGGAGTAGCATTTTTTTTTCAATTAAATAATGTTTAAAAAATTTAAAAAAATGTTTTTTTGCCTCTGTTTATCAGAGAACAGAGGGATACAATAAAACCATTTCAAATCCTCTTATAAAAGCTGAGAGAGGAGAGCTGTGTCTTCCTTAATGTTACACCACATCCTTGGTTTAGTGCCGTTGACTTTGACAGATACATAAATAGATGGATGGATGGATACTTTACTGATTCTGAAGGAACTTTAGCAGCCAGCACAAATATTACATATTAGATATTACATGGTAAAGCAGATTAAACTATAAGTGCCTACAAAAGTAGATCGGGGTCCTCAGGGGGCGGAGGAAGAAAACATCTAGGAAAAAGACATGTTTTAAACGGTAAATGGATCCTGTGAGAGAAACCAATCTCATGTTCTCTCCTGTCTTCTCTTCTCTCTGTCCTTTACATGTGGTTATTTTTCTCTTCCAAACATGGTGTTACATATGGGTTGGTTTACATTATCTCATACTTTGGGACTGAGAGAGGAAGAGTGACCTCTCACCTCTAAGAGAGCAACTTAAACCTAACATTCCTTCCCCATGGACAAAGAAACAAGGAGTTTCAGACATTCAGAAACATGCACATACAGACAATAAGATACACTTCAAATCCACACTGAGTTTGGTGGAACACGTGTGTGAGCGCACAGGGAAACTTCTTTGTGACAAGTGCAGATACGGACTCCCCACGAGAGCTGGAATGAAGTCGCTCTAAAACACCATCGCAGCTGGTGGCGCTGTCCCAATACGAGACACAATGTGAACTGCGTCTGTCACACAGCTGCGTGTAAACAGCGCTTTGTCTCCCTACAGTGGGACTCGGGGTTGAAGCAAAAATATTAACTGGATGCTAATGTATTTGATGCTCTGGGGACGAATGATCTCCTGAGTGTTTCTGTAGAGCAGCTCTGTGAGAGCAACCTGCCTCTGAACTCGCTCCTCTCTCCTGTGATGACGGTGTGTAGTGGGTGACCATCATCCTCCACAGTGGATGCAGTTTGTACGTCCTCCTCTCAGCCTCCGTAACCACAGAGTCCAGCTGCACTCCGACCACTGACACCGCTCTTTAGATACTTTATAACTACTTTAAAACCTGTACTAAATGTCAATAAAGTCCTTTTTGTTTATTATGGGATACATTTTTACTATAAATATCCCTGTGTAAATAAATGTTACTGCCGTACGTCCAGTGTTACAGCGAAAGCCATTCGGTTCTGTCTGATTTTTGTGATGTTTCTGTTTCTTCCTCAGTTTCCTGAAGAAACCCCAGTGTGTGTCGTGTGTAAAACAGTGTTTCAACGTCAGCAACCTCCCGGAGTTCCTCAGAAACACCACAGACCTGGTCTGGACTGTACAATGGAGAGGCCCTGGTGGCAGAGATTTATCAACACAGTTTCTCCCAGAGGTGAGCTGTGACTGTGACCTGTCTGACACTGATCTGGAGCTGAGAACAGAACAGTGTCCAACACCGAGCTCTGATCAACTCACTGTTTACAGCTCAGCTGTGTGTAAAAGACCCTCTGGTCACACACAGAGAACACACCTCTCTACATCACAACACACACTCACTCTTTATTTACTGAGACAGACACAAGGGGAAAGAACAGAGAAATAAACGGAGAACACTTTATATTTTATAATTTCCACCACATTAACTCAGAGAGTAAATTACAGTGTGCTGGAGTTACACTATGTACTCGGTGGAGGACGTGTGTCTCACTCTTTTTCACCTGGGGTCCACACTTCTACACAGCAGCGTTCACCCAGGATCCAGTCGAGCCGCTCAGACGAGTTTATTCCTTCATTTGTGGGAAAGGAAATGTAGTAAGGTGAAAGGTGGAGGGAGAATGACTAGTTTCTCGTGAGGAGCGAGGCTCTGTGAATGAATCATGTTCAGTTTCTCTCCTGTTCTGTTTTTCTGTTGTAGAGAAAGTTAAATTCTTCTGTGCTGTGGAGGGAAACACACTGAACTCTCATCTGGAATTCATAAAACATCTGAAAGAGGGTCCCTTCGATGTGGAGGAGGTGTTTAATGTGGAGGAGAGTGATTTTATTCTGTTCTTCTGCCCCATTGTGTCTCGAGCTGGAACTGATATTGAAGCAGCGCTGCAGAATCTTCAGAGATTATCAGGTACTGAGTTCTGTGATCAGTCTGTTCAGCCTCCGAGCCACCAGGGGGCTCCACGAGGACTCAGTCACTAGTAAATGTTTGTGTGCCAACATGTTTCCTCCTGTAAGGCTGAATGGTGCTGATGTCCCCAGAGTGTGGACTTGGAGGAGGACGGCAGGGCACAGGGCTCCGTTTGGGACGGGACTTTATCTGATTAAACAACTTCTACACTTTAAACTGAGGACACTGCAGGGTCCCGACAAGAAGAGCTCACACTGCCCTCGTTTACCAACAACTGCCCTGCCTCCCTGCTTCTTTAGGAGAGATCTTACTCTAAAAAACCCTGTGTCTGTCACTAAATACCTGCTCATGTTCCAGCCCCAGTCCCTGAAACATCTGGAACATCTGTTTATTTACCCTTTTATGCCACTGTCTTTATGTATTTGTGTGTTAAAGAGGATCTGTTTCTGCTCCAGTCACGTACACTTCGTTCACAAGATGCCCGTCTACTCTTAGTTCCCCGCATTAAGAAAAACACTGCAGGATGAAGAGTCTATTCTCACAAAGCTCCGCAGGACAATTTTACCCGTTCTTTACCATGAACCTACCAACCTCTATTTTTATTTGTTCCTTTTGTCTGGTTTTCTTTCTCCGTTCTCTCTCAGCCTTTGAGTCCTGCTGCTCTCCAGGTGTTGCCCTGATCCAGCCCCTGTGTCCTGTACTGTATCCTGGCCTTGTCTCATCTACACTATCATGACTTGCTGTGCTGTTTTATCTCAAATTAACTTTGCACCTACTTTTAACTCACACAGAATCACTGATCACCTCCTCCTTCATCAGAATCATACATCACTAATATACTACACTTATATTACTATAACCCCTCCATCTGTCATCAGTTCACTTTTACTTCTGTTCTGTTCTCTGTTGTGTCTCCGGTGTCGATCCGAGGAGGATGGGTTCCTCGTATGAGTCTTGGTTCCTTCCATGGTTTCTTCCTCGTGTGCTGAGGGAGTTTTTCCTTGCCACTGTTGCCCCTGGCTCATAAGAGGCTTGGACCCGGATCTCTGTAAAGCTGCTTTGTGATGACTTTTTGTTTTGAAAAGCGCTATATAAATAAAATTTGATCGATTGATCCTTGGCACGGTGGCGCAGCAGATAGTGTTGCAGTCACACAGCTCCAGGAACCTGGTGGTTGTCGGTTCGATTCCCGCTCCGGGTGAGGAGTGTGGTGTGTTCTCTCTGTGTCTGCATGGGTTTCCTCCGGGTGCTCTGGTTTCCTCCCACGCTCCAAAAACACAAGTTGGTGGATGGTCTGGCGACTCAAAAATGATTGTAAGTGTGAGTGAAAGTGTGTGTGTGTGTTGCCCTGTGAAGGACTGGCGCCCCCTCCAGGGTGTATTCCCGCCTTGCGCCCGATGATTCCAGGTAGGCTCTGGACCCACCGCGACCCTGAACTGGATAAGCGCTTACAGAAAATGAATGAATGATTGATTTGATTGATTTTAGTTGATTCTCTCCTGGTGTAAAGCTGTGCTGCTGATGAACATCTGTCCGTGTGTTTTATTCTTCGCTGTAGACACCAAGCCTGTGGTTCTCGTGGTGCTCCATCACACATTCAACCCCCACATCACTCTCCCAGAGAGCAGCAGAAGTGTAAACAGAGAGAACACACTCACTGTGGACTGTGTGTTCCATGAGGACAGAGGATTACTGCAGTGTCCCAGGAATCAGGACGCAGTGAAGAAAGTCTCAGAGTGGATAAAACCTCTGGTATTTCACCCTTCAGTCAGATTTAACCTGTGAATTTGATTCAGAAACATATTCTCTCACACACCACAGCTGTTCTAGTCTTGAGTCACGCAGTGTTTCCTCATTAAATCTGTTCCTCTGGTTTCTCTTCAGGCTAAAAAACAGGACACAGCACAGTGGAGTAAGTTCTGCTGTATTTTATAATGAAGACAGTTCTGTTTTATTCTAATATCAGTGAAACTGTTACAGTTCATCATTCTCTCTTTTCTTTTCTTTCCTCCACACCATCGCTCCTCCTCCTCCTCCTCCTCCTCCTCCTGCAGATGACCCGGTGAGTGATTTATCTGCTGCTCTCGTACCCTACACTACAACACTGGACACTTACAGGACTGACCACTGTTAAACCCCACTGACCCCAGAACAGGCTTTAGACCCTGACCACAGAAAACACTGGACTTCAGTTCTCTTTAAACAAACTGAACTAAATTCTACTGAAACAGAATAATCAGGATTTACTGACTGCGTTATTGTTTTTCAGAAAGTGGAATGTAAACGGCTGAAGGAAGAAGTGGAGCGACTGAAAAGAGGTGAGTGTGACGTCTCTGTTAACGTCCTCCTCTGTCTCCCACTGCTCTCTCCACTCATTTATCCCCAACTCTTTTACCCAGTCTGAGTTACTGACCCCTCCACCGTCAGCTACGACTCCCCCGTCACACCCTGCAGTGGGGCACTGTACAGTGACGACTGTGAGGGTCTAGAGCAGGGGGTTAGGAGTGGACAGGTGAATCAGATCAGATCCTAAACTGACCTCCACACCTGATTCTGTTCTTATTTTACAGAGATCAGACGCCTGACAGAGGAAAAGAGGAAGGAAATTAAAGCAGCTGTGAAAATGTTAGTTGCACTGAAGAAGGGAGGTGAGTAATTCTTTTCCTGAAGAGATTTAAAGTGTTTATCAGATTAAAACATTAATCGTATCGGTATAAATCTTCAGAATCAAACTCTCAGTTGTTTAAAGACATGATGAAACCCTGAGGTCCCTCGTCTCCCTGTAATTCCTCAGTTCCTCATCAGTAACCCTTATGTCCAGTGATCAGACCCTCCCCCAGCTGCAGCTGGACCTGTCTCACTGCTGTTTCTGTCTCTCAGCTGTTTCCAGATGTAGCTCCTGGAACAATCCAGCGTTCAGGTTCATCCAGAAAAACAAACCAGTTTATTTAGTGTGTGTTTAACTTTCCACAGTGGATCAGCGTCAGACACCATCACAAACACAACGACGTACACAGAGACCCACAGAAGAACACTGAATAAACCTGTGTGTGTTTCCTCTTTAGAGAGAAGCTTTGTCTTTGAGCTGAAACCAGTGCAGAGTGAAGACCCTGAGGAAGGGACTAGAGCAGGTGGAGAGAGCGCTCTGAGCGGAGAGGAGGAGACACACACCGGAGAATCTACATCGTCTCAGCAGGGAACCGGAGAACCGGAGGAAGTGCAGGGATTAACTGAGAGTGAACCACTTTCTGAGTCAGGACCAAGAGAAGATCAGATTAAGATCATCCTCAAAGATATAAATCAGGAATTATGTGTTTCTCAGTCTACACTACGGACAATGCTGGAAAAAATGGAGGAGGAGGGTAAGAGGGAGGAACAGAAGGCGGAGGAGGGTAAGAGGGAGGGACAGAAGGCAGAGGAGGGTAAGAGGGATGAACAGAAGGCGGAGGGGGGTAAGGGGGAGGAACCGAAGGCGGAGGAGGGTAAGAGGGAGGGACAGAAGGCAGAGGAGGGTAAGAGGGAAGAACAGAATTTGGAGGAGGGTAACAGGGACGGACAGATGGTGGAGGAGGGTAAGAGGGAGGGACAGAAAGCGGAGGAGGGTAAGATGGAGGAACAGAAGTTGGAGGAGGGTAAGAGGGAGGGACAGAAGGAGGAGGAGGGTAAGAGGGAGGGACAGAAAGCGGAGGAGGGTAAGAGGGAGGAACAGAAGGTGGAGGAGGGTAAGAGGGAGGGACAGAAGGCAGAGGAGGGTAAGAGGGAAGAACAGAATTTGGAGGAGGGTAACAGGGACGGACAGATGGTGGAGGAGGGTAAGAGGGAGGGACAGAAAGCGGAGGAGGGTAAGATGGAGGAACAGAAGTTGGAGGAGGGTAAGAGGGAGGGACAGAAGGAGGAGGAGGGTAAGAGGGAGGGACAGAAAGCGGAGGAGGGTAAGAGGGAGGAACAGAAGTTGGAGGAGGGTAAGAGGGAGGGACAGAAGGAGGAGGAGGATAAGAGCGAGGGACAGAAGGCGGAGAAAGGTAAGAGGGACGGGAAGAGGTTGGACGAGGGTAAAAGGGACGGACAGATGGTGGAGGAGTGTAAGAGAGAGGGACAGAAGGTGGAGGAGGGTGAGAGGGAGACACCGAAGGCAAAGGAGGGTGAGAGGGAGGGACAGAAGGTGGAGGAGGGTAAGGGGGAGGAACTGAAGGCTGAGGAGGGTGAGAGGGAGGAACAGAAGTTGGAGGAGGGTAAGAGGGAGGGACAGAAGGAGGAGAAAGGTAAGAGGGACGGGAAGAGGTTGGACGAGGGTAACAGGGACGGACAGATGGTGGAGGAGTGTAAGAGAGAGGGACAGAAGGTGGAGGAGGGTGAGAGGGAGAGACCGAAGGCAAAGGAGGGTGAGAGGGAGGGACAGAAGGTGGAGGAGGGTAAGAGGGAGGAACCGAAGGCGGAGGAGGGTAAGAGGGAGGAACAGAAGTTGGAGGAGGGTGAGAGGGAGGAACAGAAGTTGGAGGAGGGTAAGAGGGAGGGACAGAAGGAGGAGGAGGATAAGAGCGAGGGACAGAAGGAGGAGGAGGATAAGAGTGAGGGACAGAAGACGGAGAAAGGTAAGAGGGACGGGAAGAGGTTGGACGAGGGTAACAGGGACGGACAGATGGTGGAGGAGTGTAAGAGAGAGGGACAGAAGGTGGAGGAGGGTAAGAGGGAGGAACCGAAAGCGGAGGAGGGTAAGGGGGAGGAACCGAAGGCTGAGGAGGGTAAGAGGGAGGAACAGAAGTTGGAGGAGGGTAAGAGGGAGGGACAGAAGGCGGAGGAATGTAAGAGGGACGGGAAGAGGTTGGACGAGGGCAACAGGGACGGAGAGATGGTGGAGGAGTGTAAGAGAGAGGGACAGAAGGTGGAGGAGGGTGAGAGGGTGGGACAGAAGGCAGAGGAGGGTAAGAGGGAAGAACAGAAAGCTGAGGAGGGTAAGAGGGAGGAACAGAAGTTGGAGGAGGGTAAGAGGGAGGGACAGAAGGAGGAGGAGGATAAGAGTGAGGGACAGAAGACAGAGAAAGGTAAGAGGGACGGGAAGAGGTTGGACGAGGGTAACAGGGACGGACAGATGGTGGAGGAGTGTAAGAGAGAGGGACAGAAGGTGGAGGAGGGTGAGAGGGAGAGACCGAAGGCGAAGGAGGGTGAGAGGGAGGGACAGAAGGTGGAGGAGGGTAAGGGGGAGGAACCGAAGGCTGAGGAGGGTAAGAGGGAGGAACAGAAGTTGGAGGAGGGTAAGAGGGAGGGACAGAAGGCGGAGGAATGTAAGAGGGACGGGAAGAGGTTGGACGAGGGTAACAGGGACGGACAGATGGTGGAGGAGTGTAAGAGAGAGGGACAGAAGGTGGAGGAGGGTGAGAGGGAGAGACCGAAGGCGGAGGAGGGTGAGAGGGTGGGACAGAAGGCAGAGGAGGGTAAGAGGGAAGAACAGAAAGCTGAGGAGGGTAAGAGGGAGGAACAGAAGTTGGAGGAGGGTAAGAGGGAGGAACAGAAGTTGGAGGAGGGTAAGAGGGAGGGACAGAAGGAGGAGGAGGATAAGAGGGAGGGACAGAAGGCGGAGGAGGGTAAGAGGGAGGGACAGAAGGCGGAGGAGGGTAAAAGGGAGGGGCAGACGGCGGAGGAGGGTAAGAGGGATGGATAGGAGGTTGAGGAGGGTAAGAGGGAGGGACATAATGTGGAGGAGTGTATGAGGGAAGAACAGAAGGTGGAGGAGGGTAAGGGGGAGGAACAGAAGGCTGAGGAGGGTAAGAGGGAAGGACAGAATGTGGAGGAGGGTAAGGGGGAGGAACAGAAGGCAGAGGAGGGTTAGAGGGAGGAACAGAATGTGGAGGAGGGTAAGGGGGAGGAACAGAAGGCAGAGGAGGGTTAGAGGGAGGAACAGAAGGCAGAGGAGGGTAAGAGGGAGGAACAGAAGGTGGAGGAGGGTAAGAGGGAGGGACAGAAGGTGGAGGAGTGTAAGAGGGAGGGACAGCAGTTGGAGGAGGGTAAGAGGGAGGGTCAAAAAGATGAGGAGGTTAAGAAGGATGGACAGAAGGCTGAGGAGGGAAAGAGGGGGCGACAGAAGGCGGAGGAGGGTAAGAAGTAATTTTTGTGTAATATTTAAGGGTAAATATTAGAAAAAAACATCATTACTTCATGCATTCAATTGTTCTTTAAATATATGGAATTTAAAATTAAAAATACGAAATACCTCAATACACTTCTTACAGGTGTTCTGACTGGTTAAATGTGAATATTAGCTCTATTAAGTATGAGGATTTATTTGTTGAGGGTTTAAATGTCACTGTACAGGTGTGCAGCGTGAATGTAAAGGTAATCATCTGTCTTACTGGGAGCTGGTATGTGTATATGGTTTGTGTGTGTGTGTGTGTGTGTGTGTGGGTGGGGGGGGGGGTGATTAAAGACTGAATTAATCAGTAGCTTGTTCTGCCGAAGATCTAATGAGTGTTTGATTTAGTTCAGTTAACACGGTCTCTGTGGTGGTACCCTGAGGGATCATCTACTGTACCTTTAATTAGGGACAGAACTGTACCTTACTCTATATTAACTGTGGATATTAAAGTTGTGTTGAAGTTGTCCGTTTCATCTCCAGGACTTTTATTGTGTTCTTTTATTCTCCATATTTGTGTAATGAAAGATTACAGAGATCTCCCTCTCCTTCTGGAGAAGAGAATGTAATGAACCTTTAGGGAACACAACTGGACTCTAACACCACTGCTGTACCTTTAAAGATACACTACAATGTTTGTAGCTGTAGTGACAGTAATGTTCCTGCACTGTACCTTTATTTCTGAGAGAGTGAGTTTGAAGGAGAATTTTAAACTGTAATCTACCTTTCTCTAGTTTTCACTGGTGGAACACTCTGTAACTGTGACTGATAAAATAAAGCAGTAAAACAGTCATCTTCTACAACATTGTTTTGGAATCCATTGACTCCTTGCACAATCCCCACCTCCTGCATTCACCCAGTCCCTCCCCCTGACTGCCCAGAGTCCCCAATTTCCTCTTCATCTTGCATTAAAACATTTGCTCGTGTGTAAAATCACTACTCAACACACTTCTGGAGGCAGCGCTGCCTTCGAGGCAGAACTAATGTATGTAACCAACTCAAAGGTGGGATGAATGTGATTGGTTCACACACATTGGTCAGAGATTTTCAAAACTTGTGCCATGAACTGGTAAAGCCCCACTAGGACCTCTGTGGTTTGCCTGTGTTGAGTGACAGAAATGACTCTGGAAGATATAAATGTGCAATACAACTTTCTTTTTACTGTAGAATTCGTTCTAATTAACGTTTTTAGACGTGTGGCAAAAATCTCAGTATTTGTTTTGTTTAATGGAGGATAATGTAACTCGCTGCCTCAGAGGAAGGAGACCATTATTGTGTAACATAAGGCAGCAGTCATAACTCAGATGTGCAGGAAAGTACTTCTTCGGAAGCTGCATCAGAGGCAGCGGAGCATTATATTATACTGCATTCAAACAAAACAAAGACTTTTACAACAATTCTATCCAATTATGAATCAGAAATAAGTCCACAGTGAAAAAAAAAAAGCTTTTTTTAGGCATTTCTTTTAGTCAGAGTAAACACAGGGGTCTAGACGGAGCATTGTCTCAACCCAATGTGTGAAAAACAGTCACATTCACTATTTGGCTGGTAAACAATTATATTCCTGCGCTGCCTCCAGAACCAGTTTGAGTCGTGATTTTTCACACAACTGAATACGATAGAAACTTAAACACTGGGTCACAACAAAGACCAGTGGCCCACAAAGATTTATGAGTGTTTCTTTATTTCTATAAAATCTGAACACTGACTGTGTTTAATTTGTTCCTAGAGCTGAAGTTTCTGCGCAGAGTGTCTGAAAACACAATGAATTCAGATGAAGATTTAATAAAAAAAGCTGAAAAAACAGGTCCCTGGCCTGAAGGAGGTGTCTACTGTGGAGGAGAGTGATTTTATTCTGTTCTTCTGTCCCATTGTGTCTCGAGCTGGAACTGATATTGAAGCAGCGCTGCAGAAGCTTCAGAGATTATCAGGTACCAGCCGTGATCAGACTGAACTTGGGGTGTAAAGGCTGAATAATTTGGGTGGGTTTTGTTAAACCCATTCTAATATGTGTCCTGTACTTTGTGTAGACACCAAGCCTGCAGTTGTAGTGTTGTTCCATCACACACTTAACCCCGAACTCGTACCAGAGAGCGGAGAACGTGTAAACAGAGAGAACACTCTCACTGTGGACTGTGTGTTCCATGAGGACAGAGAATTACTGCAGTGTCCCAGGAATCAGGACGCAGTGAAGAAAGTCTCAGAGTGGATAAAAGTCCTGGTAATTAGTCATTTTAAATAACTGTTTTGTTACTTTATAACTTTGTAGCTGAAAAACTGATTTAAAGGCAGTTGACATTTCCAGAATGTTACAAACTGTTCTAAAGTAATGTTTCAGGTATTAACTGTTTATTTAGTTATAATGAAAATGTTCATATAGCGCAGGGGTGTCCAAAGTCCAGGCTCTGGGCCAAATGTGGCCCATCGACACTTGGCAGTCTTTCTTTCACCTGACGGTGGCAGCAGTGCGCTTGTGTAGTATAGTGCAGCACTGTGTTAATGAACAAAGATCAATTAAAAGCAATTAATTTCTCTGGCCCTGCAGAGGAATTCACAGAACGACATAATGGCTGCAGTAAAAACACAAAGCTGACAGTGAGAACAGATGATTTCAAGAGAGTTCTAATTTGACAATTTTACCCAGAGGCTAATTGTACAATATTATTTTCTATTTAGTTGGTAACTTTAAGAAATATAAGACTTGCTTTGCTATTGAGTGCCATATGTGTGATTAGGCCCAATAACAGTCCATCTACATTATGAATGCCTTATATATGACAGAATATACTTCATTTTTTAAAGATACATTTTTGTTTTTCATATTTCTAATACACTTATTAATAATTTATGAAAAATACATTTGGAAAGAGAGGCTGGCCCTTAAGAGCTTTGATATGAACCAGTTCGGCCGCCTTTAAAAACAAAGTTTGGACTCCCTGATTTAGATGTTGACCGTATTTGTCACAATCTTGTTTTGTTCAATAAGTTGCTGTTTGGTTTGAATTATTTTTAACATGAATTCCAGTGGAGATTATAAGTGAAAGACATGTAAATGATGGGTTCCTTTAGGGAACACAAAAATACATCCTAGATCTCAACAAATGAAATTTTCCAGTTGAAAATCTTAGTGGAATGCGTTAAGGACAAAATAACAAAAATGATAAGTTGCTATTTGGTTTGAATCACATTTAACATGAATTCCAGTTGAGTTTATAAATGAAAGATGTGTATGTTTATGTCAGAATGGAGTCTTAAAAATATTCTCATCTACAAAAGGAGGGCACCACAGAAACTGTTTGGGAACCACTGCATTATACATTCAGAGTATTTTATTTCCTCTTTTCCTCAGGAGACAGCAGTGGATGAGTCAGAGTGAGAAGGTGAAAGTGAGGAAACAAGACTGTTTACAGTACACAGTGAAACAAAATAGCGTTCCTCCAGGACCAAGGTGCTACATAAAACAATACACAACATTAAAGTGCAACGCTAGTGCAACATAAAACAGTGCACACACATTAAAGTGCAAAAGACATGGCTAAGAAAAATACAAAACAATATACATACAACACTATAATACAAGACAGTACAAAAACCATAAGTATGGGGTGGGGTGGGGGGTGGTGAGGGAGAGACACACTGCAATTTAAAGTGTATTTGTGCTGTAAACGGTAATTGGATGTAACCATGATGTAAACAGGATGTATAAACAGTACACTCATTTTCAGTATATAATTTTCAGTCCAACAGACCAGTGTTTGTGTGAAGACGTATTATCAGACGTAGATAAGTATTTCATTATCGATGTTAATTAACGTTTGTTTTTGTGCAAACAGTTGATTCTTTGGAATGTTGAACATTTCTTGATTACAGCAGAGGTGAGTGTTTCTTGAAGGAAACAATAATCCTGTACTAAACCTCAGGGTGATCGAGCCTGTGAGCTGCTGTCAGTGAATCAATCCAACCATGGAATGAAATCAATGACAATTATTTGAATCTGAATTTTTTTTCTTTATTTTTTTTAAGTAGCCAATCCACCTACCAACGTGTGTTTTTGGAGCGTGGGAGGAAACTGGAGCACCCGGAGGAAACCCACGCAGACACAGGGAGAACACACCACACTCCTCACAGACAGTCACCCGGAGTGGGACTCCAACCCACAACCTCCAGGACCCTGGAGCTGTGACAGAGACCCGCTGCACCCCTGTGCTGCCTTTGAATCTAAATCTTGAACATTTAAATTGTACTTCTTTGAATTTTGAATATTATAATTATATTTGTCTTTACAAAAATAGGAATCTAGGCCACAGATCTACCAGCCTGGCTTCACAGGAAAAAGTAAACCTCAACAGAGAGATGGAATGCAGTGTTTAACTGGACAAATACTGACTGAACTTCCTTCTGAACAATTTATCTACACTGTGTTTGTTTAACCTTAACTTTACACCAAAACAGCGCAGATCTACAGATTTTAAAACCACAAGAGAGTGGTTTCTTTTTTAATATTTTTTTCGTCTCAGCAACACACAGCACTGTTTTATAATCAAACATCTACAGATATGTAAGCATTTCTACATAAATGACAGGTTCCTTTAGGGAACACTAAAATTATACATCCTAGATCTCAACGAATGAAATTTTCCAGTTGAAAATCTTAGTGGAATGATTTGAGGACAAAATAACATAAAAATGATCAATGTAAATCTAAATGATTATGCCATGGAGGTCTGGATTTGGAATCAATCAAAAAAAAGTTGAAAATCAAATTACAGGCTGATCCAACTTCAGTGGAATTTCCACGAGACAAGTTCAAGTGAGGCTCAGTAGTGTGTGTGTGTGTGTGGCCTTCCCGTGCCGTATGACCTCCATACTGCACCTAGGCATGCTCCTGATAAGGTGGTTGATGTTCTCCTGAGGGATCTCCTGGACAATCTGTGGTGCAGTGTGGCATTGGTGGATAATGTCCTGGTTGTGCTCGACTGGATTCAGCTCTGGGGAACAGGGCCAGTCCATAGCATCAATTCCTTCAGCACGCAGGAACCACTGACACACTTCAGCCATGAGGCCTAGCATTGTCCTGCACCAGCATATGGTCTCACAATGTATCTGAGGATCTCATCCCAGGACCTAATGGCAGTCAGGGTACCTCTGGCTAGCACATGGAGGTCTGTAAGTCCCTCCAACGAAACGCCTCCCCACACCATTACTGACCCTCTGCTAAACCTGGCAATGCTGGAGGATGTTGCAGGCAGAAGAACATTCTCCACGGCGTCTCCAGACTCTGTCACGTCTGTCACATGTACTCAGCGTGAACCTGCTCCCATCGGTGAAGAACACAGGGAGCCTTGAATCTGCTAATCTTGGTGTTCTCTGGCAAATGTCGCCTGCACGGTGTTGGGCTGTAAGAACAAGCCCCAGTTGTGGATGTTGGGCCCCTCATACCACCCTCACAGAGTCTGTTTCTGACAGTTTGTGCAGAAACATGGTTGGAGGTCATTTTGCAGATCCAACCTTTGCATTTAATTAACCAGAATAATATATACTTGAAGGAACAGGGCATTTATGTAGCAGTATTTAAAGATCTATAAAGGTCTGATTGGAAAAACAGTGTTGTTTGTAATGGAGATTCACAGTCTCCTTAAAATATTGATCAAACTGCTCTGTGTTGTGGCTTTAATAGTTTGGATATCTCGCCTGGTTTTGTGTAAATTTAAAGAGAAAAGCTGTGGTAAACTGGTCAGAAAGGCTGTAACTGTAAATCTTGAACCTGTGACGTATTTCCTGTTAAAACTGGGAAGCGAGAAGACTTTTGAGAAGCGAGCACAAATTTCAGAAGTAAGAAAAAACTGTACAGTGCACTGAAAACAGTAAAATGAGCACAGAGCTCGTTCTTCTGCATTCTGTTGCTGTTTTTCACTTGGTTTTCTTGATTCTGTGCACTTGTTGAGTCTGACTTCCTCAATTTGATTGCATTTTTATGACAGTGATCTCACTCCATAACTCTGCCCATATGCTTTATTTTTGGATGACATACTCATATTCAGTAAGACCCTCAAAGAACATGTTGCCCATGTCCACCGGGTCTTCAATTCTCCAGCCGTTTTTGGAAGGATTTCTGTATTTCTCTGGGGACCAAAGTCAGCCTCTCCTCTGGTTATAACCTTCAGTCTAATGGTCAGACTGAAAGGATGAACCAGGACCTTGAGCAGTCCCTTCAGTGCCTGGCTTCAACTCGTCCTGCCACCTGGGCAGATCACTTAGTGTGCGCAGAATATGATACAATACAACAAACTCTGGCCATGTCCCCATTTGAGTGTTAATTTGCAAGGGGCTATCTGTGCTGCGGTCTTCCCACCTCCAGAGGGAGACTATGCTCCACACAATCTAGTAATCAGCCCAAGTGAGAACAGCTGGTGCTGGCCCTTTAAAAGTGCTCCGCTCACTTTTCTCAGTATAGAGACTTGAGTTTTCTTAAAACCAGATCACAGCAGTAATTTGATATTTGGTATGGAGAAGCGTTCCGGCTTGCTTTTGTATTTGGTGTTTGTCCTGCTAACTTACATTCTCAATCACTTTCCTTTGCAGTGCTTTGATTTTCATATCCAACCCTTTTGATTTCATTTCTTATTTATCACATGAGCTCCCATAGAGCACTACTGAAGAGATAATTTCAGGCATCTCTGGTTTTTTGTGTTTCTCTCGCAGGAGTTTGAACCTCATGCTGGTTTCATTGCTTCATTCACTTTACCTTGGAAGAGAGTTCACAAATATTCAAATAAACAATAATGGAAGAGAACCTGTCTAAATTGTGAACTCTTTCATTCTCACAACAAACTACACAGTCCCGGTTCAGTCCCCATGGACAGAATATTCATATTTATCTGTTTTTGTTGTCAACAACTGAGTTGCCACAATCTGTGTCTGGAAAGCTGTCCCGTTACACAAAAATAATTTAAACGTTCAAAATTCTGACAAATGTAATTAAAATATTAAAACATTTGTCATTGATTTAGCTCCATAACACAGTATTTGTCCTTCTGTTTTATCTAAACATCAAGAGACAATGGAAACCCAATCACAGAGTCACAGTAAAGACTGATTTGACGGTTTCTGTATTTCTATAAAATCTGAAAACTGACTATGTTTAATTTCTGTTTCTAGAGCTAAAGTTTTTGCGCGGTGTGTCTGAACACACACTGAACTCAGACGAGGATTTCATAAAAAAAGCTGAAAGAACAGGTCCCCGACCTGAAGGTGGTGTTTAATGTGGATGAGTGTGATTTTATTCTGTTCTTCTGTTCCATTGTGTCTCAAGCTGGAACTGAACAAGTCTCGCTCTCTACAGTTTACCAAGAAACTGCATTTAAGTCAATCTTACATTGTACCAGTGGTTCCGAAAGTGGGGGTGCCACTCATAGGGCACAGCTAGGCCAATGAATGAGGTTCATGATGAATGTCGCTTGTAATAATTCCACTGTAAAGGTGACTTGTCACATTATCTTGTTTGGTTTAACATGAATTCCAGTGGAGTTTTGAAGTGAAAGACGTGTATGTTTATGTCAGAGTGGATATTCTCATCCACAAAAGGAGGGCACTACAGAAACTCTTTGGGACCCACTGCATTATACATTCAGAGTATTTTATTTTCTCTGTTCCTCAGGAGAAAGCAGTGGATGAGTCAGAGCGAGAAGGTGAGAGTGAGGAAACAAGACTCAGTGATCTAAACTGTAACTCAGTAATATTCTGATTATCTTCTGCATTACAGTGTAACTCTGGTGTATTATCAGTGTCTGTTCACCTCCTGATCTTTCACTAGATGTACACGAGTATGTCATTATCAGTGTTAATTAACTTTTGTTTGTGTAAACAGTTGGTGAAAACCCTTGGAACTGGTGGCCATTTTTTGGTTACAGCAGAGGTGAGTGTTTCTTGAAGGAAACGATAATCCTGTGCACAGCACAGAGTCTGTACTAAACCTCAGGGTGATGGAAATGAGCTGCTGTCAACGAAACTCACCAACACAGTATTTGTCCTTTTCTGTTTTATCTAAACATCGAGACGATGGAAACCCAATCACAGGGTCAGAGGGAAGGTGAGGTATGGGTGTTTCGGTATTTCTGTAAAATCTGAAAACTGACCGTGTTTAAATTTCTGTTCCTAAAGCTGAAGTTTCTGCGCAGAGTGTCTGAAAACACACTGAATTCAGACAAGAATTTCATAAAAAAGCTGAAAGAGCAGGTGCCCGACCTGAAGGAGGTGTCTACTGTGGAGGAGTGTGATTTTATTCTGTTCTTCTGTCCCATTGTGTCTCGAGCTGGAACTGATATTGAAGCAGCGCTGCAGAGCCTTCAGAGTTCATCAGGTACCAGCTGTGATCAGACCGATGCTTTAATGACATAAGGGTGAATAATTTGGATGGAGTTTTATTAATCACTCTGTGTCCTTTTCAATTTGTAGACACCAAGCCTGCGGTTCTCGTGGTGCTCCATCACACATTCGACCCCTACATCACTCTCGAAGATAGCAGCAGAAATGTAAACAGAGAGAACACACTCACTGTGGACTGTGTGTTCCATGAGGACAGAGGATTACTGTGGTGTCCCAGGAATCAGGACTCAGGGGACAAAGTCTCACAGTGGATAAAGTCACAGGTAGTTTGTGTCTTAAACACTACACAAAAAGTAAGGAAATTTGTGGTTGGTAGATTATTTCTAAAAGGCATTGTTAGAACAAAAAAATAATCTAAAAACTGGAATGTGGCAGCTCACTCAGGGGTGGATTGGAACAGGGCAAGCCACCAACAGAGCACTAGAGAAATAGGCCTCAAGTGCAGAGACACACAAACAACCCCTCTGGATGTTAATACCAAGACAACATGAAACACAAGAGAGGATAACTTAAGATAGGGGAAAACTGATCAGCTCAAAATTGAGCAAAAGAAAACAAAGGCAAGAGAGTTTACCAAAACAAAAGGGAGGGACAAGACGAGACAAAATATATTAAAGATAGAACACAACTTATTTTATTTCTAATTATTTATTTATACCAAAAAAATGGTAAAGAAAAGAAAATATTGAATCCCAAGAGAAAACCAGAGAGAAAGCTCTGGTGAAGAAACAGAAGATAGAGTGACCCAGGAGAAAACTCAAGACCCTTTACCAAATTACCAGCCAGACTTGCACAGCACTCTGAAAAGAGAAACCCAAGACTGAGCACTGAGTTGTGTGTTGACTTCCCTTAAGTAGGAGTAGCCCAGGTGGAACCAACTGCCCCAAATTAAGAGTGTCTCTGTCTCCCTCTAGTGACTGGGGGTGGCTTAGCAGGCAACCTCACCCCAGCCCCAGACAGACCTCTTACAAAAACACACATTTCTTTACTTTTTGTGCTATGTTTATAACGTTTATATAATTTGTACATCACTGCCTTATGTTATTAAAATTTCCACAGCATACCTATTTTGGAAATTTGAACAAACAAAAATAGTTGTAGGGCTGTCCATGCACAGACACACATCTGGGCCTCCGTATCTGTGTGGGACCCAGTGCTGATATCTGAATCTGCGGATCTGCGTATAAAATAACACAGTATTTGTATATCCTCCATCCATGTTAAATCATCTCTAAATCAGGGACCATCTCTAAGACAAAGGAGACTGTGACTAGTGAGAAGTAAAAATAAAAATAAGAATGAATATAATAATAAACATTTGGGCAAAACTCCACAGATCTGCATGACTTGAGAGTTTTGATGTGTGCGAGTCGTTGCCTCTGCCCTTTCCCATAATTCCCCTCTCTGCATCCCACACCCGATTCAGATGTTATCATTCCATAGAATGGAAGTTAATCATGTGCTAGAAGGTTGATTCAAATGATTTGGTAGATACCTACTGGTGCATCCCAATGCAGGGACACGGTCCTGCGCTGGAACAGAAACCAGCCTTTACATCTGTTCTTCACTTTCCTCATCTGTTTTAGGCAATAAATCAATCTACAGACCTCCCTCTATTTATCACCTACCTCTGTGTCAGGGTGGTGTGATGAGTAGATTCAGGGAGGTGGACACACTCGCTATAACACGGAATTTTAATAAAGAAATAACAAAACAAACGAACTAGACGAGAAACACGAAATAACATTAACGAGCAGGAAACAGGGCAAGCTAGAGATCACACATTACAAAACACAAACGAACTAAAGGGTCACAAAAGGAGTAAGGGAATGAACGAGGAACCACAAACGAGAAACACTACGAAGAAACGTGAGCGTGAAACAAACACAATGAAACCATGAAACAAACAAAGAGATGAACAAAATGACCGATACCAGGAAGTGAGGGAAGAGGGCTTAAATACATGAACTAACTAGACACACCTGACACAGATAACGAGGACAATTACAGAGAGGCGGAACAAGAGGTGGAGCGAGTGAACATAAACAAAGCCATGTGAGGAGAAGGAAAACAACGAACAGAGCACATGGAAGAGGAAAACAAAGCAGAAAGTGTCAAGGTGTGACAGACGCCCCCCCCCAAGACGCGCAACTCCCGGAGCGCGAAAAACGAGACTCTCCAGGAGCTGGCGCAGGAGGGGGCCAGAAGAAACAAGACAAACTAGAAAAGACTCAGAATGGAAAAGGGAACAAGGAACTAGACTTTAAACGGACATCGGACAGGACTAGAGAGAAGAGACGGAGAATAGGCAGGAGAAAACACACGTGACTGGACCTTGGGCTGAACACTGAACGGGGACTGAGACAAAACAGGAGCAGATACACGTGACTGGACAGAGGACTGAAGAGGACTAACAGGGAATTTGACATGAGACTGGACAAAGGGTTTAACTGGGAACTGGACATGAGGCAAGGGAACAGGGACCATGACATTAACAGGAACTGAGACAAACACGGTGACAGGGACCGGAATAGAAACAAAAACAGACAAAGGCACAGGGACAAGGACAGAGACAGGAACCAGAACAGGAACAGAAACAGGAACAAAAACAACTGGGTGGTACCCAGGACTGGCATGTGTCTGTGGGACTGTCCAAGGTGCCAGCCTGGGTACAGTTCTGGGTATTGGCCTCGAAGTCCTTGGAGCCGGAGCCACAGTCACAGGCTTAGAAACGGCCGGAGCCACAGTCACTGGCTTAGAAACGGCCGGAGCCACAGTCACTGGCTTAGAAACGGCCGGAGCCACAGTCACTGGCTTAGAAACGGCCGTGGCCACAGTCTCAGGGGCAGAAATGGCCGTAGCCACAGTCTCGGAGATAGGAGCAGCTGAGGGAGCCGTACTCACGGAGACTGGAGACCCTGCGACGACGTCCACGGAGACAGGGGAACCTGCAGTGACGTCCAAGGAGGCAGGCGGAACTGCGACGACGTCCACGGAGGCAGACGGAACTGCGACGACGTCCACGGAGGCAGACGGAACTGCGACGACGTCCACGGAGGCAGACGGAACTGCGACGACGTCATCCACGGAGGCAGACGGAACTGCGACGACGTCATCCACGGAGGCAGACGGAACTGCGACGACGTCCACGGAGGCAGATGGAACTGCGACGTCATCCAAGGAGTCAGGAGGATGTGCGACGACGTCCACGAAGGTAGAGGAATCTGCGACGTCGTCCACGGAAACAGAAGAGGCGGGCGTCGCTCTCATGAAGACAGGAGAGGCGCGCGCCGCCTTCAAGGAGAGCTCCAGGCGTGCCATGATGCCTGTAAGCTTCTCCTGAATGTCAGGAGTGGGCGCAGAGCGGTGATTAGGAACTGGGGTCCTAGCGACGACGTCCACGGAAGCAGAAGAATCTGCGACGTCGTCCATGGAGACAGGCGCGGCCGGAGGCACCGCGCTCAGGGAGACAGGCGCGGCCGTAGGTGTTGCGCTCATGGAGACAGGCGCGGCCGTAGGCGTTGCGCTCAGGGAGACAGGCGCGGCCGTAGGCGTTGCGCTCAGGGAGACAGGCGCGGCCGGAGGTGCCGCGGGCACGAAGAGAGGCGCGGCCGGAGGTGCCGCTCTTTCAGGAACAGGAGCGGCCGGAGGTGCCGCTTTTACGGGAGCAGGAGTTAAAACGCCCAGCGAGGCAGGTGCTCGTGCTGCTCGCCGAGCACGAGTTGAGGGTTTAGCGGGTTTGGACGCACTCTCGAGGGACTTCTTTGAACGTAGATGCGTCCCTGTTAGCCTCATCTCCCATGTCCTGTGATCTGAGGCTAACAGCCCTTGTCCATAACGCCCCCCCAAAAATCTCTCCGGACCTGAGGGGGTAATTCTCTGGAGCTGGGTTTTCAGCCTGCTTTCTTCTCCGGCTCCGTCGATTCCCGCTGGAGGAATCACTCGATTCCTGAATCGAGTCTTCTGTTCGGGGGAAAGGAACCACACCGGACATGCGCTGAAGCCGTTGACTCCACTCCGAAGCCGCTTTCAACGCCTCCTCCACGGGATCTTTGCGGAACGGAGTACGGCAAATTACACCTCTCTTAAATGGGTAGTCCGTGCTAGCTGTGTCCATTTTTTAATCGGTCATTCTGTCAGGGTGGTGTGATGAATAGATTCAGGGAGGCGGACACACTCGCTATAACACAGAATTTAATAAAGATGACAAAACAAACGAATTGGAGTAGAAACACGAACTAACATTACTAATAAACATGGGAAAGAGCACGAAACAACAATATAGGGCTAACTAGACATGAACTAACTAGACACACCTGACACAGATAACGAGAAGGACTGGTTAACAGATGACAGACGAGAAGGCGGGACAAAGGCGGAGACTAGAACATAAACAAAACAGAGCCATGTGCAAATAAAGCACATGGCGGGGACAACAGACTGACAGGACGAAGGCGTGACACTCTGGAGCACAGGTTACTGTATTTAGACACTTCTGACTACTGTATTTAAATAATGAGAGCAATGTTGTTCCAGCCTTAACAGGTTTAAAACCTCATTCACACATATGCTTCACAATACAGATCACTAACTTAAAGGTGCCTTAGAATGTATTTATCAAGAATGTAAAAAGTTTCCTGAGGTCTACACCGGAGGCACATTCTACACAGTCTAACTCACATTTACAGCTATATGTTCCAACCCCAAAATGGAAACGAAGTGTTCTGCATTTTATAGCGGGCTCACGGGTAATTTCATGAGCTTTGATTGGCTGGTTAAAGCGAGGCACTGTGACGGCTCACACAGACTCAACATGGCCTCATATACTGCTAATACCGCAAACTGTTAATGTTCTACAAAACACTTAAATACACTCCATATAAAAACAAACAAACAAAAAAAAATACGGCTTGATAACACCTTAAAACCACATCTATCTCATTACCACCTTTAAAATCAGCCTTATCACATTCAGACTCTCCACGGTCTAAATACCCACTGACGTGGCTGAGAGAGAGGGAAAGGGGTTTTGATAGAGATATGGAACAGAATGAATGAAAAATGACATGCAGGTTATGAATAAATGCCACTTGATAATGAAGCCAAGGCTCTGTTAACGCAAGGCGTCTTTTCCAGACAATCCACAGGCTTTGCTCATCTGCTGATGCTGTGTTTCCTCCTATTTCTATTTGTCAAGACTGTGATGCAAGTTCTCAAACTGTGTACTAACAGGCTAAAACATGAACTTATGCCTGCAGTGGAATTAATTGTGAACAGTATTATGGCATGCTTACGTGTTTTTTTCACAACTTAAAACTAGTATTTCAAGGCACCAAACTCTTATTCCAAAAAGCACCGTGTTAATATTTCAGCTTACACCCACATTACCTTGGTCTGTTTATTATTGAATGTAAACATGTAATGTGTACTCACTGACTCACTGTTTATCTTTTCCACAATGTTTTGATGTCTCTTTAACCTTCTGGGGTCTGGGATCGTGTCCGTGTATCTGATGGCATGATTCTGGATGTGGTTCTGGATCTTTGTAAGAACACAGCACAGGTCAAACCCTCCCTGAGTCTGCCCTGTCCATACCTCTCACATCCAGAGTTATGAGGCTGTGAGGAGACACACCTGAGATCTGGCTCTCATTATGTGAGACTGTTGGAGTCGTGTGTGTATATTCTGTGTGAAACTGAACAGCAAACACTCATGAGATCACTAAAGACTGACCTGCCACATTAGAAACTATTAATTCCTCATTAGGTTGGGGTCTAAGAAGTTTGTGAAGTGGCGTGCAGAGAGTTTCCTGCAGCTGACGTGGGTGCGGAATGTAGCAAGGGAGATAACAGAGCTCAGAGCTGTAGGGGTGTGATTCAGATACGAAGGTCCTGTTCGACGCACTTTTAAAGATCAGTTTATGATAAGCAAACACGGAGAACGTGCCCTCAGACCCCAGAAGGTTCGATTCTAGTCTCTTGACTTTTTAAAAGTGTGGCCTCATGTCAGGGATTTACACGACAAACACCGTGGAGAAAATATCTACAAATAAAAAGTAAATACAACTGTTAAATGCATAAATAAATAAATACATTGAACAATGAGTCAAACTATATGTTGTGTATCAATTTACCAATATATAAATAAACACATTTAACATCAAATACAAAGCTGTCTCCTAAGTTACTGACCAATCAGAGACACCTGGAAGAAAGGTCACTGGAAGATATGAATACACTCCGAGTTAAAATCAAAGCTGAGGAGGAAACCTCAGAAAATGCACAGAATGCACCTGAGCAGTGGGCAGATCACCGAGATAACTGTGAGGATACTTTAGCTCAGAGAGATGTTCTAAACTGAAAAGAGAACAGGGACAAACCATAAACAGTAAACAGCCCCAGTGTCCAATGACTGAAGCGGTCAGTGGTGAATTAATATCAGTCTAAAACTGAGAGGAGAACGAGAATCATGACCGATAGCAGAATGTGTGCAGAATGATTGAAGTATGTTGAGTATCACACTGATCTCATGAAGAGACAAGAACAAACACCACTGACTTAAATCACTCATTAAACTTAAATTCATTCAGAGAATCCACTGGCTTTGATCTTTACAGATCATTTATTGAGATGTAAGTGTTTATTTGCTAAAAACAAATGAACAACAAACAACACCCAACATTAGAATAAACCCAATCACATTACTCCAGTGTGATCCTCTGTGTGTGAATGTGTTGTTTAACTTTGTCCAAATCTCTCCTCGTGGAGTCTCCTCGTGATGTTTTGAGGCAGTGTCTTACAGATAAACACTGTCTCTTTGTGGAGCTTCATTAAGAACCTGTGCATGTTTTGTTTACAATGTCGTTATCAGAAAACATCCACAGACCTCACTGTGTGAGATTCTACTGACAGAAGAGAGAGGGTTTTCACTGTGAAGAGGACGTCAGTCTGAGCGGAGAGGATGATGGGACGTGAGTTAAACACCAGAACACTGTTTAAATATGAGTTACAGACTTTAAAAGCCCTTGAGAAGGTGGAACATTCTGTTACCAGTGAGAACCAGGTAATAATAAACATGTAATATTTCTTAGGGTTATTTTCTCTTCTGTAACAGAAACTCAGTAAAATACACTTAAAAAGACTCTAGCATTAGGAGGAGGGAGTCTGTATCTGGGGCTGTCACTGGGGCATTAAGGGGGCGCTGTGTGCAGACGGTGACCACAGCACTACAGGCATCCAAAGAGAAAGTGAAAGAATTTTATTATTACTCATATTCACCATTATTCCACTTACTTTTAAAAAGGCTTTGATCTGTACTATAATTTTACTGAATCCTAGGAGGAGTGTAAGAGGGATGGACAGAAGTTGGAGGAGGGTAAGACGAAGGGACAGGAGGTGGAGGAAAGCTCTGTGGAGCTGGTGAGGGACGCAGAGATGAATTTAGATACTGTAACTCTGGAGGAAAGACAGGGATATGACACAATCCACACTCTGAGCGCTGGGGTCTTCCTCCGGGTCGGGTGGTGACCCCAGAGGGGTTTGTTTCTGTAATGAAGCATTGTCCAGGTCTCAGTGAGGGACATGAACATCGCTGCAGGACGAGTGAGAGTCTCGTGTGCTGTGTGTTCTGTGAATCTGGATGTTTATATCGTGTCAGGCTTTGATCACACTGACTGCTCAAAACTAGAGAACCATGAGAGTTTGCTACTCTCTCCCATCTCCTGGGGCACGGATTTAGGGTTTCAGAGGTCAGCATCTTTATTCCACTGTGAGGCGATGTCTCCCGGACAGTCCCAGACATGTGACTCTGGACAGGAGTAAAATGACCAGAGCTGTGAGTTCAGTGAGAAACAGGAGGTAATTATTGAGTCTGTGATTTTCTCTGTGGGACGAGGGACACGGCCGATCCAGACGGGCATAAAATCACAGAGTAGTGTCTGTAAATGAAGGACTGACCCCAGAGACCTCACCATTTAACCCCCTCCTCGTAGATCTGTACGTTGTGTCTTTATCCTGCTCTGAGGAAAAACAGTGAACAGTCCGCATGGTTACAGTGGTGATAGTCACTTTAATTGATTGTTGTCCATAAAATAATAAATTAAACTTTATTAATAAATAAAATGCTAAATAATATTTTTATTATTTTATTAATTAAACACTTGTTTTCACATCCTCAGAACTCCAGAATGTGTCAAATAAATGTTGTCAATGAAACATTTCAGTATAAATAGTCATTTCAGTTTTTCCTGATCATTTTTCTTCTGCACCACTCGCACCAGACTCTGGAGTCCTGCAGGGGGCGATAAGAGCAGCAGTGGTAGTGGTGAAAGGTGGGAGGGTGGTGGTGAGTGTTTGTGAAAAGCTGACACTTATACAGCTGTTGTTTACATCTGTTTACCGCTGTCCTGTTGACTGTAATGACCCTGATTAATTATTGTGGTCAGATTTCAAATTTCAAACCTAGTGCAGGAGGGCAGCAGGGGGCAGAGGAACACCCGCACTGCTTTAATCATTCAACATTCACCCCTTCTGTTTACTTTCACCTCCTGTCGACTGCGTCCTCCATAAAACTAATAACACAAATACAAATGTGCCAAACTGTTTAATTGTTGTTATTAAAATCCTGTTACTGATTCTAAATGTGATCCTCTTACATCCTCTGAACCCACTCTGACTGCACCTCAGATCCATCCGCTCTGAAAGCAGACCTCACACAAACTCAGGTTTTTAAAAATGGTGTTCTACAGGCTCAGTGCCATTCAGATCTCCCCAGAGAGGACTGACAGCTTCTGGACTGCCCTCTTTAAACTGAAAGTGAAGATGTTTACTCCAGACGAAGTTGCTGAGATCGACTGGGGTAACACTGTCTCTGCCACTTTCTCTTTCTGATTGGGACGTTGAAAGGGTTGTTTCTGATAAAGTGGCCACAGTACCTCTGAGACGGTCTGCAGTTCTTTGGCCCACTCCATGATTCTGAGCTCTGTGTCTGTGGCCGGCTCCGACTGGTTCTCCTTTGATTCCCAGCATGCAACTTTCTCCTGACGCTTTTCACATGAGCGGAACATCTGCACAAACAGACAGCATTGTGGGTAATGCCCTTTATCCCCGTATCTGCCCCAGCATCAGCCCGTAAATACCCCCCGCCTTATCTCCCCCAGGACCTGCCCTTGCCTCCTATGAGCCTCTGCTTATTTTAGACTTTATTTACACTTCTTTCACTGAATTAGCTTTTTCTATATCACTTTAAACCCTGTGTGTCTCTCCTGTGTCTCACTATCGCTCTACTGTCTGTCTCTCTCTCTCCTATCTCTCACTATCGCTTTACTGTCTTTCTCCTGTCTCTCACTATCGCACTACTGTCTCTCTCTCTCTCTCTCTCTCTCTCTCTCTCTTAACTGTCTCTCCCTATCTCTCTAATGTCTCTCTCTCTCTCTCTCTACTGTCTCTCACTATCGCTCTACTGTCTCTCTCCTGTCTCTCACTATCGCTCTACTGTCTCTCTCCTATCTCTCACTATCGCTCTACTGTCTCTCTCTCTCTCTCTCTCTCTCTCTCTCTCTCACTCTCTCTCTCTGCTGTCTCTCACTATTGCTCTATTCTCTCTCTCTCTCTCTCTCTCTCTCTTTCTCTCTCTCGTCTCTAACTATTGCTCTACTGTCTCTCTACTGTCTCTCTCACTCTCTCTCTCTATTGTCCCTCACTATTGCTCTACTGTCTCTCAGTTCAGTTCAGTAGTGCTTTATTGGCATGAATGTAGTACAATACACTGTTGCTAAAGTATATTTCAGAAAACACATAAACATATAGATAGAGATACAGTTACAACAACAGGAAATGATATTTACAAGATTACTGATAATCAAACAAAAAGGAAAATAAGAGTATGGAGACAATATAGATGTTTAATAATCTGTTATAATGAATAATAATCATTAATAATCATTAATAAGTCAGTAATATTCAGTAATAATTAGTTCCACTGTTGATTGAACACACTGGTTGTCCCTCAGGTTGTGGCAGTCTGTCACGTCTTTGGCTGCATGTGTGATCAGCTCCTCCTCCTCTCCCAGTACATACTGGATCTTCTCGGTATCAGTGAGGAGCAGGAACTCAGGACAGACTCGACTCGCTCTCTGGTAGAACCTGCTTCTGACGGACTCATACTTGGGGCATTGGGTTAAGAAGTGCAGCTCTGTCTCCACCACCAAGAGCTCACAGTGGGAGCACAGTCTGTCCTCTCTGGGGATCCAGTTCTGTCTGTGACCACCGGTCTCCACAGCCAGACTGTGCTCACTGAGTCTATACATGGTCAGCATCTTCCTCAGTGACCTCTCTCTGATGATTGTGAGGTATTTGGCCAGTGTGTATTCTCTGTTGAGGGCTGAGTAGCTCTGTAGTTTGTGCTGTTGTTGTATAGTGTGAGTCCAGTGTGTGAGGTAGTTGTGTTGTTGTTGGATGATGATGTGTTGGGGTCTGATTTTCTGAGCGAGTGTATGGTGAGGATGTTTGGACTCTGTGATGTCATTGGGTTGTAGGTCACTGAGGGTTAGGGCCAGCTGGCTGAGGGGACTCCTATCGATGTGAAGCTCCTGATTGGACAGGGCTTTGTAGTGCAGTGACTGGGGGCCACTGGATTTTAGATGCCTCCAGAAGTTCAGAGCTCTTTTCTGATTGGCTATGAGGAGGGGGTACTGCCCTAGTTCGGCCCTGCAGCCGTTATTGGGGGCCTTTCTCTGCACATGCAGGATACTTTTGCAGAATTCCGTGTGTAGGGTTTCAATTGGATGTTTGTCCCAGTTGGTAAAATTGTTTTGTGTAAGGGGTCCCCACACCTCACTGCCGTACAGAGCGATAGGTTCTATAACCGATCTGAACAGTTTCAGCCAGATTGGAATTGGTATTTCAAAATTAATGGACTTTTTGATGGAAAACAGGGCCCTTCTGGTCTTCTCTCTGAGTTCCCTCACAGCCGAGTCGAAACCTCCAGTGGAGCTGAGGGTTATCCCCAGATATGTGTATGTTTTAGTGTGCTCGATGTTGGTGTTGTTTATTGTAAGAGTGTAGTTCCCCTGATTTTTAGACCTCCTTTGAAATGTCATTATTTTAGTTTTTCTGTGGTTTACTCTCAGAGCCCAGTTTTGACAATAGTTCTCCAGGACGTTAAACTTTCCTGGAGCCCCTTTCTGGTCGGTGACAGCAGGTGATCCATGTAGAGATAGACAGGTAATTCAGGTAGGGACAGGTGATCCAGGTAGAGACCGGTAATCCAGGCAGAGACAGGTGATCCAGGTAGAGAGAGACAGGTAATTGAAAGTGAAAATAATTTCAAAGCTGAGAAGTGGCTGAGGTGAGTAACGTCTGACTGTGTGTGATTTCACTGAAATATACTGTGTTTATTACTTCACCGGGTTCAGGACAGTGTTTCTACTGCTCCTTCTGTGTGAGCACTGTCTGCGTCTGTGTCTCTGTCTCCAATGACTGAGGAGTCTGCTCTGCTCTTCTCTCACCGGAGCTGGAGGTGGAGGGGGGAGCTCAGCTCTTAGGGAAGTGTTACTGAGGCTGTTTACTTTTGCTCCTGAGGAGTGTGAGACATGTTCCTCATTCACTCTGGAGCTGTTTGTCCAAATAAACACTTAAGCGTTCACCTGCTAAAGAAATCTAGGGCATTCGAGGCTCAGTTTGAAAACATTAAACTACTCTTTAATATATATTTAATATAATTCAATGGAGCAGCATTTTTTCAATAATTTTCAATTAAATAATGTTTAAAAAATTTTAAAAAATGTTTTTTTGCCTCTGTTTATCAGAGAACAGAGGGACACAATAAAACCATTTCAAATCCTCTTATAAAAGCTGAGAGAGGAGAGCTGTGTCTTCCTTAATGTTACACCACATCCTTGGTTTAGTGCCGTTGACTTTGACAGATACATAAATAGATGGATGGATGGATACTTTACTGATTCTGAAGGAACTTTAGCAGCCAGCACAAATATTACATATTAGATATTACATGGTAAAGCAGATTAAACTATAAGTGCCTACAAAAGTAGATCGGGGTCCTCAGGGGGCAGGGGAAGAAAACATCTAGGAACAAGACACGTTTTAAACGGTAAATGGATCCTGTGAGAGAAACCAATCTCATGTTCTCTCCTGTCTTCTCTTCTCTCTGTCCTTTACATGTGGTTATTTTTCTCTTCCAAACATGGTGTTACATATGGGTTGGTTTACATTATCTCATACTTTGGGACTGAGAGAGAAAGAGTGACCTCTCACCTCTAAGAGAGCAACTTAAACCTAACATTCCTTCCCCATGGACAAAAAAACAAGGAGGTTCAGACATTCAGAAACATGTACATACAGACAATAAGATACACTTCAAATCTACACTGAGTTTGGTGGAACACGTGTGTGAGCGCACAGGGAAACTTCTTTGTGACAAGTGCAGATACGGACTCCCCACGAGAGCTGGAATGAAGTCGCTCTAAAACACCATTGCAGCTGGTGGCGCTGTCCCAATACGAGACACAATGTGAACTGCGTCTGTCACACAGCTGCGTGTAAACAGCGCTTTGTCTCCCTACAGTGGGACTCGGGGTTGAAGCAAAAATATTAACTGGATGCTAATGTATTTGATGCTCTGGGGACAAATGATCTCCTGAGTCTTTCTGTAGAGCAGCTCTGTGAGAGCAACCTGCCTCTGAACTCTCTCCTCTCTCCTGTGATGACGGTGTGTAGTGGGTGACCATCATCCTCCACAGTGGAGAGCAGTTTGTACATCCTCCTCTCAGCCTCCGTAACCACAGAGTCCAGCTGCACTCCGACCACTGACACCGCTCTTTAGATACTTTATAACTACTTTAAAACCTGTACTAAATGTCAATAAAGTCCTTTTTGTTTATTATGGGCTGGATTTTTACTGTAAATAAATGTTACTGCCGTACGTCCAGTGTTACAGCGAAAGCCAACCGGTTCTGTCTGATTTTTGTGATGTTTCTGTTTCTTCCTCAGTTTCCTGAAGAAACCCCAGTGTGTGTCGTGTGTAAAACAGTGTTTCAACGTCAGCAACCTCCCGGAGTTCCTCAGAAACACCACAGACCTGGTCTGGACTGTACAATGGAGAGGAGATCCTTGTGGCAGAGATTTATCATCTCTCCCAGAGGTGAGCTGTGACTGTGACCTGTCTGACACTGATCTGGAGCTGAGAACAGAACAGTGTCCAACACCGAGCTCTGATCAACTCACTGTTTACAGCTCAGCTGTGTGTAAAAGACCCTCTGGTCACACACAGAGAACACACCTCTCTACATCACAACACACACTCACTCTTTATTTACTGAGACAGACACAAGGGGAAAGAACAGAGAAATAAACGGAGAACACTTTATATTTTATAATTTCCACCACATTAACTCAGAGAGTAAATTACAGTGTGCTGGAGTTACACTATGTACTCGGTGGAGGACGTGTGTCTCACTCTTTTTCACCTGGGGTCCACACTTCTACACAGCAGCGTTCACCCAGGATCCAGTCGAGCCGCTCAGACGAGTTTATTCCTTCATTTGTGGGAAAGGAAATGTAGTAAGATGAAAGGTGGAGGGAGAATGACTAGTTTCTCGTGAGGAGAGAGGCTCTGTGAATGAATCATGTTCAGTTTCTCTCCTGTTCTGTTTTTTCTGTTGTAGAGAAAGTTAAATTCTTCTGTGCTGTGGAGGGAAAGACACTGAACTCTCATCTGGACTTCATAAAACATCTGAAAGAGGGTCCCTTCGATGTGGAGGAGGTGTTTAATGTGGAGGAGTGTGATTTTATTCTGTTCTTCTGCCCCATTGTGTCTCGAGCTGGAACTGATATTGAAGCAGCGCTGCAGAAGCTTCAGAGATTATCAGGTACTGAGTTCTGTGATCAGTCTGTTCAGCCTCCGAGCCACCAGGGGGCTCCACGAGGACTCAGTCACTAGTAAATGTTTCTGTGTCAACATGTTTCCTCCTGTAAGTCTGAATGGTGCTGATGTCCCCAGAGTGTGGACTTGGAGGAGGACGGCAGGGCACAGGGCTCCGTTTGGGACGGGACTTTATCTGATTAAACAACTTCTACACTTTAAACTGAGGACACTGCAGGGTCCCGACAAGAAGAGCTCACACTGCCCTCGTTTACCAACAACTGCCCTGCCTCCCTGCTTCTTTAGGAGAGATCTTACTCTAAAAAACCCTGTGTCTGTCACTAAATACCTGCTCATGTTCCAGCCCCAGTCCCTGAAACATCTGGAACATCTGTTTACCCTTTTATGCCACTGTCTTTATGTATCTGTGAGTTAAAGAGGATCTGTTTCTGCTCCAGATGATTTTAGCTGATTCTCTCCTGGTGTAAAGCTGTGCAGCTGATGAACATCTGTCCGTGTGTTTTATTCTTCGCTGTAGATACCAAGCCTGTGGTTCTCGTGGTGCTCCATCACACAATCGACCCCTACATCACTCTCCCAGAGAGCAGCAGAAGTGTAAACAGAGAGAACACACTCACTGTGGACTGTGTGTTCCATGAGGACAGAGGATTACTGCAGTGTCCCAGGAATCAGGACGCAGTGAAGAAAGTCTCAGAGTGGATAAAACCTCTGGTATTTCACCCTTCAGTCAGATTTAACCTGTGAATTTGATTCAGAAACATATTCTCTCACACACCACAGCTGTTCTAGTCTTGAGTCACGCAGTGTTTCCTCATTAAATCTGTTCCTCTGGTTTCTCTTCAGGCAAAAAAACAGGACACAGCACAGTGGAGTAAGTTCTGCTGTATTTTATAATGAAGACAGTTCTGTTTTATTCTAATATCAGTGAAACTGTTACAGTTCATCATTCTCTCTTTTCTTTTCTTTCCTCCACACCATCGCTCCTCCTCCTCCTGCAGATGACCCGGTGAGTGATTTATCTGCTGCTCTCGTACCCTACACTACAACACTGGACACTTACAGGACTGACCACTGTTAAACCCCACTGACCCCAGAACAGGCTTTAGACCCTGACCACAGAAAACACTGGACTTCAGTTCTCTTTAAACAAACTGAACTCTACACTGTAAAATCTAATTAGATAACCTTACTTAAAAAAAGCATGCAAACCGATTGCCTTAAAAAAACTAAGTAAATTGGAATAGTTACTGTATCTTGTATTAACAAATGCTTATTTAGTATAGTTTACTTACACTTCGGTTTAATTAACTTAAAAAAAACTGTATATACTACTTAATGATGTTTCATATGTACTTCAGATTTAGTATAGCCTACTCAGAATTACTATTTCAAACAGCTAAATAACTTCAATTAAAATGTACTATGTGTATATTCAAAATAACTCATTAATCAAAGTTGGGCTAACTACAGTGATATTTTCTGCAACTTAGAATTTGTTGTTTTTTTTGTGTTTTACTTGAACAGCCATCTGAATTACTTATTAAAACCATGCAAACCGATTGCCTTAAAAAGACCAAGTAAGTATTACTTGTGTAACTTAAGTACTTTACACATACATAAAACATTAATGAAAAGCAGATTCCGTACACTTTAAAATAAGTCCATTTACACAATAAATCAAGGTACTGAGATTTTAAAGTTCAATTATACGTGTTTTTATTTGTTTTTGTTTTTTTTAGAATAAGAACAAAGGCTTAAAATAGGATTGGCAATGTTTTACAAGATGTGTACATACATGCCAGCAATTCAATAAATAAAATAAAACTACAAAATTAACATATACAGACATAAACATAAATTGCTGGCAAACCCAGCGCTGTTTATTTGAAAGGAGAGCCTTAATTTAGTTTAAACATTAGAAACGACATTAGAAAAAAAAGAATCCACTTAAGTGAGCTGTCCTAGACTCACACTTGATTAGCCATTTAACTCAAGAGGAGATTTTTAAGAGTTTGCAGCTTAGGTGGAAGTTTGTTCTCTCCCAAGCCAAGCATCACTCTTTGAATGAAATTGAAAGTGTTTTTCATGGCTTTAGGGTAATCTAAGTGCAAAGCATATGCCAACCCAAACAAGAGGCACATGGCTTGAGGCAGATTCTGTAAATTGTCCATTACAATATCTCCCTCAACAATGATGGCAGTAGACACTGAGTCAAGGTGGAGATGATTTGGAGAGGGAGGCATATCTTCACTGATGACAGTCAGCACCCCAGCAGACACTTGTGCCCAGGCCTCATCACTGTCAGAATCATGTATAAAAAAAAACAAACAAAAAATAACATTACATCAGGGAAATGTTGATAGGCATAGCCATTTCTCAAAATATAAACTGCCCTGCCTATACAGCCTTCCAGCCTTCCCCATGAAGTTGTCATAAGCAACAAAAAACAAATGTGAGGAAAGTATACCTGGTCATTTGTTTATTAAAGAAATTGATCCAATATATATTTAACATAAAGTGGCAACTGTATTTGAGCATTTATTTTCAGTGGTATGACTCCCTTGTGCAAATCTGATGGTAGTTTAGGTGAAGTTTTTGTCCGGAAATTCTAAAAGGTTCAATCTTACCTTCAATGTGATATGGCCAACTTCAAACCAGCTTTTCAGTGAATAGCTCACCAACAACTGCCACATCCACTTCTGAGAAGGACAGAAAATGTTTTGGTTAAAACACACCACTTGTAGTGTTGTAATTTGTAGATTAGTAGAAATTTGTAGAAACATTCCTTGATATGTGCATGTTTTAAAATTGTTAGTGAAAAATAAATGTTTTGATATGAATGTATATTTATTAAAATATCTATTCAAGGTCATAAAAATTTAAAGTAGCATTTCACTTGTTTCACCAGTACACAAAAGTAACAGTTCAGGGAAAAAAGCAACATAAAAGTTAAAAATTAAACTTTTTATTTACATTTCAGATGCTAATTACGACCTTGCGACGCAGGTCGTAGATTACAGGAGAACTTTGGCAGTGCGGCTAACCCGTTTTAAGGTGGAACCCCCCGCACAGTGACTATTCGGGACGAATACACGTTGCGTTGTGAATAACTCTGAATACGTTGTGAAAAAACATTGCACCTCCCCATGGAAAACTCATTGAGCTTAAGCCTTACAGGTCTTCTCAGTCTATTTCCCTTGGCATATCTATAAGACCTGCTGTTGAAACTAAATTTAATACTGAAACTAAAATGTTTTTCATAGCTAAACGTACTCTAATCAGTGGCGGACGGCGGCGGGTGGTAAACAAGTTACAGGCGCCTAACGTTTAGTGAATTTACTATTACTAAGTCGCATATGTGAGAGCTTAAATTGTTTCGCTTTATAATGTACAATATTCAATAATTTCCTAAAATATAGTAGATCTTATGTGAATAAGCGGATGCTGGAATCTAGTAAAATGACCAACTTCACACAGTCTGGGGGAAGTTTTCCTTTAAATTTGGCTAAATGTATTCTCCGACTAGACTCCAGCATCTTCTTATTCACAGGCAATCTACTATACTTAACTTTAAAATGTGTATTTTTCGTTTTATATTCTACAGTGCGACGATACGATAGCTAAACCCGTTTACGCTAGCTAACACATCCACGACTAGCTAGATAGAGCTATGGGAGTATTCAGAAATAAAGTCACACAATTTTATTTCGTTAAATAAATGAAAATAAAATACATTTAAATTCGTTGCTTGCTTGACAACTTACCTTACTTCAAAAGACAAAAGCAGGCTCCACCGAAGTCATCCACCGGCCATTAAACCAGTTCTGGGCGGGAGACTGAACGTTGAGTCCTGCGCATGCTCACATCGCAGACTTTATTACTACTTGATTGTTTTAAGCTGTCTGCACTCAAGACAATACGTTAATTGTTTTTTTGTCTCTACAATTAACGGTAACTTACAAAAAACTAGTAAGAAGTGCATTATCTTCATAACCAAGTAAAGTTAACAAATTAATTTAAGTCATCACGGCTATTACATTTTACAGTGTACTGAAACAGAATAATCAGGATTTACTGACTGCGTTATTGTTTTTCAGAGAGTGGAATGTAAACGGCTGAAGGAAGAAGAGGAGCGTCTGAAAAGAGGTGAGTGTGACGTCTCTGTTAACGTCCTCCTCTGTCTCCGACTGCTCTCTCCACTCATTTATCCCCAACTCTTTTACCCAGTCTGAGTTACTGACCCCTCCACCGTCAGCTACGACTCCCCCGTCACACCCTGCAGTGGGGCACTGTACAGTGGCGGCTGTGAGGGTCCAGAGCGGGGGGTTAGGAGTGGACAGGTGAATCAGATCAGATCCTAAACTGACCTCCACACCTGATTCTCTTCTTATTTTACAGAGATCAGACGCCTGACAGAGGAAAAGATGAAAGAAATTAAAGCAGCTGAGGAAATGTTAGTTGCACTGAAGAAGGGAGGTGAGTAATTCTTTTTCCTGAAGAGATTTAAAGTGTTTATCAGATTAAAACATTAATCGTATCGGTATAAATCTCCAGAATCAAACTCTCAGTTGTTTAAAGACGTGATGAAACCCTGAGGTCCCTCGTCTCCCTGTAATTCCTCAGTTCCTCATCAGTAACTCTTACCAAGAGCACCAAGAGCAGATCAGATTAAGATCATCCTCAAAGAAATAAATCAGGAATTATGTGTTTCTCAATCTACACTACGAACAATGCTGGAAAAAAGGTGGAGGAGTGTAAGAGGGAGGAACAGAAGGTGGAGGAGGGTAAGAGGGAGGAACAGAAGGTGGAGGAGGGTAAGAGGGAGGAACAGAAGGTGGAGGAGGGTAAGAAGGATGGACAGAAGGCGGAGAAGGGTAAGAGGGAGGAACAGAAGGTGGAGGAGGGTAAGAGGGAGGGACAGAAAGTGGAGGAGGGTAAGAGGGAGGGACAGAAGGTGGAGGAGGGTAAGAAGGATGGACAGAAGGCGGAGAAGGGTAAGAGGGAGGAACAGAAGGCTGAGGAGGGTAAGAGGGAGTTACAGAAGGTGGAGGAGGGTAAGAGGGAGGGACAGAAGGTGGAGGAGGGTAAGGGAGTTACAGAAGGTGGAGGAGGGTAAGAGGGAGGGACAGAAGGTGGAGGAGGGTAAGAGGGAGGGACAGAAGGTGGAGGAGGGTAAGGGAGTTACAGAAGGTGGAGGAGGGTAAGAGGGAGGGACAGAAGGTGGAGGAGTGTAAGAGGGATGGACAGAAGGCAGAGAAGGGTAAGAGGGAGGAACAGAAGGTGGAGGAGGGTAAGAAGGATGGACAGAAGGCGGAGAAGGGTAAGAGGGAGGAACAGAAGGCTGAGGAGGGTAAGAGGGAGTTACAGAAGGTGGAGGAGGGTAAGAGGGAGGGACAGAAGGTGGAGGAGGGTAAGAGGGAGGGACAGAAGGTGGAGGAGGGTAAGAGGGAGGGACAGAAGGTGGAGGAGGGTAAGAAGGATGGACAGAAGGCGGAGAAGGGTAAGAGGGAGGAACAGAAGGCTGAGGAGGGTAAGAGGGAGGGACAGAAGGCGGAGGAGGGTAAGAGGGAGGGACAGAAGGTGGAGGAGGGTAAGAGGGAGTTACAGAAGGTGGAGAAGGGTAAGAGGGAGGGACAGAAGGCGGAGGAGGGTAAGAAGGATGGACAGAAGGCGGAGAAGGGTAAGAGGGAGGAACAGAAGGCTGAGGAGGGTAAGAGGGAGTTACAGAAGGTGGAGGAGGGTAAGAGGGAGGGACAGAAGGTGGAGGAGGGTAAGGGAGTTAAAGAAGGTGGAGGAGGGTAAGAGGGAGGGACAGAAGGTGGAGGAGGGTAAGAGGGAGGGACAGAAGGTGGAGGAGGGTAAGGGAGTTACAGAAGGTGGAGGAGGGTAAGAGGGAGGGACAGAAGGTGGAGGAGGGTAAGAAGGATGGACAGAAGGCGGAGAAGGGTAAGAGGGAGGAACAGAAGGTGGAGGAGGGTAAGAAGGATGGACAGAAGGTGGAGAAGGGTAAGAGGGAGGAACAGAAGGCTGAGGAGGGTAAGAGGGAGTTACAGAAGGTGGAGGAGGGTAAGAGGGAGGGACAGAAGGTGGAGGAGGGTAAGAGGGAGGGACAGAAGGTGGAGGAGGGTAAGAAGGATGGACAGAAGGCGGAGAAGGGTAAGAGGGAGGAACAGAAGGCTGAGGAGGGTAAGAGGGAGGGACAGAAGGCGGAGGAGGGTAAGAGAGAGGGACAGAAGGTGGAGGAGGGTAAGAGGGAGTTACAGAAGGTGGAGGAGGGTAAGAGGGAGGGACAGAAGGTGGAGGAGGGTAAGAAGGATGGACAGAAGGCGGAGAAGGGTAAGAGGGAGGAACAGAAGGCTGAGGAGGGTAAGAGGGAGTTACAGAAGGTGGAGGAGGGTAAGAGGGAGGGACAGAAGGTGGAGGAGGGTAAGAAGGATGGACAGAAGGCGGAGAAGGGTAAGAGGGAGGGACAGAAGGTGGAGGAGGGTAAGAAGGATGGACAGAAGGCGGAGAAGGGTAAGAGGGAGGAACAGAAGACTGAGGAGGGTAAGAGGGAGGAACAGAAGGCTGAGGAGTGTAAGAGGGAGGGACAGAAGACAGAGGAGTGTAAGAAGGATGGACAGAAGGCGGAGAAGAGTAAGAGGGAGGAACAGAAGGCTGAGGAGGGTAAGAGGGAGGAACAGAAGGTGGAGGAGTGTAAGAGGGATGGACAGAAGGTGGAGGAGGGTATGAGGGAGGAACAGAAGGTGGAGGAGGGTAAGAGGGAGGAACAGAATGTGGAGGAATGTATGAGGGAGGGACAGAAGGTGGAGGCGGGTAAGAAGGATGGACAGAAGGTGGAGGCAGGTAAGAAGGATGGACAGAAGGTGGAGGCGGGTAAGAAGGATGGACAGAAGGTGGAGGCGGGTAAGAAGGATGGACAGAAGGTGGAGAAGGGTAAGAAGGAGGGACAGAAGGTGGAGGAGGGTATGAGGGAAGAACAGAAGGTAGAGGAGGGAAAGAAGGTGGAGGAGGGTGTGAGAGAGGGACAGAAGGTGGAGGAGGGAAAGGGAGGGACAGAAGGTGGAGGAGAGTAAGAGGGAGGGACAGAAGGTGGAGGAGAGTAAGGGAGGGACAGAAGGTGGAGGAGGGTAAGAGGGAGGGACAGAAGGTGGAGGAGAGTAAGAGGGAGGAACAGAAGGCTGCGGAGGGTAAAAGTGAGGGACAGAATGTGGAGGAGGGTATGAGGGAGGGACAGAAGGTGGAGGAGGGTAAGGGAGGGACAGAAGGTGGAGGAGAGTAAGAGGGAGGGACAGAAGGTGGAGGAGGGTAAGAGGGAGGGACAGAAGGTGGAGGAGGGTAAGAGGGAGGGACAGAAGGTGGAGGCGGGTAAGAGGGAGGAACAGAAGGTGGAGGAGGGTAAGAGGGAGGGACAGAAGGTGGAGGCGGGTAAGAGGGAGGGACAGAAGGTGGAGGCGGGTAAGAGGGAGGGACAGAAGGTGGAGGCGGGTAAGAGGGAGGAACAGAAGGCAGAGGAGGGTAAGAGGGAGGGACAGAAGGTGGAAGAGGGTCATTAAAGGGCAGTTGCATGAGGTGATTCCTGTGCAAAGGAAAGTAAATCTGGAATTGATCTGTTATCCTCAGATTTTAGGAGCACAGCGTTTACATTCATTAATTCGTTGTCTGTAATGCTTTTCCAATTCAGGTTCATGGTGCAATGTTTTCATTTATTTTGAATTGTTAATTAAACTATTAATATAATTTATCAGTGCCACTTCCACACAGCGGGGACTATTGTAATATTTAAGGGTAAATATTAGAAAAAAAAGTCATCATTACTTCATGCATTCAATTTAATTATTTTTTTTATTTTATATGTTTAAGTTAAAAATACGAAATACCTCAATACACTTCTTAGAGGGTGCTCTGACAGGTTAAATGTGAATATTACACAAGGTCTATTATTTATGCCGATTTATTTGTTGAGGATTTAAATGTCACTGTACAGGTGTGCAGTGTGACGTAGTGTAAAGGTAATAATCTGTTTTACTGCGATTTATTAAAACTCGATGGACCCTATATATATAGCTATTTTGCTATTCCGTTTTTTTGTCAGTGCCTCTTTCAGTTGCATTTAAACAGTAATTATGTGACATAGCCATATTCAATATGTTGTTTTATTTTCTAAAGAACCTTTGCTACTCAATGTAGAAAATATGTAATCACTTGAGGTTTTCATGCTGACCGATAAATCAATTTTTCTAGAAATCTGTCATGTTTTGACCAAAATTTTACCTAGCGCCTGCTTTTTTTTTTTTTTTTCATATTTCTCAATGTACAGCCTTCAAATCATACTCCCACATCGGATATCTTGACACAGATTGTTAGTGTGAGGGGTCTGTTAGTTGAAAACACAAGCATTTTTGATGCTAATTTATTACAAGTCATATTACTGTGACAAAATAAATTTGTAGCATCAGACAGATATATTTTTCTTGATATTCTAAGCTCTGGGATGTATGACTGATAAAGTTCTGACAGTCACAGCAGGCCCAGACTTTCAGGAATGTAGTTCAGGACAAATATGGACAATATCTCAACAAATATAAAACATTTTCATACTTTGGCAGTTTTCTCAGATGCTGATAATATTTACAATTATTATCATTATTACAAGGGCGGCATGGTGGCGCAGCAGGTAGTGTCGCAGTCACACAGCTCCAGGAACCTGGAGGTTGTGGGTTCGATTGCCGCTCCGGGTGACTGTCTGTGAGGAGTTGGTGTGTTCTCCCCGTGTCTGCGTGGGTTTCCTCCGGGTGCTCCGGTTTCCTCCCACAGTCCAAAAACACACGTTGCAGGTGGATTGGCGACTCGAAAGTGTCCGTGAATGTGTGTGTGTCTGTGTTGCCCTGTGAAGGACTGGCGTCCCTCCAGGGTGTATTCCCGCCTTGCGCCCGATGATTCCAGGTAGGCTCTGGACCCCCCGCGGCCCTAAATTGGATAAGCAGTTACAGATAATGGATGGATCATTATTATAATCCTTTTAAAAAATGATGAAATAATACTTGTTTATTTAGAATACACACAATAAATAATTATTTAAGCTTTTTAGTTTATATTTGTTGATCTAATGCAGTGTTATTTGATGTGAAACCTACAAAAACCTTGAAAAACTATAAATCAATAATAGGAATATGTTTTTGCTGATGACTCATATTTTTCTGCCCAGAGACAGCGTGGGTTGATGTCATGTGAGTCAAAACGAAACTGAAAGTAAACACCGTTTTTCTTGTCCCTTTGCAGCTTCTTCATTTCTGATTTTAGCGCCTATCATTAGAATCTTTCATGACAAGGACATAAGACAAACATTTTGAAGGAGCGCCTTGATTTTTAGGTGGTTTTTCACACTGGATTACTCCCAGAGGCTTCACAGCACCGTGACGAGAGCGCTATTTTTAGAAACGGTAGGATCTGCGCTTTCTAACGGTATACGGAGCTCACAGACGCATTCAGACATTCAAGACTTACAAAGCTGATTATATAAGGTGTGTTTTTCAACCCGCAAAAGGGATTCGGGTCCAAAGGGTTAAAGATACACTACACTGTTTGTAGCTGTAGTGACAGTAATGTTCCTGTACCTTTATTTCTGAGAGAGTGAGTTTGAGGGAGAATGTTAAACTGTAATCTACCTTTCTCCAGTTTTCAGAGTCCCCCCCTCTGATTGCCCAGAGTTCCCCCACTGACTGCCCAGAGTCCCCCCCAATGATTGCCCAGATTCCCCCCCAATGATTGCCCAGATTCCCCCCCACTGACTGCCCAGAGTCCCCCCCAGCTGACTGCCCAGAGTCCCCCAGCTGACTGCCCAGAATCCCCCCCAGCTGACTGCCCAGAATCCCCCCCAGCTGACTGCCCAGAATCCCCCCCAGCGACTGCCCAGAGTCCCCCCCACTGACTGCCCAGAGTCCCCCCCACTGACTGCCCAGAGTCCCCCCCACTGACTGCCGAGAGTCCCCCCCACTGACTGCCGAGAGTCCCGCCCACTGACTGCCGAGAGTCCCGCCCACTGACTGCCCAGAGTCCCGCCCACTGACTGCCCAGAATCCCGCCCACTGACTGCCCAGAATCCCGCCCACTGACTGCCCAGAGTCCCACACACTGACTGCCCAGAATCCCGCCCACTGACTGCCCAGAGTCCCACACACTGACTGCCCAGAATCCCGCCCACTGACTGCCCAGAGTCCCACACACTGACTGCCGAGAGTCCCGCCCACTGACTGCCCAGTGATCCCACTCACTGAATGCCCAGAGTCCCCACACTGACTGCCCAGAGTCCCACACACTGACTGCAGAGTCCCACCCACTGGCTGCACACAGTCTCTACACTAACACTAACCCTAAGCTCCAAACTTCATAAGCTCCAAAAAATAAATCTCACACAGCACAAAAACCAGCACCAGTTCACTTGTTGTTGTGCACACAGTGACCTGAGGGGGCAGTACAGAGTCACCTCAGTGAGAGAAAGTAAAAACATTTCCACTGGACATATTGTGCAAGAGCATCTGTGGTGAGTAGCAGCAGAATCTCTTAATTAAATTATAAATTTCACTTCTGTGTGGTTAACTTTCCCTAACTCCTCCTCAACAAGAAATATGTGTAATTCTCACCAAATGCAGAAGAACAGATTTTAAATCCTGAGAGAATACAGCAGTGTTTACAGATCAAGGGAAGAACCCCTGAGAGCATCCTGGAGCTTTTGGTTTCATTTTTGCAGACTTCAGTGTAAACATCCTGCTGACGATGATATTTCTGTTGTGAAGCTTAACCCAGAGCCACATGATCTAATCTCTAACTCAATATCGCCAGCATCACAGTGTAACACTTTCTGCACTCCTCCTGATTTTATTCAGATATAAACGTGTGGTTTTTATCAATGTTTGTTTGTTTTGTGTAAACAGTTGGGACCTCAGACGAAGACACTGCTGAACAGCCTTCTCTCTGAGCTGGACGTCAGTGTGGAGCCATGTTGCTTTCTACTGGTGACACTGAAAGCCTCAGGGGTGAGTGTTTCTTCAGGAAATGATAGTCCTGTGTACAACAGTGGGTTTCTACTAAACGCCAGAGTGATGAAAATATGCCGCTGGAACTACAACTCACCTGTAACTTATTTATTAAATAAATAAAATATGTAATTTATAATTAATTATTACTTTGCATTAAAACATTTGCTCGTGTGTAAAATCACTACTCAACACACTTCTGGAGGCAGCGCTGACTTTGAGGCAGAACTAATGTATGTTACCAACTCAAAGGTGGGATGAATGTGATTGGTTCACACACATTGGTCAGAGATTTTCAAACTTGTGCCATGAACTGGCAAAGCCCCACTAGGACCTCTGTGTTGAGTGACAGAAATGACTCTGGAAGATATAAATGTGCGATACATCTATATTTTTTACTGTTGAATTAGTTCTGATTAACTAATTCTGATTAGATTCTGATTTTTAGACGTGTGGCAAAAATCTCAGTATTTGTTTTGTTTAATGGAGGATAATGTAACTCGCTGCCTCAGAGGAAGGAGACCATTATTGTGTAACATAAGGCACCAGTCATAACTCAGATGTGCAGGAAAGTACTTCTTCAGAACCTGCATCAGAGGCAGCAGAGCATTATCACATTCTAAAACTTCGTCTGAGGCAGTTACATTATCCTGCATTCAAACAAAACATAACAAAGAAAGACTTTTACAACAATTCTATCAAATTATGAATCAGAAATAAGTCCACAGTGAAAAAAAGCTTTCTTTAGGCATTTCTTTTAGTCAGAGTAAACACAGGGGTCTAGACAGAGCATTGTCTCAACCCAATGTATGAAAAACAGTCACATTCAATTTTTGGCTGGTAAACAATTACGTTCCACCTGCTTTGAAGGCAGCGCTGCCTCCAGAACCAGTTTGAGTCGTGATTTTTCACACAACTGAATACGATAGAAACTTAAACACTGGGTCACAACAAAGACCAGTGGCCCACAAAGATTTATGAGTGTTTATTTATTTCTATAAAATCTGAACACTGACTGTGTTTAATTTGTTCCTAGAGCTGAAGTTTCTGCGCAGAGTGTCTGAAAACACAATGAATTCAGATGAAGAGTTTATAAAAATGCTGAAAGGACAGGTCCCTGGCCTGAAGGAGGTGTCTACTGTGGAGGACTGTGATTTTATTCTGTTCTTCTGTCCCATTGTGTCTCGAGCTGGAACTGATATTGAAGCAGCGCTGCAGAAGCTTCAGAGATTATCAGGTACCAGCCGTGATCAGACTGAACCTTTAATGACCTCAGGGTTTGAAGGCTGTATCATTTGGGTGTGGATTGATGATTTAGGATCATATCTGACTTCACAGAGTGTGTATTTATCTGTTTTGCTGTAGACACCAAGCCTGCGGTTCTCGTGGTGCTCCATCACACGTTCAACCCTGACATCACTCTCCCAGAGGGCAGCAGAAGTGTAAACAGAGAGAACACACTCACTGTGGACTGTGTGTTCCATGAGGACAGAGGATTACTGCAGTGTCCCAGGAATCAGGACGCAGGGGACAAAGTCTCACAGTGGATAAATCTACTGGTATTGAGACATTTAAAAATATTTTTTTGATATTTTACTACTTTATATCATAAATACAGCTGTCCATGTGTTCAGAATGTTAAACAGCAGTTTATAAATGAAAATGTGCCAAAGTTCAGTTTAGGCCAATGAATGAGGTTCATGATGAATGACGCTTGTAATAATTCCACTGTAAAGGTGATTTGTCACAGGATCTTGTTTTGTTCAATAAGTTGCTGTTTGGTTTGAATTATGTTTAACATGAACATGAGGACCTGGAGGTTGTGGGTTCGATTCCCGCTCTGGGTCACTGTGTGTGAGGAGTTAGTGTGTTCTCCCCGTGTCTGTGTGGGTTTACTCCGGGTGCTCCGGTTTCCTCCCACAGTCCAAAAACACACGTTGGTAGGTGGATTGATGACTCAAACGTGTCCATAGGTGTGAGTGAATGTGTGTGTATCTGTGTTGCCCTGTGAAGGACTGGTGCCCCCTCCAGGGTGTATTCCCGCCTTGCGCCCAATGATTCCAGGTAGGCTCTGGACCGCGACCCTGAACTGGATAAGCGCTTACAGATAATGAATGAATGTATGAATTAATTCCAGTGGAGTTTGGAAGTGAAAGACGTATATGTTTATGTCAGAGTGGGGTCTTAAAAATATTCTCATCTACAAAAGGAGCGCACTACAGAAACTGTTTGGGAACCACTGCATTATACATTCAGAGTATTTTATTTTCTCTGTTCCTCAGGAGAAAGCAGTGGATGAGTCAGAGCGAGAAGGTGAGAGTGAGGAAACAAGACTCAGTGATCTAAACTGTAACTCAGTAATATTCTGATTATCTTCTGCATTACAGTGTGACACTGGTGTATTATCAGTGTCTGTTCACCTCCTGATCTTTCACTAGATGTACACAAGTATGTCATTATCAATGTTAATTAACGTTTGTTTTTGTGTAAACAGTTGGTGAATATTCTTGGAACTGGTGGCCATTTTTTGGTTACAGCAGAGGTGAGTGTTTCTTGAAGGAAACGATAATCCTGTGCACAGCACTGAGCCTGTACTAAACCTCAGGGTGATGTCAACAAAACCCACAAACACAGTATTTGTTTGATAAAACTTTTCTGTTTTATCTAAATATCAAGAGACGATGGAAACCCAATCACAGGGTCAGAGGGAAGATGATGTATGGGTGTTTCTTTATATCGGTACAGTCTGAACACTGACTGTGTGTAATTTGTTCCTAGAGCTGAAGTTTCTGCGCGGTGTGTCTGAAAACACACTGAACTCAGATGAGGATTTCATAAAAAAGCTGAAAGAGCAAGTGCCCGACCTGAAGGAAGTGTCTGAGGTGCAGGAGTGTGATTTTATTCTGTTCTTCTGTCCCATTGTGTCTCGAGCTGGAACTGATATTGAAGCAGCGCTGCAGAAGCTTCAGAGATTATCAGGTACCAGCCGTGATCAGACCGACGCTTTAATGATTAAATGGTGAATAATTTGGATGGAGTTTTCAGTACTTCACTCTATATGTGTCCTTTTCATTTTGTAGACACCAAGCCTGCGGTTCTCGTGGTGCTCCATCCCACATTCGACCCCTACATCATTCTCGAAGACAGCAGCAGAAGTGTAAACAGAGAGAACGCACTCACTGTGGACTGTGTGTTCTATGAGGACAGAGGATTACTGCAGTGTCCCAGGAATCAGGATGCAGGGGACAAAGTCTCACAGTGGATTAAACCTCTGGTAGTTTATGTCTTAAACACTGCACAAAAGTAAGGAAATTTGTGCTTGGTAGATTATTTCTATAAGATTTATTGCTAAGAAGCATTGTTAAAACAAAGAAATAATCTAAAAACACACATTTCCTTACTTTTTGTGCTATATTTATAATATGATAACGTTTACATAATTTGTACATCACTGCCTTATGTTATTAAAATTTCCACAGCATACCTATTTTGGAAATTTGAACAAACAAAAATAGTTGTAGGGCTGTCCATGCACAGACACACATCTGAGCCTCTGTATCTGTGTGGGATCCAGTGCTGATATCTGAATCTGCGGACGCTGAAGGCCCTCGTATAAAATAACACAGTATTTGTATATCCCCCATCCACGTTAAATCATCTCTAGATCAGGGACCATCTCTAAGACAAAGGAGACTGTGACGAGTGAGAATTAAAAATAAAAATAAAAATAAGAATGAATATTAGGGATCAGCATCAATAATCATTTGGGTAAAACTCCACAGATCTGCATGACTTGAGAGTTTTGATGTGTGCATGTCATTGCATCTGCCCTTTCCCATAATTCCCCTCTCTGCATCCCACACCCGATTCAGATGTTATCATTCCATAGAATGGAAGTTAATCATGTGCTAGAAGGTTGATTCAAATGATTTGGTAGATAACTACTGGTGCATCCCAATGTAGGGACACGGTCCTGCGCTGGAACAGAAACCAGCCTTTACATCTGTTCTTCACTTTCCTCATCTGTTTTAGGCAATAAATCAATCTACAGACCTCCCTCTATTTATCACCTACCTCTGGAGCACAGGTATGTAAACACAAAGGCTTTTTTCATAATGATTGGGTACCTTCTTGCTTGAAAATTAATTAGTGAATGTCTCAGTAGGACAGATAGTGATTTCTGTTGTCTGCCACAGGTCAAGAATATATTCTCAATCCATTACTCAACTTTTTCAACTGGATAATTCAAGTGAGTATTATTTTCATGCATGTGTCTAAGTGACTCATAAAATATTATTAACTGTACATTTAAACAACACAGACATGGTTATATCTACTGCAATAAAGTACATTAAAAAACACTGAAAGTTCCACAAGACCAATGTAAGACTGACATTTGTCCACAACAAACAAAACCCCCCAGTAATTTCAACATGAAGTAACTGAACAAATCAAGTTACTGTATTTAGACACTTCTGACTACTGTATTTAAATAATGAGAGCAATGTTGTTCCAGCCTTAACAGGTTTAAAACCTCATTCACACATATGCTTCACAATACAGATCGCTAACTTAAAGGTGCCTTAGAATGCATTTATCAAGAATGTAAAAAGTTTCCTGAGGTCTACACTGGAGGCACATTCTACACAGTCTAACTCACATTTACAGCTATATGTTCCAACCCCAAAATGGAAATGAGGTGTTCTGCCTTTTATAGCGGGCTCACGGGTAATTTCATGAGCTCTGATTGGCTAGTTAAAGCGAGGCACTGTGACGGCTCACACAGACTCAACATGGCCTCATATACTGCTAATACCGCAAACTGTTAATGTTCTACAAAACACTAAAATACCCTCCATATAAAACAAACAAACAAAAAAAATACGGCTTGATAACACCTTAAAACCACATCTATCTCAGTACCACCTTTAAAATCAGACCTGTCACAACTATTACATCATTGTTGTATCACACAGTACACGGACAGTTCCTCAGTGTTGTCCACTGTGTGTTTTTTTTTTAAAGAAGAATCAAAGCCTCCAGTGTTTTAGCCGCTCACTCTTTTCTGTTCTGGAGCCTTTGTGTGGATTTGATTAACAAACAGTGTTTTTTATTTTATTTTATTTTTATTTTATTTTTTAAACAGTTCTAAGTAACTTTTAAAATAAAGTATTTTGCTAAAGGTCCGTTACATTTATAGGGGTGTAAATACATTATTATGATATTATTCTTTCATTATCTGTAGCTCTTATCCAGTTCAGGGTCACAGTGGGTCCAGAGCCTGCCTGGAATCATTGGGCACAAGGCGGGAATACACCCTGGAGGGGGCGCCAGTCCTTCACAGGGCAACACAGACACACACACACACATATGGACACTTTTGAGCACCTGGAAGAAACCCACACAGACACAGGGAGAACACACCACACTCCTCACAGATAGTCACCCGGAGGAAACCCACGCAGACACAGGGAGAACACACCACACTCCTCACAGATAGTCACCCGGAGGAAACCCACGCAGACACAGGGAGAACACACCACACTCCTCACAGACAGTCACCCGGAGGAAACCCACGCAGACACAGGGAGAACACACCACACTCCTCACAGACAGTCAACCAGAGGAAACCCACGCAGACACAGGGAGAACACACCACACTCCTCACAGACAGTCACCCGGAGGAAACCCACGCAGACACAGGGAGAACACACCACACTCCTCACAGACAGTCACCCAGAGGAAACCCACGCGGACACAGAGAGAACACACCACACTCCTCACAGACAGTCACCCGGAGCGGGACTCGAACCCACAACCTCCAGGCTTCCAGGAGCTGTGTGACTGCGACACTACCTGCTGCGCCACCGTGCCGCCTATTATGATATTATATTATCTTTCATATTAAATGGTTTAAAAATGTCAATAATATCTTTTCTCAAAATACATTTTGGGACAGTCTCCTGTATCACTCAGAAAGATTGGCTATTGTGACAGTACTGAAAATATCCCGCATCCCGCGAATCCATTTTAAAAACACAATATTCTGCTAAATACCACCTTAAAGCATTCTATTTGATACTACTGTAAAACAGCGAAACCTGCTCAATACCACCTTAAAACATCTCATCTCAATCAATACCACACATTTGTCAGTTCCATGTACTGAAACCTCCTCATACAACTGTGGTAAGGGACATGCAGGTACACCTTCTATGGCACTTTTAATTGGCTGATTTGTATTGACACAAAAAAATAAAAGGTTTTAATAGTCTAAAATCTGTCATTTTATTATCCCTGCCTTCTTTCTGCAGAGAATTTCAGCACTGACAGCAGAAGGGCCAGAGCGAGATGGTACGTTTGAGAAATTCAGGATCAGATCTGGTGCCACTGTGGTTCTGTTGTAATAATAAACCCTTAATAAACTTTCCCTGTTAAAAGATTTTCAGAACAAAATCTAATCCATTAGAGAGAGTAATGCAGTACCAAGCAGTAATACAAACACAGAGTGGGACAAGCAAGACATAACTATAATAAAACATATGAGTATGGTACTTTTATTAACAGCACTGTGCAAACTAAACCTCTCTGGCTTTTCTCAAGGCAAGTCACTCTACTCCCAACACATGACTGAGGACCTGCAAAATAATTCACAAATATACCACAGCACCACAACATCAGTAAATTACATCATTAAACAACCACTTGCTCAGCTAGTATTGGTTCTGCTTAAAAGGGACGTATCCCTCTTCTCCACAGTAGAACACAGTTCTGTTTCTTAAAGGAACCCCACGAGCCCCACAGCAGTGTTCTCCCCCTGTGTAAACAGCCCTGTTCAGAACGCCCGCTTTCAGCACCTGTTCCTTTAAATGATAATGAGCCGCTTGCTGTTCACCCCGACCCCGAGCGCACAGCAGTTAGCAGCGAGGAGCAGAAGCTCTGGTTTTTAGCCGTTTTCGCTCGGTTCTCTTTCTTCTCTGTTCCTGTTTTCTCTGTTTTTACTCAGTGCTCTTATTTCTCCGTGCTCGTTGTGTATGTTTTGCTGAGTTTAACCTCGTCTTTGCGCTCTCACATAAATGCGGGTCCAGCTCTGTGATTGGACAGACTCAGACGAGTGGGCAGGGCGTTTCTGAAAGTGCATAGGCTCTACGCAAGACACAGCACAAAATCATAAAGACTCGTATGTGTTCAGACTTAGAATACAGAAAAGTGGTCTTATCCCATAGTGTGGGTTGGTGGGCTCCAGATCCCTACATTAATGAGTTAACACAGTCATAAGTTTGTGTTTTCAAAATATGTCCAATTTAGAGTTTCACTGTCATCACTGACCAACAATGTCTTTTCCACAGAGTTAATAAATAAAGTGCGTCAACTTCAGAGTAAACTACAGGAAAATGGCAGAGGTGAAGAACTGAATGAAATAATGGACATTCTGGTAAAACACCCAGAAAATCAGGTACAAACCAATAATGAACAACTGGAATATGTGAAGAAATATCTGAGTGAAATAGAAATGAAGCTGGAAGACAAGGCACCAGTGGAGAACACCATGGAGCAGGATATGAGCCCTGAGCTTGCAGATCAATCTTGCATCAATGAGGATGGTTTTGAGTTACTGGATATTCCTCTTAGTGATAATGATGAAACTCTTTAGGGTTATGAGACTTTAGATAAGCGTTTATCCAACTCAAATACACCAACCAGTGAGAGTCAGCCTTGTCACATTCAGACTCTCCACTGTCCAAACACCCAGTGACGTGGCTGAGAGAGAGGGAAAGGGGTTTTGATAGAGATATGGAACAGAGTGAATAAAAAATGACATGCAGGTTATGAATAAATGCCACTTGATAATGAAGCCAAGGCTCTGTTAACGCAAGGTGTCTTTTCCAGACAATCCACAGGCTTTGCTCATCTGCTGATGCTGTGTTTCCTCCTATTTCTATTTGTCAAGACTGTGATGCAAGTTCTCAAACTGTGTACTAACAGGCTAAAACATGAACTTATGCCTGCAGTGGAATTAATTGTGAACAGTATTATGGCATGCTTACGTGTTTTTTTCACAACTTACAACTAGTATTTCAAGGCACCAAACTCTTATTCCAAACAGCACCGTGTTAATATTTCAGCTTACACCCACATTACCTGAGTCTGTTTATTATTATTATTGAATGTAAACATGTAATGTGTACTCACTGACTCACTGTTTATCTTTTCCACAATGTTTTGATGTCTCTTTATCCTTGTGGGGTCTGGGATCGTGTCCGTGTATCTGATGGCATGATTCTGGATGTGGCTCTGGATCTTTGTAAGAACACAGCACAGGTCAAACCCTCCCTGAGTGTGCCCTGTCCATACCTCTCACATCCAGTGTTATGAGGCTGTGAGGAGACACACTTGAGATCTGGCTCTCATTATCTCATTGGAGTCATGTGTGTATATTCTGTGTGAAACTGAACAGCAAACACTCATGAGATCACTAAAGACTGACCTGCCACATTAGAAACTATTAATTCCTCATTAGGTTGGGGTCTAAGAAGTTTGTGAAGTGGTGTGCGGAGTGTTTCCTGCAGCTGACGTGGGTGCGGAATGTAGCAAGGGAGATAACAGAGCTCAGAGCTGGAGGGGTGTGATTCAGATACGAAGGTCCTGTTCGACGCACTTTTAAAGATCAGTTTATGATAAGCAAACACGGAGAACGTGCCCTCAGACCCCAGAAGGTTCGATTCTAGTCTCTTGACTTTTTAAAAGTGTGGCCTCATGTCAGGGATTTACACGACAAACACCATGGAGAAAATATCTACAAATAAAAAGTAAATACAACTGTTAAATGCATAAATAAATAAATACATTGAACAATGAGTCAAACTATATGTTATGCATCAATTTACCAATATATAAATAAACACATTTAACATCAAATACAAAGCTGTCTCCTAAGTTACTGACCAATCAGAGACACCTGGAAGAAAGGTCACTGGAAGATATGAATACACTCCGAGTTAAAATCAAAGCTGAGGAGGAAATCTCAGAAAATGCACAGAATGCACCTGAGCAGTGGGCAGATCACCGAGATAACTGTGAGGATACTTTAGCTCAGAGAGATGTTCTAAACTGAAAAGAGAACAGGGACAAACCATAAACAGTAAACAGCCCCAGTGTCCAATGACTGAAGCGGTCAGTGGTGAATTAATATCAGTCTAAAACTGAGAGGAGAACGAGAATCATGACCGATAGCAGAATGTGTGCAGAAGGATTGAAGTATGTTGAGTATCACACTGATCTCATAAAGAGACAAGAACAAACACCACTGACTTAAATCACTCATTAAAACTTAAATTAATTCATAGAATCCACTGGCTTTGATCATTTCAGGGAATTTATTGAGATGCTTCCTCCAATTACACAGGGTCTCCTTTTGCTCTGGTTAAGGTGAATGCACCACCTCCTCTGATGTACAGCACTGTGCAGAAGTGTTATACACCAGAGATTATGAGATTTAAACAGCTATTTTTCTGAGCAGTAAGTGTTTATTTGCTAAAAACAAACAAACAACAAATAACAGCCGACATTAGAATAAACCCAATCACAGTACTCCAGTGTGATCCTCTGTGTGTGAATGTGTTGTTTAACAATTTTAAATAATGTGTGATTTAACAAATTCATCCAATTCTTCAAACTCACTCTCACCTACTGTGTTTTTTAAAAACATTATCTTATATTTATTATGTTTTATATTATTATTATTTGTTTGTGTTTACTGTGATTATATAGAACTTTATACCAGCCCCACACTCACTGAGGAGGCATTAGTTTAAATATAGATCATTATCTCAGGGGCCTAGGACGTCTGCTCTGTGCTGTTCACGTTTTGCTTCCAGATGTTTTTCTTAAAACACGATTTCATACAAAACTACAACTTCTTATTGAAGAAGATAAAATGATCAATCACATTAACAGTGGAGTTACTACAAGTGACATTTATTTGCTTTGATCCCCCACTTTGAGCTTGAGCTGCATCCTTTATGTATGAAAGATGCTTTATTAATAAATAAATAATAATTATTAGTCATTTTCATTTGACACTGTTCCTCTCGTCTGGAAACCTGGACTGAAACATTTAATCTGCAGCACCTCCTCAGCTCCACCTGCACTTCACAGTAATCTCTCACATCTGCAGTGACAGTAAGAGTCATGGACTGGGTCCTGTGTAAACCCCTGCTTTCAGCAAGTTACTGTTTATCACACATCACCTGTCTGTCTGGACACACCTGACTGCCCCGTAATCTTTGTTTTTCAGTGACGACAAACAATGTCAGGCGTCAGGTCACAGGTCAGGAATTTACTTACAATGAAAAATATCCAGCTTTAGATGAAATCAGTAAGAAAGTGTTTCTCAGAGTTTATTCTAACCATCAGTCCCAGTGTTACTCTAATATTTACTTCATTTGTAAAACTTAATTAAATTAGAGTTAAACAACCTCAACTAAAACAGCAAGAAAAAAGTGCACTGTCCTTACTCTTCTGTTTGATTTTGAGAATGTGTCATCCCCTCCCATCTGACCTGTCTAACAGCTTCTGTCTTCCACCTGAAACACCACAAACAATGAAGAGCCTTCAGGGACATTTTTATTCGCTCTAACACTCATTTTCACTCTCAGTAAATGATCCAAGAACCTCTCTAGACTGCGGTAAACATGAAGAACGGTTTAAAGTCTGTGTTAAACCCCAGCTGAGTGTAAGAGCTGAAATGAACACAGCAGTTGATCTGGTTGTTGTTCTCACAGTGAACTGAGGAGGGCAGTACAGAGTCACTGCACAGAAACATTAAAGTGAAAGTGAAAACACTGACTCCTGAGATATTTGCTGAAATCGCCTGAGGTAAGACCGTCTCTGTCTCATTGAAAACAGAATTAACTATTCGGTGTATTAAACGCTTTCTTTATTCCGGTGTGTGTGTGTGTGTGTGTGTGTGTGTGTGTGTAAATAACATTTTTGCTTTTTTTCCAATTTCTGTCCTACATGGAAACTTGAATGTGTGTGTCAGAGAGAGAGAGAGAGAGAAATATGGGTGTGGTGTTTGAATATTTACGAAGTATTTAATAAACCAACTTGTGTACAAATAAATATTAAAAACCTTAAAGCTGAGAAAGTAAGTTTAATCAAAAATGAACCGAAAAAAATTGGAACTATTTAATTACACCAATGTTTAAACAGATGTGAAGTTGTAGTTAAGAGCTCAGTGCAGGAGCGCAGTGTAAAGTGCTGTTTACTTTGAGAGGTCGTTCAGCTCTGAGGGGTAAAGGTCTGTATCCTTCAGATCAGACAGGAATGCAGCTGTAGCTCAGTGGAGAGACACAGTGGCTGCAGTCACAGATTTAAAATTCTAAATCTACATTTTTAAGGAAATACTGAAATGGCAGAAACCCTGCTGATGTTTTGAGGCAGTGTCTTACAGATAAACACCGTCTCTTTGTGGAGCTTCATTAAGAACCTGTGCATGTTTTGTTTAAAATGTCGTTATCAGAAAACATCCACAGACCTCACTGTGTGAGATTCTACTGACAGAAGAGAGAGGGTTTTCACTGTGAAGAGGACGTCAGTCTGAGCTGAGAGGATGGCGGGAGGTGAGTTAAACACCAGAACACTGTTTAAACACGGGTTACAGATTTTAAATGAACTTTAAAAGCCCTTGAGAAGGTGGAACATTCTGTTACCAGTGAGAACCAGTTAATAATAAACATGTAATATTTCTTAGGGTTATTTTCTTTTCTGTAACAGAAACTCAGTAAAAGGTTTAAAAAGACTCTAGCATTAGGAGGAGGGAGTCTGTATCTGGGGCTGTCACTGGGGCATTAAGGGGGCGCTGGGTGCAGACGGTGGACACAGCACTGCAGGAGTCCAAAGAGAAAGTGAAAGAATTTCATTATTACTCACGTTCACCATTATTCCACTTACTTTTAAAAAGGCTTTGATCTGTACTATAATTTTACTGCTTCCTTTACTAGTGACTTTCCCCTGTACACAGCTGACTGAAATGCTGTCTGTATTGGGTCTGCTGTGTGATTCTAAAAAGTGGGTTTGCAAATTATTAAAGGAGAATTATTCTCATTAAAGGGGTACACTTTTCCTATCTGTACCCTCAATGATTCATCAGTCTACATTACCTGGAATATAAAGAACGGTTCCACCTGGGCAGTGGTTCATTCCCTTTTGGCTCCCCCTTGGATTCACTCAACAGCAAGTACTTATACCTGCGGTGACTGACTGGCTCTGTATATTCATCCCTCACTTCCTTAGTTGTAGCTCTACTGGTTTCTGAATATGGTGCTCACTGGGGTAATTGTGGTTGTTTTTAAAAAATTAGATTTTTTTAAAAAGCTGAGCATAAACATACATATCTGTTTATTTATTTATTTATTTTAAATAAAATTGATGTAGATCCCATCTTAATTAACAGTTAAATTCTGTTAAATGTTGCGTATTGTTGATCTCTTTTTGGATGTTGTGTGTAATTTCTTTTTCAGGTAAATGGAAGTATTTTCACGATGTGTCTGGAAACACACTGCATTCACACGAGGGATTCATTAAAAAGCTGAAAGAACGAAAAAGTGGCCTAGAGGAGGTGTCTGCTGTGGAGGAGTGTGATTTTATTCTGTTCTTCTGTCCCATTGTGTCTCGACCTGAAAATGATATTAAATCAGCGCTGCAGAAGCTTCAGAGTTTATCAGGTACGAGCTGTGATCAGACTGAATCTTTAATGACCTCAGGGTTTAAAGACTGAATAATTTGGGGGGATGAGTTTAATTAATTGATATTTACATGTATCTTTTATTCTTTGTAGACACCAAGCCTGCTGTGATAGTGGTGCTCCATCATACGTTTAAACCAGACATCACTCTCCCACAGAGCGGAGAAAGTGTAAACAGAGAAAACACACTCACTGTGGACTGTGTGTTTCATGAGGACAAAGGACTTCTGGATTGTGACAGTAATCACACAGCACTGGAGAATTGTAGACTGTGGATTAAACAAAATGTAATATGTCATTTAATACAGATTTGTAAAATTATTTGTTCATAGAATAATTCTCTTTTTTTAATTGAGTCTTATTTTTCATTTGCAGATTGTATGTTTTCAGATTCAGATCTTATTTTTTTAATTTCAAAATATTTTTTTCGGTCACAGATTGTATTTACACTTTCAGATCCTTTTTTTTCATTTTCAAATCTTTTTTATTTTTCTCCATGTTTCACTTTCAGACTTTTGGCCCTTTTCTCGAGTGGGAGGCGGGACATCAGCGGAGAGGGGCGTGGTCTAACGACTGACAGCATAACTAAGAAGGAGTAGGAGCTTCCTCTGTGTTGAGAATGCGAACTATCGCTGAACACTCTCACATTATACTCAATATTCAGTGTAAAAAATTGACTGTGGCTGTGGAACTATGCAGAGAATTTATCGCTCTTTTACTGTGATTGGTGCTGAATGTTGTTTAAAAGAGCTCAATATAAAGGACTTTGTCACTAAAGTGAATGTTTTACACTGAACATTGAGTATAATGTGAGTGTTCAGTGAAAGTTCTCATTCTCAACAGAGAGGAAGCTCCTACTCCTTCTTAGCTATGCTGTCAGTCGTTAGACCACGCCCCTCTCCGCTGATATGCCTCCCACACGAGAAAAAGGTCAGAAGTCTGAGACTGAAAAACAAAGATCCGAAAATGAAAAAAGGAAAAAAAAAGATCTGAATGTGAAAATATGATCTGTGACCGAAAAAAGATATGAAACTAAAAAAGAATTAAGATTTGAATAAAAACACATAAAATCAGCAACTGTATAAGACTTCAAATATCAAAATACATAGGAAAGTGTAAAGTGAAAACAAATTATTTATTCAAAAAAATTAAATAAGTCAATCAAAATTCTATTTAAAATGAAAAAAAAAATCATCTTACACTTATTTTACTTTTGAATACATTGTTGTATTTTTCAAAGTTTCAAACTTTCAGTTTCAAATTTTGACTCTAAAACTTTTGACCTTAATATAGCTCTATGGAATCATGTTTTTAGTGAGAGAAATCAGTGGAGTGATCTTAAATGCAGGGTAAAGCCACCATTAAAACTTAATAAACAATTTTATAATTAAATAACACATTAAAGGTTAATAATTGTCACAGAATGAGATTAGTACATTAACGATCCATGGTATAAGTGTAATATTAAATTAATAAAATAAATAATTATTATCATTACTGAAACTTAGCTCTAATTATTCCTAATTGAAATAATCCATATTCCTGATTTCAGTGATTCACTGCATTGACTGTAGAAATAAATAAATAAATGCTAAAGCTGATGTTCTGATCTGATCTTTCAGGTGCCGAAATCATGTAAGTACTTGATTATTATTTCTGGAAGAATCTGTGAAATAAACAGAAGCTGGAAATGTAGGCATCCTCATGAAGCTCTACAGCAGTAAAGGAGCTTTCTGTTTGTAAACGAACCAGACTGTTATCCTCTGTTTAAATCTGTTGTCCTTAACCTCCCTAACAGCAAAGACATTCAACATAAACCCTGGGGTAAGTATTCAAACATTTACAATCCTTCTGTTCACTTTACAGCTGAAAATGTACAGCACTCCTGATGGGAAAAAATAAACTACTAAACATTCACATTTCATACAATAAATTAAAATAAATGCCCATTTTCTTCCCAAAGAAAAAGAAGCAGAAAGCAGGTGAGATGTCACTCTCTGTAGGTGAGAATCTATTCTACAGCTGAATGAAACATTGCAGATGAAATGACTCTTCCAAATCTTAATAATGACCACAGTAGCTGGGCTTTGGCTTATGGTTTGATGTTCTTGTTCCAGTAAATTTATACTAAGTGTAGATCTGACCTCGTAACCAGCCACAACTGAGATGTATCTGGTGAAAAAAGCTGGGTTTGCAGATTTCCACCCTGGCAACAAGCAATCAGAAACCCAGCTTTCTGTACTTCAGTGAAGTCTAACAGGGTTTATGTGTAGTTAAACTTTATTGGAAGAAGCAACTTTCCTGCACTCCTTTTAATGGATTGTGTAATCTTATTCTTGTTATTATATGTAACAATATATATTCTATTCTTCAAATTAAAATGAATGTAGTATTTTACTAGAAATAATAAATTAAATATACTCTGTTTTACTGTATATGGTACAAACCGGATTCCAAAAAAGTTGAGACACTGAACAAATTGTGAATAAAAACCGACTACAATGATGTGGAGATGGCAAATGTCAATATTTTATTCAGAATAGAACATAGATGACAGATCAAAAGTTTAATCTGAGTAAATGCAACATTTTAAAGGAAAAATGTGTTGATTCAAAATTTCATGGCATCAACAAATCCCAAAAAAGGCCATTTTTTACCACTGTGTGGCATCCCCCCTTCTTCTTACAACACTCTGGGGACAGAGGAGACCAGTTTCTCAAGTTTAGAAATAGGAATGCTCTCCCATTCATGTCTAATACAGGCCTCTAACTGTTCAATCGTCTTGGGCCTTCTTTGTCGCACCTTCCTCTTTATGCGCCAAATGTTCTCTATAGGTGAAATATCTGGACTGCAGGCTGGCCATTTCAGTACCCGGATCCTTCTCCTACATAGCCATGATGTTGTGATTGCTGCAGAATGTGGTCTGGCATTATCTTGTTGAAAAATGCAGGGTCTTCCCTGAAAGAGATGATGTCTAGATGGGAGCATATGTTGTTCTAGAACCTGAACATAGTTCTCTGCATTAATGGTGCCTTTCCAGACATGCAAGCTGCCCATGCCACAAGCACTCATGCAACCCCATACCATCAGTGATGCAGGCTTCAGGCTTCTGTTGATAACAACTTGGGTTATCCTTGTCCTCTCTGGTCCAGATGACATGGCGTCCCAGTGTTCCATAAAGAACTTCAAATCGTGACTCATCTGAACACAGAACAGTCTTCCATTTTGCCACACTCCATTTTAAAAGACCCCTGGCCCAGTGCAAACATCTGAGCTTGTGGAGCTTGCTTAGAAATGGCTTCCTCTTTGCACTGTAGAGTTTCAGCTGGCAACGGTGGCATTCCTGTTTGAGGTGCAGTGACGTTTAAGGGCCCGGAGATCACGAGCATCCAGTCGAGTTTTATGGCCTTGACCCTTACGCACAGCAATTGTTCCAGATTCTCTGAATCTTTTGATGATGTTATGCAGGGTTGACGATGATAACTTAAAAGTCTTTGCTATTTTACGCTGGGTAACACCATTCTGGTATTGCTGCACTATCTTTCTGCGCAACAATGGTGGAATTGGTGATCCTCTTACCATCTTGGCTTCAGAGAGACACTGACACTCTGAGAAGCTCTTTTTATACCCAATCATGTTGTCAATTGACCTAATTAGTGTTAATTGGTCTTCCAGCTGTTCGTTATATGCTCAATTTCCTTTTTCCGGCCACTTATTGCTACTTGTCCCAACTTTTTGGGGATTTGTTGACACTGTGAAATTTTGAATCAACATATTTTTCCTTTAAAATGTTACATTTACTCAGATTAAACTTTTGATCTGTCATCTATGTTCTATTGCGAATACAATATTGACATTTGCCATTTCCACATCATTGCATTCAGTTTTTAGTCACAATTTGTTTAGTGTCCCAACTTTTTTGGAATCCGGTTTGTAAAACCCCATTAGATTTTTTATTTTTTTTTAATTAACAAAGCTGTTTTATTAAATGAAGCATTTGTTTATTAGGTTCTGTGGTAGGCTTGTGAGATATATTGATTTGTTGCTTCATACAATTAACACTGCTTAATGCTCAGAAAACATTTTGGGTGTATTAGTGTTGTGTTGTAGTGATCGACCGATATATCGGCCGACCAATTAAGCGGGCAGATTTTTGGCATTTTTTTATATAATCGGCATCGGCGGATATATTAGCACAAGAGGCCGATATTTTCACAATGCACACAGGCAAAGCTGTGGGCAGCACCGTCATTCTAGCTGTTAGAGCGCCCCTTGTGTCCATTTTACCATCTTACAAGCAGACATCATTGAGCACAAGTACATGCTGTCTCATCAGAGAAAACGGTATGAATTATTTTTCAAAAAAAAATAAGATATTCCAAACTTCAAGTTTCATCCTCATCAATGATAAAACCGCAGCTTCTCAAAGCCTGAAGAGCCCACAAGTGGTTCCCACACAAAGTTAACACAGCAGTGCTTTCCTTAGATATTCCCCTTCAAAACAAGACTAAATCTGAGTCTCTCCGTCAAACCGTTCGTGAGTAATCCTCATGTTTGTATAAAGAGTACTGGCCGAAAAATAGTACATATTTTCAAAAAATAATTAAAATTTGATCCCCGTGGACCCATGTCACACTGCCACATTGCTTAGGCTCTCAGGTTTCCAACAACATGTCAATCAAGTCTGTAGACCAATCAGGGGCAGAGTTATGGCATGTGCACCCAAGGAGGAGGGACAAACATGCAGCAGAGCGCATACGTTTTCAGGGCCAGACACTGCGCGAGAGATTCAAATGGTTTCAGGACTCTAAATGGTTTCTTTTACAAATTTGAAGTGTTTTCTGTAAAAATAAATCATGAAAATGCCTCTAGTTTATTCACTGCCTGAGGAATGGGAATATCGGCTTTACATATCGGCCATCAGCCACTACTGCTGCCTAAAGATCGGCATCGGCATTGGCTATCAAAAAACCCATATAGCTCGATCACTAGTGTGTTGTTTATTCTCATTGTAGCACTGGACTGGTTCACTTTTTCATACACAATGAGTATAGGAATTGCCCCAGTTAGTGGAGAGATGAAAACTCTTAAATGGAAACAGTGAAATGACAAAGCGCTAATGTTTGCAGAACCACGCTCATGTTGTCTTGTTTTTCTGTGGCTGACTTTGACTAATTTGTTTGATTACTGATCATGGATCAATCTGCCCTGTCTTTAATTTCTGCATTTTGACCCCTGCCTACCTGACAATACTTTTTTTATTAATATACACTTTGTATAAAACATCATTATCAAATACAAACAGCTTGGTAATGACATTTTATACAAAATCTCACACTTCCTCAGTTGTGTCTGTACTGCATTCTGAAAATGGTGCTCAGAGCAGAACTGAGGTAATTGAGGTTACTGAAGATTTGATTTTAATAAAACTGAGTGTTTCAAATATTTGTTTCTTGTTAAACAATGATGTTAATAATAACTGCTGTTATTTAAGATTTACCACATCTTAATTAACAGCAGTTATTATTAACAGCAACTAAATGTTGTGTATGCTTGTGTATTGTTGGTGTTTTTTTGGATGCTGTGTGTCATATATTTTTTAGGAAAACGGAAGTATTTTCAGGATGTGTCTGGAAACACACTGCATTCACACAAGGGATTCATTAAAAAGCTGAAAGAACGAAAAAGGGGCCTGAAGGAGGTCTCTAAAATGGAGGAGTGTGATTTTATTCTGTTCTTCTCTTCCGTTGTGTCTCGAGCTGGAACTGATATTGAAGCGGCACTGCAGAAGCTTCAGAGTTTATCAGGTACCAGCCGTGATCAGACTGAAACTTTAAGGACCTCAGGGTTTAAAGGCTGAATAATTTGGGGGGGATGAGTTTAATTATTTGATATTTACATGTATCTTTTATTTTTTGTAGACACCAAGCCTGCTGTGGTAGTGGTGCTCCATCACACGATTAAACAAGACAGTACTCTCCCACAGAGCGGAGGAAGTGTAAACAGAGAAAACACACTCACTGTGGACTGTGTATTTCATGAGGACAAAGGATTTCTGGATTGTGACAGTAATCACAGAGCACTAGAGGATGTTAGAGTTTGGATTAAACGAAATGTAATGTATCATTTAATACAGATTTGTAAAATTATTTGTTCATATGCTAATTCTAACTTTCATTGATAGATATTAGTTTAGTAGTATAACAGCACGTTTAGTTTCCTTACAACTTTTAACGAAGAAAATTTTTGGAGTGATGAAAATAAATATTTTTTACAGTTTGGTGGAACAAATTAAAAGTTAATAATTGTCACAGAATGAGATTAGTACATTAACGATACATGGTATAAGTGTAATATTAAATAAATAAAATAAATAATTATTATCATTACTGAAACAATAACATATAATTATTCCTATTTGAAATAATTCATATCCCTGATTTCAGTGATTTACTGCATTGACAGTAGAAATAAATAAATAAATAAATGCTAAAGCTGATGTTCTGTTCTGATGTTTCAGGTGCCGAAATCATGTAAGTACTTGATTATTATTTCTGGAAGAATCTGTGAAATAAACAGAAGCTAGAAATGTAGAGATCCTCATGAAGCTCTACAGATTTCTGTTTGTAGACTGTGATACTCTGTTTAAATCTGTTGTCTTTTACTCCCCTAACAGCAAAGATATTCATCAAGAACCCTGGGGTAAATATTTAAACATTTATAATCCTTCTGTTCACTTTACAATATACTTTACTCTTGACGGGAACAAATAAACTACTAAACATTCACATTTCATACTACCATTAAAACAAATGTTCTCCATTTTCTCACTCAGAAAAAGAAGCAAAAAGCAGGAGAGACAGCGCAGTCTGCAGGTGAGAATCTATGAAATCTATGAATGAAACACTACAGATGATATGACTGTTTTTAATTAACTGATAAAGTACTTCTTACTAATGACTACAGCATTTGGGCTTTGGCTTATTGTCAGCAGCTCACTGATGTTATATTTATATATATTTATATTATGTAAGCCTTATATTGTGTTATATTTTCCATGGTAGTACTGTTAAACAGTGCACACTTCAAGTACAGTATAGTTATTAACTATGATTGGCTCTGATTGGCTAAATAAAAGTGATGACAAATGAGAAGCACATTCTCTGTTTAGGAGCCATGGAGTATCCGCCCCTTGCTCTGGTTGAGAGCAACGTGTTACAAACAAATTATGGGCTTAACACTCTCTCCTCAGAAATACGGGACAAAACTCAGTCATCCTGTATGGGTCCAAAACACAACACTGCATTTAGTGTTCAAATATGGGACAGTTGGGGATTTCAATAAGTTCCCCCTCGCCCTTCAGCTCTGAATCTGACAGGAATGTGCATCTGTGCGGAAAAGTCAGAAACATCACAACAACATTTACAAAGTGTGCTACAGTAGGAGGAGGGAGTGGGAGGTTGCTGTCTAGAGAAAACAGAATATCAGACTTAAGATTGAGCTCAAAAAAGTAATGCTGTGATTGCCCCGATACTGACTTTTGAGATCAGACAATTTCCACTCACTTTTGATTCATGGATTGTCTGTGTGACCTGATACTTATCATTATACAAAACATAAATTTTATCTGGATAAGCGGTTGCAGATAATGAATGAATGAATATTTTACCTTTCAGATAAATACAAACGTGTGAATCTGAACTGGGGAGCACTCATTTGTGCTGTATACACTAACACGCCAAATTATATATGATTACACATACACTTGAGTGTAGAATGTTCAGAATAAAAGAGACTTTTGTGGGTGTATTAGTTCTGGGATTTTTGCTCTCATTGTAGCAATGGATTTGTTCACTTTTTGAGTAAAGGCAGGGAACAGGAACTGCCCTGTATATATGTGTGTGTGTGTTTCAGACGTGGGGTCCCCTAAGAGGCAAGACAGGCCAGAGGAGGAGTCCCCTAAGACGTCGGACAGGCTAGAGGAGGAGTCCCATAAGACGCCATACAAGCCAGAGGCGGGGTCCCCCAAGAAGCCGGACAGACCAGAGGCGGGGTCCCGCAAGAGGCAAGACAGGCCAGAGGCAGGTTCCTGCAAGAGGCAAAACAGGCCAGAGGAGGAGTCCCATAAGACGCCGGACAGTCCAGAGGCGGAGTGCCATAAGAAGCCATACAAGCCAGAGGGGGAGTGCCATAAGACACCATACAAGCCAGAGGCGCAATCCCCCAAGACGCTGGAAAGGCCAGAGGCGGAGTGCCATAAGAAGCCATACAAGCCAGAGGAGGAGTCCCCTAAGACACCATACAAGCCAGAGGCGCGATCCCCCAAGACGCCGGAAAGGCCAGAGGCGGGGTCCCGCAAGAGGCAAGACAGGCCAGAGGCAGGGTCCCGCAAGAGACAAGACAGGCCAGAGGAGGAGTCCCCTAAGATGCCATACAAGCCAGAGGAGGAGTCCCCTAAGACGCCGGACAGGCCAGAGGATGAGTCCCCTAAGATGCCGGACAGGCCAGAGGCGGAGTCTCATAAGAAGCCATACAAGCCAGAGGAGGAGTCCTCTAAGATGCCGGACAGGCTAGAGGAGGAGTCCCCTAAGACGCCATACAAGCCAGAGGCGGGGTCCCCCAAGAAGCCGGACAGGCCAGAGGCGGGGTCCTGCAAGAGGCAAGACAGGCCAGAGGCAGGGTCCTGCAAGAGGCAAGACAGGCCAGAGGAGGAGTCCCCTAAGACGACATACAAGCCAGAGGTGGGGTCCCCCAAGAAGCTGGACAGGCCAGAGGCGGGGTCCCGCAAGAGGCAAGACACGCCAGAGGCAGGGTCCCGCAAGAGGCAAGATAGGCCAGAGGAGGAGTCCCCTAAGATGTCATACAAGCCAGAGGAGCAGTCCCCTAAGACGCCGGACAGGCCAGAGGAGGAGTCCTCTAAGACACCAAACAGGCCAGAGGAGGAGTCCCCTAAGACGCTGGACAGGCCAGAGGAGGAGTTCCCTAAGACGCCGGACAGGCCAGAGGAGCAGTCCCCTAAGACGCCGGACAGGCCAGAGGAGCAGTCTACTGAGCTGTGAGGAAGGGCGAGAAAGAGATCACTAACAAGAAAAAAGATAAGACCAATCCACCACAGGACAGGGAATGTTACAGAGTTACCTTAATTAAGTTACAGATTTAGTATAAGTTAAGAAAATGATGTTGAGATCAAGTTTTTTTTGTTGTACACAGTGAGGTCTGTTATTACCCCAGCAGCAGTGTTTATATTCTGTGGGCAGTATATATGAATATGTATGAGGTGTATGTTATGTACTTTATATATATATGTTAATACATTTCTTCCATCATCCAGTTTTAGAGTTTTTTTTTGCATTTTAATCAAGAACCCATTGGTCCTGATGTTTAAGATAAAGAGCACACAAGGTGTAATGATGAAAATGTTTTTAATGAATGAATTTTACTGACAGTGGAAGTGAATGCTTGTGAAATTCACTTTAATTTAAGTTTTCAACAAATACACAATAAAATAATTAATTAATTCATTCATTCATTGTCTGTAACCTTTATCCAGTTCAGGGCGGCGGTGGGTCCGGAGTCTACCCAGAATCACTGACAGGAACACCAGTCCTTTACAGGGCAACACACACTCATACATTCACTCACACCTATGGACACTTTTGAGTCTCCACTCCACCTACCAACGTGTGTTTTTGGAGCGTGGGAGGACACTGGAGCACCCGGAGGAGAACCCACCACACTCCTCACAGGCAGTCACCCGGAGGAAACCCACGCAGACAAAGGGAGAACACACCACACTCCTCACGACAGTCACCCGGAGGAAACCGACGCAGACACAGGCAGAACACACCACTCTCCTCACAGGCAGTCACTCGGAGGAAACCCACACAGACACAGGGAGAACACACCACACTCCTCACAGACAGTCACCTGGAGGAAACCCACTCAGACACAGGAAGAACACACCACACTCCTCACAGACAGTCAGCCGGAGGAAACCCACGCAGACACAGGGAGAACACACCACAGTCCTCACAGACAGTCACTCGGAGGAAACCCACGCAGACACAGGGAGAACACACCAGACTCCTCACAGACAGTCACCTTGAGCGGGACTCGAACCCACAACCTCCAGGACCCTGGAGCTGTGACAGAGACACTACCTGCTGCACCACTGTGACGCTGTTAATACAATAATCTAGAATTAAAAGATTTACCACTTTATTTTAGGAAATTAATAATAATAATAATAAAAGTTTTAATTTCTCAACATAGGGAAACGAAAACCCCATAGAGGACAGTAGAACTGTGTTCTCTGGAGCGATGGAGTTCCTCTGGTAATGAGTTTGAATTTCCAAAATAATCATCAACACCAGCATCTCAGTGATGTTCATGTGGCTGACAGCCGTCAAATCCTCACAGCAAGCAAATTTAATATAATTTTATCATGGAAAATTAGAATTATTTTAATCATGATGATGACGACCAAAAATGAAGGTACAGACACTTTCCGGCTGAATGTGAATGAATGTAAAGGGGAAGGAATGAAGTGGACCCAGTGACAGAAACACCCGAGGGCTCTTAATGTCCCGGGGATTTACAGAATTTGAGACTTAGATGTAAACCGTGCCAACCTCATTTCTAATTTGATTTTAAAAAGTGATATTATTCATTCATTATCTGTAACCCTTATCTAGTTCGGGTCTTGATGGGCCAGTCCTTTACAGGGCGACACACACTCACACATACGGACACTTTTGAGTCGCCAATCCTAAAAGTGGTATTAAGTACCGATTATTTGTTGTAACCATAAATTACAGTATCTTTTGAGTCTAGTTGCACTGATATTCACTTTCACTTACTGCACAGTAGTTTAAAAAGCACCAACAGTTGGAGCAGGTTTTTCCAGACTATCTCTGTCATGTCTGATGTTGAAGGACTGTCATCTCAACAGACCGGTTTAACTGTTGTTCTCCACACTGAACTAAAGAGGGCAGTACAGAGTCAGTGCAGTGTGAGATTATAGTAAAAGGGAAAACATTTACACTGGTCGACCTGCTGGGAACAGCTGGGGTTAGTAGCAGCAATGTTTCAGTTGTAATACAAACACAGTTATTAATTCTGTTTTTACTTGTTTATTTATCAACACTGCTTGTGTCTGTGTGTGTTCAGGTAAGTTATCTGTTGTCTGATTTTTGTTTACTATGAGTAATTCAATTCAATTAGGGAATAGAAGAGTAGGGAGAGGGTTAGGGTTAGGGACAGGAAATATGAATACAATTAAGAAAAGCAAGATCCCCATCTCAGTTGATGGGCTTTCAGGTGAGCGTCCCCTTTAAGTCATGATTTAATGATACGAAATAATAATGAATGTTTTGTCAGCAGCTACTCATCACAAATCTGTGTCAGTGATAAAATCGTAGCATAGTAGTCTGTAACAAACAACATCAAAGAATGGGAGATTAAATGAGATACTGAGATTCTGCAATTTTACTCATATTTTACTTTTTTTGTCTAAAATACACCTCTGTCTTTCTGAGAAAAAACTTCCATCTAAAAGTAAGTAAAGTGACTGTATCATGATGGGCGGCACGGTGGCTTAGTGGTTAGCACGTTCGCCTCTCAGCGCTGGGTCCCATATGGGTGGAGTTTCCATGTTCTCTCCGTGTCTGTGTGGGTTTCCTCCGGAGGCTCCGGTTTCCTCCCACAGTCCAAAAACATGGAGGGTAGGTAAATTGGCTTCTCTTATAACTGTCCTGGTGTGTGAGTGAATGAATGTGTATGTGAATGAATGTCTGTTTGTGTGAGTGAATGTGTGTGTGCCCAGATATGGATTGTTCTGGGTGAAACCCCAGTGCCCGATGCAGTCCTCCTGGTGGACGGTCGTTCCTGGTCGAGAGTACGCTATGCGCGTTTGGCTGCCGCATCGGATTGAGCGTTCTGAGCAGTGTGGATTGTAAACCGTCCTTGGGTATCTAGAAAGGCGCTATATAAATGTAAAGATAGATAGATAGATTATAATTTTTTTTTTTCATATAGTCAGATTAAGATGAATGTGTGTCTAATCTCGAGGTGAGAGTGTGTTTAAAGTCTAAAACAGCAATGCTCCAGATCTCCAGAACACACCAACTTGCAGAAAAGGAATTTATGACAATGTTGAAGTAACAAATAGTCAACTGGAGATATTTAGTGTTGAGCAGAGTGGTTTTATTCTGATGTATTCCTAAAATCACAATGCTCCAAAATCAGTCAATTGTCCAGCTACCAGCTGTGATCACACTGAAGCTTTAATGCACTCAAGGTTCTGAAGGTAATAAATGAATGCATTCAAACGTTTGCTCCCTTGAAAATGAACTGGACTGCATCTGACTTCAGAAAACTACAGAACGAGTAGAGAGTGCTGCGTTTTCTCCCATCACCCATCCTCACAATATTCTACAGAGGAACCATTGAGAGCACCATGATGAGTGCTGTGAACTGTACAGCGCTATCAGTGGACTACACACCCTGACGGACTGTTTATTGTTGCTGGAGATTGCAACCATGTGAATCTTAAGTCAGTTCTTCCTAAATTCAATCAACATGTGACGGGTGACAAGACGGGTAAACACGCTGCACCTTGTCTACACGAAACTTCCCAGTGCGTACCGGGCTGAGCCCTGCCCCCACCTTGGATACTTAGATCACATCTCTGTTATGCTAATCCCAGCACACAGACTGCTTGTCAGATGATCAAAACTGGTTCTGAGGCAGGTGCACCACGTTGGATCGAAAGTCCTTGCAGCAGGTAGTGAGGACAGCTGAGAAGATCATCTGTGTCTCTCTCCCCTCCATCACAGACATTTACACGATAAGCTGCATCCACAAAACAACCAATATTGTGGATGACCACACACACACCCCTCACACACTCTTGACCCTCCTACCGTCTGGAGAAATGTACTGAAGCATCCAGGCCCTCACATCCTGACTGTGCAACAGTTTCTTTGCACAAGCTATCTGAGCCAGACATGAGCAAATGAACACACCAGAGATTTCACACACACACACACACACACACACACACACACACACACACACACACACACACACACACTCACACACTCACACACACACACACACACACACACACACTAGTGTGTTGCTGCTTAAATTAAAAAAGTACAATGTTTACACTTAAACCAGAAATGAAAAACTGCTGCTAAAAACAATGTTTACATTAATACAAATACAAACAAAATGGCACCTTACTGCACTGCCCCCTCCCTTATTTATTGTTTATGTCTCACATACTTATTGTAAATCATTTTGCACATGTGCACTTTGTGTTGTATTGTGTAGTTGTTCTATGTAGCACTTTGGTCCTGGATGAATGTTGTTTCATTTCACTGTGTACTGTACACCACTTTATATGGTTGACAATAAAAAAACACAAACTAAATGGCTGAGAGTAACTATCTGACTGTACACATGCACTGTTCTTCACTACAGACACCAAGCCTGCTCTCTTAGTAAAGGTCCATCACACTCCTGATACCGGGAGAACTGTAGCAGACAACAGGAATGCAAACTATCTATTCATTATAGGTCACAGAATATTGATATGCCACAAGAAGAGAGAGGAAATATACCAAATTGCAGGTATTAAACACTATGGAATATACTATTATATACTACTTTTCAATACATTTTTTTTTATTTCATAAACTGAAAATAGAACAATGATCTCAATGGCTATTAGTTTACTTTCCCATTACAAGCCTCATTCATCAATTTCGCAGATTGGATTTGGCTGTTTTTACATTTCAAATGTACACATTTAAGTGATATTTATTTGTTTGTAACATGAAAGTATCTGTCCCTGAAATAGCTCCCTGCACACACTGACATGCTTATATAAGCCACTTTCATTAACGACAATAAAAACTTCACAGCAGTTTGTGTTTAAAGTGCAAAAACTGATGTATTAGTAGTACATTCGCAATGCATTTTATTTGGGAGGACACAAACAGCTCATGGATTTGACAGGACAAGAAAGACCAGAAGGAGAAAAAGGCAGAAATCTTTTACTGCCACACCAAAATCAAATATATTCCTTCACCACATGTAGTGCATAATGTAGGTAAAACTACAGGAGTCGAGTCCCAACTCCTGAAAACAACCCACCAAACCGTACACTTAGCACAATGGAGTCAGACAAGTTATGTTCCCCTGGCAACTGCCAAACCCAGACTCATCCATCAGATCACCAGACAGAGAAGTGTGATTCGTCACTCCAGAGAAGAGGTCCAGTGGAGGCGCTTGGTGATATAAGGCATGAATACAGCTGCTCGGCTGTGAAAAATTTCCTGTAGCTCTTAACGCACTAATGTGAAGGCCACATGACGTTTGGAGGTCTGTAGTATTTGACACTTTGTGGCTGAGATGCTGTCATTCCCAATTGCTTCAACTTTGTTATAATAGCACTGATAGTTGACCCATTCATTCACAAATGTTTGTAGAAGCAGTCTGCATTACTAAGTGATTGGATTTACACATGTGGCCATGGAAGTGAGTGGAACACCTAATTCAATTATATGGATGGGTGAGTAAATAATTTTTACAGTATAGTGTAATTGAAATCTGATTTTCTGTGGGCAGACCTAAGGTTTAGGGATGAAGTCTTGGGACTGAAATGTTGATGGTTTTATTCCCATAAGCATAAAGAATATTGAACACGGTGAGAGTGAAGGAACAGTGTTATCTTCTCCTTGGCTGAATGACACTTGGGCAAGAAAACTCCTAACTTCTTCCTGAGCACTGGGGTTGGCAGCCACAATCTCTGTTGCACGAGTGTGTCTTTGTGTGTGTGTGTGTGTGTGTGTTCAAGTGTAAATTCAGAGAACACATTTCATTGTATGGTTTCCATCTCAAATAATGGCATTTACATTAGTAAATTCTTACTATATTTTTATTTTAAATCTCCCATGAGCCCAACACCTGTGAAAGAACTAGTAATTGAGGTCCGGTGCAGTGTGTGTTGGGCGATGGCTGAGGGAGTGGACACTGATGTTCTGATCCTCGATTACTGACACTTGCTCTTGGAACATGAAATTGTAACCACACTGGTAGGAAAGTAGCCTGAGCTGGTTTGTGAAGTTGTGAGGTACCGGCTAGATATAGCTGGGCTCACCTCGACACACAGCATGGGCTCTGAAACCAATCTTCTGAGAAGGGAGGCATGCTCTTTCATTCTAGGGCACCCTGGCTCAATATCTGTACGTTGGGGTTCACTCCAGTGGAAAAGAGGGATGTTTGTGCTAATGCATCAAATAACAGTTTAGATTACCCGGCCTTTTTGAAGACCTTAGAATGGGTGCTGAAAGTGCTGGGGGACTTCATTACTCATGTGGGCAATGACAGTGAGACCTGAATGGGGCTCTTTCCATAACAAACATCATGTTCAAGCATAAGGGTGTCTATCAATCTGCAAAATTTAAATGAAAAATGACATTCAGCCGGCTCCAAGAAGATTCTGGAAACTGTCAGGTGGTTCAAGAAGGAAAAACTATTTACCACCACCTCTGTATATGATGGGGCTGGGGAGTGGCTGACCTCAACTGGGGATGTCAACGTACAGTAGGAGGATTATTCTGAGGATTTAAAATGGACTGGCAAGTATTGACAAACACACATTTCTTTTGCTGGATTCCAACAAGCCATTTCCACCTCCTTCCACACAGTTTAAATTTCAAACTCTATTTTTAAAACTGTCAAGATTATACTTTTAAAGTGAGTTTAGATTTTTTAGTGCCCTTCTGGTTGAACTCTACTATAGCTACACATGATGTAAAATCTACCTTTATGAGATATAAATTATTCAAATTTGTTTTTTTATAAATCAAGTCTTAATAAATATTTTTCAGTTTTATGTTGTTGTATTAATGCGATAATGCGATTTAACACATTAAAACATTATTTATTGTGCTGTTTACTGACACATTTATGGTTAAACAAATTTAAAATACTCCTCTATTTTATTAGGATGTTTGTCCTTTAATCTTTTGGATATATTTATATATAACGTTTCCATTAAAGTAAATTCTTCTGAATATATTTATTTATAATTTTTAGAATGAAAGAAAATCAACCAAAATCAGAACAGAACATGCCAGACATATTCTTAAAAAATCAGAAATAGGGATCTGCCAATAAAATAAAAATAAAAATAAAAAATAAAGAAGGATGCACACATTCACTTCAGGAAGTCAAAGGGTAAATGGGTACATCATTCACCAAAATCCATCAGAAGTGGAGGATCTGAATAAACATCTGAGAGGAAAATGAGCCAAAGAGTAGGAAATATAACAGGGAAATTACTGCAAGGTCAGGGAATGAACAGAAACCACCAACAAAATTTAAAAAATGTAAAGCCCTTTTCTCCTGTAATCCTTCTCCACATTATAAACACCTAGTAGACTTTGCTGAAGGTTATTCATCTACGTAACGCAGTCAGAAATAGAAAAAGGTCTCAGAGAAATGGAAGGGGGGCGGGGGGGGGTGGATATTACATCATTCATTCATTCATTATCTGTAACTGCTTATCCGATTCAGGGTCGCGGTGGGTCCAGAGCCTACCTGGAATCATTGGGCGCAAGGCGGGAATACACCCTGGAGGGGGCGCCAGTCCTTCACAGGGTAACACAGACACATTCACTCACACCTACGGACACTTTTGAGTCGCCAATCCACCTACCAACGTGTGTGTTTTTTGGACTGTGGGAGGAAACCGGAGCACCCGGAGGAAACCCACGCGGACACGGGGAGAACACACCAACTCCTCACAGACAGTCACCCGGAGCGGGAATTGAACCCACAACCTCCAGGCCCCTGGAGCTGTGTGACTGCAACACTACCTGCTGCGCCACCTATTTGATCATTTTTGGTGGTCAACTTACTGCTTACCACAACCCAAAGGCTTAATCCACAAACCCTTGATCAGAGACAATTCGGAATACACCCTGTGTGAAATTATACACAATGTTTTCAAAAAATGCACAAAAGTCGGTTGTAAAATTCAAAGAATAATCAATATATAGTGATTTGAAAAAGATTGGGCACCCCTGATAATTTTCAGGATTTTTCTTTATGAATCATTGATTGTTCGAATCAGTTATTTCAATTAAATATAGTTATAGTCAGTTAATAAGATTAACTAACCCTAACCCCTGTTATGTGAGTGGACAGAAGAAAAGTCATTTTGCTGCAATGTTGTACTTGTATAACTTTGTATGTGACAAATAAATCTAATCTAATCTAATCTAATCTAATCTAATCTAATCGCAGACAAACACAGTGAGAAGTGAGAAGTGAAATAAAGTTTATAGGATTTACAGAAAGTGTGCAACAATTATTTAAATAAAATTAGGCAGGTGCATAAATCTGGGCACCCCAACAGAACAATGACATCAATATTTAGTAGATCCTCCTTTCACAGAAATAACAGCCTCTAAACGGTTCCTATTCCTATTTCCAGTTCAGTCAGATTTGATGATTTATGAGCGTGGACAGCCCACTTTACATCACAACACAGATGTTCAATAATATTCAGGTCTGGGGACTGAGATGGTCATTCCAGATTGTTGGACTTAGTAGATTTTGAGCAGTGTTTAGGGTTGTTGTCTTGCTAAAGTATCCAGCCCTGGTGCAACTTCAATTTTTTCAGTGATTCTTGAACATTGTTCTCAAGAATCTGCTGATATTGACTGTAATCCATGTGACCCTCAACTTTAACAAGATTCCCAGTCCCTGCACTGACCACACAGCCCCACAGCACGATGGAACCGCCACCATATTTTACTGTGGGTAGCAAGTGTTTGTCTTGGAATGACAACTGTGCCTGTGGTCTTTCATTTCCTCACTATGTTCCTCACAGTGGAAACTGACAGCTGAAATCTCTGAGGTAGCTTTTTGTATCCTTCTTTGTTTTCTTTGTATTCTTTGTTTTCAGGTCATTTAAGAGTTGTTTTGAGGCTCCCATGTTGCCATTCTTCAGAGGAGAAAAACCTGCAATTGGCCTCTTAACCCTTTCTCATCATTGGATTCACCTCTGTATGTAGGTCCAAGGTCAATGAGCTTACAAAACAAACTGCATTCCAATAATTAGTGCTAAAGTAATTCAAATCAATAAAAGGACAAGGGTGTCCAGATTTATGCACCTGCCTTATTTTTTAAAAAATAATTGTTGCACACATTCTGTAAATCCTATAAACTGCATTTCACCTCTCAGATGTCTGTGTTCGTCTGCTGTGTGATATATTTAACTGAAATTACTGATCTGAAAAACCAAGGACTTACAAAGGAAAATCACAATAATTATCAGGGGTGCCCAAACGTTTTCATACCGCTGTAGTAATTTACCACTGCATACAGTGCACCTTCATATCTGTTATCAGTGTTTGTCTCACAGTCTACAGCAGGTTTATAGGGCTGGTGTTTGGAGCTGAAAATTAAACTGGAATATTCAAGATTTTAATGGAACTTTTATATGTGTGTACAAACCTCATTTCCAGAAAGGAGGCGGGGAGGGGGGGGCGCACTGGGCAAAATGTCAATAAAAACAGAATGCAATGATCTGAACTTTATTAATACCCAAAATTGATCTTAAAATACTACAAAGATAATATTTCAAACGTTGAAACATTCTTTTTTTTTGTACCAGTCTAACAGCTTCTGTCCTCGAACTGGAACACCAATAACTTTTCACTCTCGGCATATGAACTAATAACCTATATTTATATGACACGAAGAGCACATCAGTGTGAGTGTAGGAGATCAGATGAACACTCAGAAGTTGATCTGGTTGTTGTTCTCACAGTGAACTGAAGAGGGCAGTGCAGAGACACTGCACATAAATACTAGTGAAAATGAAAGCACTTAATGCAGACATAATACTGAGATCGCCTGGGGTGAGACTGTCTCTGTTTTATTGACATAGAATAAAGTATTTAGTGTATTTATCTCTTTCTGTACTACTTTACTGTAACTCAGTGGAGAGACACAGTGGCTGCAGTCACAGATTTAAAATTCTGAATCTACATTTTTAAGGAAATACTGAAATGGCAGAAACCCTGCTGATGTTTTGAGGCAGTGTCTTACAGATAAACACCGTCTCTTTGTGGAGCTTCATTAAGAACCTGTGCATGTTTTGTTTAAAATGTCGTTATCAGAAAACATCCACAGACCTCACTGTATCAGATTCTACTGACAGAAGAGAGAGGGTTTTCACTGTGAAGAGGACGTCAGTCTGAGCTGAGAGGATGGGGGGAGGTGAGTTAAACACCAGAGCACTGTTTCAACACAGGTTACAGATTTTAAAAGAACTTTAAAAGCCCTTGAGAAGGTGGAACATTCTGTTACCAGTGACAACTACGTAATAATAACAATACATAAAAAAGTAATATTTCTTAGGGTACTTTACATGTCTGTAACAGAATCACAGTAAAATATTATAGACCCTGTTTAACACTGGGGACGGGAGGCTGCAACTGGGGTGGTACCTGGTTCTTTAGGGGGCGCTGGGTGCAGACCGTGGCCACAGCACTGTGGGCGTCCAAAGAGAAAGTGAAAGAATTTCACTACATTATCACTCAGATTCACCATTATTTTACATACTTCTCAAAAAGCTTTAATCTGTACTACAATTTTTACTGCTTTATTTTAGTGACTTCCCCTGCTTTCCTCTGTCCACAGCTGTTTGACATGCTGTCTGTATTTGGTCTGCTGTGTGATTCTAAAAACCAAGATTGCAGATTATTAAAGTATTATTATTCTAATTAAAGGAGTAAAATGTTTCTGTCTGTACCCTTACTGATTCATTAATTAACATTAACTAGAGTATAATGAATGGTTCAACCTAGGCAGTGATTAATTCCCCATCTGATTCCTCCTTGGATTCACTCCTCGGCAAGTACTCACAGCTGCGGCAACTCTAAACTCAAACTCTGTACTGAATACACCCCTCAGGTTCAGTCCTGTTTCATTAGTATATCTTTAGCGAGTGCAGAGCCATGCTCATGTCGCCTTTTTTCTCTGTGGCTGACTTTACCCGTCTTATTAGGTGTGTGATTATGGATTTGGCAGCCTGGTTTTTAACTTTTTGCCCATCCGACCATACTGTTATGATAATAAAATTTTTTAATTAAAAATATTTTATAGTTTGTATAAAATATAATTACCAAATACATTCAGCTCATGAACTGTGTACAATTATCTATCACTTCCTTAATTGTTTCCATACCTGATTAATATGGTGCTCACAGTGGTACTTGGGTAACTGAAGACAATGAAATTATATCAAGTTTTTCTGTTGAAACAGCAGTGATTATTAACAGCTACTAATTCTGTTTTATTTTGTGTATCGTTGGTTTCTTTTTTTGATGCCATGTGTAATTCCTTTTTCAGGAACACGGAAGTATTTTCACAGTGTGGCTGGAAACACACTGAATTCAGATGAGGGATTCATTAAACAGCTGAAAGAACGAAAACGTGGCCTGAAGGAGGTGTCTACTGTGGAGGAGTGTGATTTTATTCTGTTCTTCTGTCCAATTGTGTCTAGACCTGAAAATGATATTAAATCAGCGCTGCAGAAGCTTCAGAGTTTATCAGGTACCAGCCGTGATCAGACTGAACCTTAATGAACTCAGGGTTTAAAGGCTGAATAATTTGGGGGGATCAGTTTAATTAATTGATATTTACATGTATCTTTAATTTTTTTTGTAGACACCAAGCCTGCTGTGGTAGTGGTGCTCCATCACACGATTAAACCAGACATCACTCTCCCACAGAGCGGAGAAAGTGTAAACAGAGACAACACACTCACTGTGGACTGTGTGTTTCATGAGGACAGAGGACTTCTGGATTGTGACAGTAATCACAAAGCACTGGAGAATTGTAGACTGTGGATTAAACAAAATGTAAAGTATCATTTAATACAGATAATTATCATGCAAACATCATTTTTAATTGACAATAATCGGTTTAGTAACATAGTAGTATATTTAGTTTACAGTTTCAATACAGTTCCAGAAATTGAGAGTCTCATCTAGAAAAGTGACCTTCAGTTTGAGTTTTCAGCAGTAATCATGTTTTTAGTGAGAAAAATCAGTGGAGTGATCTCAAATGCAGGGTAAAACCACCATGGAAACCTTGTCCTGAAATAGTGTTGAAAATAATATTTTTTACAGTTTGCTGGAACAAATTAAAGGTTAATAATTGTCACAGAAGGATATTAGTACATTAACTATCAGTGCTAATTATTATCATTACTGAAACAATAATGTATAATTATTCCTAATTGGTAATCCATATTCCTGATTTCAGTGATTAACTGTAGACTGTAGAAATAAATATTTAAGATGATGTTCTATTCTGAACTTTCAGGTGCTGAAATCATGTAAGTAGTTTTTTTAATACTTTTTTAAGTATTATTATTTCTGGAAGAATCTGTGAAATAAACAGAAGCTGGAAATGTAGGGATCCTCATGAAGCTCTACAGCAGTAAAGGAGCTTTCTGTTTATAAACCATTTGAACCAGACTGTGATACTCATGTTTAAATCTATTGTCTTTAACTTCCCTAACAGCAAAGACATCCAACAAAAACCCTGGGGTAAATATTTACACATTTATTATCTTTCTGTTCACTTTACAGCTGAAAATGTACAGCACTCCTGATGGGAAATAATAAACTACTAAATTTTCACATTTCATACAATAAATTAAAATAAATGTTCTCCATTTTCTCACTCAGTTAAACTTCCCAAAGAAAAAGAAGCAGAAAGCAGGAGAGACGTCCCTCTCTGCAGGTGAGAATCTATTCTACAGTGGATTGAAACATTGCCGATGAAATTACTGTATTTAATTAACTGATAAAGTGCCTCTTACTAATGACTACAGCAGCTGGGCTTTGGCTTATTGTCAGCAGGTCACTGATGTTATATTTATATATGTTATATTTTCCATGGTAGTACTGTTCAACAGTGAACACTTCAAGTACAGTATAGTTATTAAAATCAGTGTATCTGCTTGACATTGAATATCTCACATTAAGGAATCGTGTGCATCCAAACTAATGCTTAATTTTTTTTTCATAACAAAGTAAACAAATGGTGCCTGTATATATATATATATATATACACAAGTAATTTCATAATATTTTTAATCTTATATGAAATTATCTAATGTGATCTTTATGTTTAAGAGTGACCTTTCTTCTAAAACAGGCAGCTGTCATCACAGATGTGTTGAGGGAGAAATTAAATGGAATCAGAGATAACCAGGCAAACAGTTCCAAAACACAATCCAAAATCTAGATGCAAAAAAGACAGGCTGAGATCAAAACACAAGAGGGCAATTAACTATGACTGCTTGGCTTTGACGAAAAGACTGACAATGCTTCTGTGGCCTTGGCTAGTGCTTAGATTAGTGTGAGCCCGACTACGCCACCTAGGGAGTTTCACCCTAGGAAATAACCCCAAGTACTTTCCCAAAAGCACACAGGTACGTTCCGAAAAAGAGAAGAGACACGAAATGGAGTTCAGCGTACAAAGTCCTTTACTCCCAGTTGTCTTACAACATTTAAAATAACGATTTTATTAATAAGTTTAAAAAAAAATAAAACAAAAGTATACAGTGGGGTTTTACTTATTGACTACTGAAAATAACCCCTACAAGGTTATTAACTAGATTCGCTCATCATAATGATCCCACCATTTGCATACATTTTAACTGGGTTACAGCAGACGCTATCCTATACAGAGTTCCAATACTAGAGACTATACAACCCACAGGTTACCAAAAAAAACCCCCATGGGGTAGTGACTTCACACACAGCAGATCAAGTGCCCAGGAAAAAGGAAAGAAATGTACAAAAAGGATAACCAGTCAACCAAAGGGACACTCATGTACCAGGTTGCTCTGCAAGAACAGGTGAAATACACAATTACGTAAAACAGGCAGATCACACGCTTAAAAGGTCTGTAATACCCACAGCCCGAACACCATCCAAAATAATAACCAAAATAAAAGGGTTAATTTAAAAGGCAAGAAAAACAAAAGAACTCAATAACAAACAAATAAGAAAACCCACAAGGGCAAATAATCAAAATAAAAGAAACAACCAGATAAAACAAGATAAAAGTGGTTCGACCACACAATGTATCCACACAGGCAAAACAGCAGGAGGCTAAGAGAAGCTCTGCTCCAGACCACCTGGGCCACCTCCAATGGCAACACCCCAGAGCACCTTGATGCAGCTTGCCAGCCCACTCGTTCTCAGGCACGCCAACATACACCAACTGCTTTATATGCACTGTCCCAGATTAGAGCTGCCGCTAACGCAAGCAACGTGGTGAATCGACAGGGAGGGTGGCACCTGTTTCCTTTCTAGTAAAACCGTCCAAGACGCTCAGCAGCAAGCACAGCAGTACCGCGACCCAAAGAATAAAAAGTGGGAGCTTAGCCTACCACATGCTAACTTCGTGTATATATACACTGGTGCTAATGAACAACAGCATGACCCAGGAGAGAAAGGGGGTGGGGGGGGAAGACTGCTCCTCAACTACGGTGGCTGCCCAAGCCCAAAAATAACTAATGACCCAGTGACAGCTCTACCTGCTACACTTCACAGTGAATCTCTGTGTGAGGGGAGTATAAGTAGAGGGGTTAATGAGATATTGGAAACAGGTGCGTATAATGGATCCATTGCTAAGGGTGACAGCTAACATGATGGTGACCGGGTTGGGTATTACACATGACAATTATACAAAATAACATATTTTATCCTTCAGATAAAAATAAATGTGTGAATTTTGGGCGTATTAGTTTTTGGATTTGGGATTTGTTCTCTCATTGTAGCATTGTAGCATTTGTTAAAAAATAAATAAATAAAAACATAAAATAAAAATAAGCACCAAGGCTTCTGAGGAAACTGTTCCTGAGTTTTTGATGATTATTAAGAGAGTTTTATTGTCAATTTTGCATATGTACAGGGCATACAAAGGATTGAAATTGCATTACTCTCCTCTCCAAGATGCAGTAACATTTAACAAATATAGACTAAATTCAACTAAGCTAAGTATATAAATATATGAAAGTGAACAAACAGAAGACAAGTGCAGGACTGTCAGGAGCGAGGGGTGGATTGAGGGAGGCGGACGCACTCGCTAAAACACGGTATATTTAATAAAGGAAAACAACAAAACAAAGAGACTTTAACAAAACGAAAACAAACAGGGAGCCAAGCAGGCTAAACTAAACAAGGGGAGCTAAACAGGGCAAACGGGACTGACAGAATAAAGAGTAAACGAAGGCACGAGAGAGGAAAAGAAACTACGACACGAAACAACGACTAGGGAAACAAACACGGAGAAACTGTGGAGACAGACGGACAGACTAGAAAACACGACCGACTAGACATAGGATAAATGTGAAATGTACGACAAACAGGACGTGAAACAAGAGGGCTTAAATACAGACACAAACGAGACACACCTGGACAGATAACGAGGACGGGTTAACACATGACACGGACGAGGAGGACAACAGACATGACAGGACGAAGGCGTGACAAGGACAAACGATACCAGCAGCTCACTGATAGTCATACATGAGACAATGGGACACTGACTGAAGACAATATCCTGATTTGGAGGTAGGATAATGGATGTACAAGGCAGTGTAAACAATTGTGCAAGATAATCGTAATAGAAGGAGGTAGGATACTTGATGTACAAGGCAGAGTAGACAAGATAAGACTAGACAGAGTAGAATAGACAGAATAATGCAAGATAATCGTATAACCACTACAAACCGGACTCCAAAAAAGTTGGGACACTAAATAAATTGTGAATAAAAACTGAATGCAATGATGTGGAGGTGCCAACATCTAATATTTTATTCAGAATAGAACACAAATCACAGATCAAGTTTAAACTGAGAGAATGTATCATTTTAAGGGAAAAATATGTTGTTTCAAAATTTCATGGCGTCAACAAATCCCAAAAAAGTTGGGACAAGGCCATTTTTTACCACTGTGTGGCATCCCCCCTTCTTCTTACAACACTCAACAGACGTCTGGGGACAGAGGAGAGCAGTTTCTCAAGTTTATAAATAGGAATGCTCTCCCATTCATGTCTAATACAGGCCTCTAACTGTTCAATTGTCTTGGGCCTTCTTTGTCGCACCTTCTCTTTATGATGCGCCAAATGTTCTCTATAGGTGAAAGATCTGGACTATGCTCAATTTCCTTTTTCCAGCCACTTATTGCTACTTGTCCCAACTTTTTAATAGGATTTGCTGACACTGTGAAATTATGAATTAACATATTTTTCCTTTAAAATGTTACATTTACTCAGATTAAACTTTTGATCTGTCATCTATGTTCTATTATGAATAAAATATTGACATTTGCCATCTCCACATCATTGCATTTAGTTTTTATTCACAATTTGTTTAGTGTCCCAACTTTTTTGGAATCTGGTTTGTAAATAAAGTGAACAAATGCATACCGGTTATATTGAAAAAGTCACAGTTAGGTCTGATGAGGAGCTTAAGTGACAGTACCAATATAAACAGAACCGGTGTCAACAGTAGTGCAAAAACAGGCTGGTTAAAGTGGTTGACTGCCTGCCTGATTTTCAAAGTCACAGTTGGGTATTGGTGGTAATTGATGAGGTTGCTGAGTAGTGTGGGTGGGGGCAGAAGTGTGTGTGTGTGTGGGGGGGGGGGGGGGGGGGGGGCAGAGCAGGGAGAGAGTTCAGCATTCTCACTGCCTGATGGATGGAGCTATCCCTCAGTCTGCTGGTCCTAGCCCTGAGACTACGCAGTCTCTGCACTGATGGCAGCAGGCTGAAGAATCTGTGTAGTGGGTGGGTGGGATCACCTGCCAAGCAGAGGGCTTTTCGTAGGAGGCGGGAGCTGTATAAGTCCTGAAGGCAGGGGGAGAGTGGTACCAATGATCTTCTCAGCAGTTCTCTCAATACGCTGGAGGGTTCTGTGGCAGGATGCTGTGCAGGCCCCGTACCAGGCAGTGAAACAGCTAGTCAGGATTCCCTTTGATGGCCCCCTTGTAGAAGGTGATCATGATGGGGGTGGGAGCTCTTGCTCTTCTTAGCTTGCAGAGAAAGTAGAGCCGTTGGTGAGCCTTCTTGGCCATTGATGCTGTGTTGATGGTCCAGGTCCCTGTAGGGTGACTCATCGTTGTTGCTGATGAGGCCTACCACAGTCGTGTCATCCGAAAACTTGATGAAGAGGTTGGAGGTGTGGGATGGAGAGCAGTCATGGGTTAGCAGAGTGAACAGAAGGGGGCTCAGCACACATCCTTGGGGAGCCCCCGTGTTCACAGTGATGGTGCTAGATGAGTTACTGCCGACCTGTACTGCCTGTGGTCTTCCAGTCAGGAAGTCAAGCAACCATTTGCACAGTGATGTGTTCAGTCCCAGTCTGTCCAGTTTCTGAATGAGCTGTTGGGGGATGATTGTGTTGAATGCAGAACTGAAATCAATAAAAAGCATTCTAACATAGGTGTCTTTCTTGTCCAAATGAGTAAGGGCTGAATGGAGAGCAGTGGAGACCTGCTGAATACACTACTCACCTAGTCTGAGGACAGAGTGAGCACCTGGTCTCCAGAAGGGGGGGTGGATTTATGTGCTGGGGTATGGTTTAGTGCCTCAAACCGAGCGATGAACCCATTCAGGTTGTTCAGCATAGAGGAGGTGCTGTCACAGGTCTGTGGCAGGGGTTTGAAATCCGTAATGGACTGAATTCCCTGCCACAGGCTCCGAGTGTCTCTGCTGTCACTAAAGCGTTGGGCTATCCTCTTGGAGTGCTGCCTTTTAGCCTTTCTGATGCAACGGGACAGGTTGGCCCTAACTGTCTTCAGGCCTGCCTGGTCTCCAGCTTTGAAGGCAGCATTCCTAATCTTCAGCAGCTTTTGGACCTCACCTGTCAGCCATGGCTTCTGATTGGCATAAATGGTGATGGTCTTGAGGACAGTTACATCATCAACGCACTTGGTGGTGTAAGCAGAGACAGTTTCTGTGTACTCCTGAATATCTGTGGAGTTGTTATAAGTAGCAGCCACTTTAAACACATTCCAGTCTGTGGTGCTAAAACAATACCTCTGATGAGCCATCCGGCCACACCCGTACCTGCTTTAGAACTGGTTTGATGACTTTAATCAGTGGTCTGAAAGCTGGCATTAACATAATAGTGAGGTGATCAGAGGTGCCAAGGTAGGGGAGGGGCAGGACTTTGTAAGCTCCTCTCCGTGTGGTGAAGACCTGGGCCAGAGTGTTGTTGCCACGTGTTGGAAAGTCTATGTGTTTATAAAGTCCAGAAAACACAGCCCTTGGTTCTGCGTGATTGAAATCCCCAGCCAGGACGAGAAAAGCATCCGGGTGGGCTGTCTGCTGCTCACTGATGTGCTGATACAGTTCATTCGGCGCTTCACTCCTGATGTTAGTGGAGCTTGGGGGAAGATAGACAGCAGCTTACAGCACAGCTGAGAAATCTCTCGGTAGATAGAACGGTCGGCACTTAATAACCATCAGTTCCACTACCGGTAAGCAGTATTTGCAGACCAGAACAGCGTTACAACACCAAGCATCGCTTAATGTAAACACAGAGCCTGCCGCCAAGTGTTTTACCTTCAGTGAGAACTCGGTCCGCCCAGTAGCAAGTTAGCCGCTCGAGCTGAACGGCGTGGTCTGGGATGCTGTTGTTGAGTTTGACGTTTTGGTGAACACATAAACACAACAGTCTCTCACGGTCTTCTGAATTGATTGAAGTAAGCGGATATAGTCCAGTTTATTATCCAACGAACGTACATTGGCCAGTATCATGGTGGGATGGCTGGCTTGTGTGGGCTAGCCGCTACCCTTGCGCTGATACCTCCGCATTTCCCCCTCTTCTACAGCCTCTTGCTCCGCTTGTGACGCTTCCATTGTGCGCGAGGGGCAGCATTGGGGGTCGGTGATGGTATCCTGAGCAAGCCACGGACTCAGTCTGCTGGTCCTAGCCCTGAGACTACGCAGTTTCCGCCCTGATGGCAGCAGGCTGAAGAAACTGTGTAGCGGGTGGATGGGATCACCTGCCAAGCAGAGGGCTTTTCGTAGGAGGCGGGAGCTGTATAAGTCCTGAAGGCAGGGGAGAGAGGTACCAATGATCTTCTAAGCAGTTCTCCCAATACGCTGGAGGGTTCTGTGGCAGGATGCTGTGCAGGCCCTGTACCTGGCAGTGAAACAGCTAGTCAGGATTCCCTTTGATGGCCCCCTTGTAGAAGGTGATCATGATGGGGGTGGGAGCTCTTGCTCTTCTTAGCTTGCAGAGAAAGTAGAGCCATTGGTGAGCCTTCTTGGCCAGTGATGCTGTGTTGATGGTCCAGGAGAGGTCCTCTGTGAAGTGAGCACCCAGGAACTTGGTGCTGCTCACCTTCTCCACAGCAGCCCCATTGATGGATAGAGGGGCATGTTGTGTGTGAGTTCTCCTGAAGTCCACAACAATCTCCTTGGTCTTCTCAGTGTTCAGAGAGAGATTGTTGTGTTTGCACCAAGAGGCCAGCCGGCTCACCTCGCTCATGTAGTGTGACTCATTGTTGTTGCTGATGAGGCCTACCACAGTCGTGTCATCCGAAAACTTGATGAAGAGGTTGGAGGTGTGGGATGGAGAGCAGTCATGGGTTAACAGACGGCGGCTCAGCACACATCCTTGGGGAGCCCCCGAGTTCACAGTGATGGTGCTAGACGAGTTACTGCCAACCCGTACTGCCTGTGGTCTTCCAGTCAAGCAGCCAGTTGCACAGTGATGTGTTCAGTCCCAGTCTGTCCAGTTTCTGAATGAGCTGTTGGGGGATGATTGTGTTGAATGCAATAAATCAATAAAAAGCATGCTGACATAGGTGTCTTTCTTGTCCATATTAGTAAGGGCTGAATGGAGAGCAGTGGAGACAGCATAATTAGTTGAACGATTTGATCGATATGCAAACTGGTAGGGGTCCAAGGAGGGGGGGAGGGAAGACCTGATGTGTTGCATGACTAGCCGCTCGAAGCACATCATAAGGATGGAGGTAAGTGCTACCGGGTGGTAGTCGTTGAAACAAGAGGGTGATGACTTCTTTGGGACAGGGATTATAGTGGTGGCTTTGAAGCATACAGGGACCACAGCCTGACTCAGTGAGGTGTTGAAGATATCGAAATACACATCTGCAAGTTCGCCGCAGTCCTTCAGCACACGACCAGGTATGCTGCCAGGTCCAGGAGCTTTCCGAGCGTTGATCCTGCTGAATACACTCCTCAACTTGTCGGAGGACAGTGTGAGCACCTGGTCTCCAGGGGGGGGGGGGGTGGATTTATGTGCCAGGGTATGGTTTAGTGCCTCAAACCAAGTGAAGAACCCATTCAGGTTGTTCAGCATAGAGGAGGTGCTGTCACAGGTCTGTGGCGGGGGTTTGAAATCCATAATGGACTGAATTCCCTGCCACAGGCTCCGGGTTTCTCAGCTGTCGCTAAAGCGCTGGGCTATCCTCTTGGAGTGCTGCCTTTTAGCCTTTCTGATGCCACGGGACAGGTTGGCCCTAGCTGTCTTCAGGCCTGCCTGGTCTCCAGCTTTGAAGGCAGCATTCCTAACCTTCAGCAGCTTTTGGACCTCACCTGTCAGCCATGACTTCTGATTGGCATGAATGGTGATGGTCTTGAGGACAGTTACATCATCAACACACTTGGTGATGTAAGCAGAGACAGTTTCTGTGTACTCCTGAATATCTGTGGAGCTGTAAGTAGCAGCCACTTTAAACACATTCCAGTCTGTGGTGCTAAAACAGTCCTGAAGTGCCTCTGATGAGCCATCCGGCCACACCCGTACCTGCTTTAGATCTGGTTTGATGACTTTAATTAGTCGTCTGAAAGCTGGCATTAACATGATAGTGAGGTGATCAGAGGCGCCAAGGTAGGGGAGGGGCAGGGTTTTGTAAGCTCCTCTCCGTGTGGTGAAGACCTGGGCCAGAGTGTTGTTGCCACGTGTTGGAAAGTCTATGTGTTTATAAAGTCCGGTGTTTGGTGAACACATAAACACAACAGTCTCTCACGGTCTTCTGAATTGATTCAAGTAAGCGGATATAGTCCAGTTTATTATCCAACGAACGTACATTGGCCAGTATCATGGTGGAGATGGCTGGCTTGTGTGGGCTAGCCGCTAGCCTCGCTCTGATACCTCCGCATTTCCCCCTTCTGCAGCCTCTCGCTCCGCTTGTGACGCTTTAATTGTGGGCGAGGCGCAGCATTGGGGGTCCGTGATGGTGTCGGTATCCTAAGTAATGCACGGATTCGCAGCTCCTCGCGGAGTTCGGGGTTAAGTTCCAAATGCGAGCTTCTGCCGACATCAAGCAAGGATTCACGGCTGTACGAGTTTTCCACCGCCATGAGGATTTACCCCTCTGGGTCTGAGGGCTTTACCCCTCTGGGCCTGAGGGTTCCACCCATCTGGGTCTGAGGGCTTTACCCCTCTGGGTCTGAGTATTCCACCCATATAGGTCTGAGGAGTTTACTCCTCTGGGTCTGAGGGTTCCACCCATCTGCATCTGAGGGCTTTACCCCTGTGGGACTGAGAGGTTTACCCCTCTGGGTCTGAGAACTGTACAACTCTGGGGTCTGAGGGATTTAGCCCTCATTCATGAAACCTTTGTAAAAACATAAGATAACAGCATGTAAATTATGAGGAAACATTCCTGAAAAAGTTCCCCAGAGTTTTTAGTATAAAGTGTGTAAGTTAGTGAATACCAAATAGTTGCAAATTTACATTAACATAATCTCTGCCCATACATTTCAAACGAATGTCTTATAAGGAAGCGCCCAGAACGAGGAACTGCAGCAAAATGCCTTAAACATCTCTAAAGAAAAGCAAAAGAATATCAGAAATCGGTTTTCAGATTCATTCTATGTATTTTATTTACTCACAAATGGGAAAGTATAATGTAGTATAGTAAAGTTTTATTTTTAAACAAAAATAAAAACAAATAGCAGTATGTAGTGATATGCTGTGTCTAAAGTATTGGTTTAACCAATACAGTACAGATTTGTTTGAGGTTATTATACTTCATTATGTTAAATAAAGTTTATTGTTGATTTCACAAATCCATATGATCAAGGAGAACATCTGGAAACAAACTGTTTTCTTCACACTCACAACACATACTTTGAGAAAATAACATCCTATTTTGTATTTATAATTATATCTATTTCTATACAAACACCACTCTACATTATTTAAAATAATGATAATGCTAGGGATCTAAGACATTTGCACACTGCTGTGCATTCACGGCATGATTTTTGGAGGTGCAGCTCCCGCACAGGTTCGGGAAGACAACAGAGCTAAAACTGAACAGAGACCCCACTCAGCTGATAAACTATAAACCTGTATCATCTCTATAGTCTTTATAGTTCTCTGTGTGGAGTTTAGACAGAGACTTTAGATATTTTTATATCACGCTGGTCCACATTAAGTAACTGTCTGACTACACGAGGGAAAAAATAATTCAGCAAGCAATGGCCCTTCAGCCACAGGAAGTTGCTCTGAATAACAGGCTGCACCAGGGGGAGGACTGTCTTGTGAAATTTCATTTGATTATTAATAAATGTGTTGTTTATTTATTTTGCTCGTGCCTTTTAATTATTTTTTATTAACTTTTATTTAAAGTTCAGTTCGGTCAGATGATTCGTTCAGCGTCTGTCGGACATTACGCACACGCATTTTCAGGAGCAGGTGTAAATTGTATTTGATTATTTACATTTATTATTAAATTTGTTTTTTTTTTCATTTGTGCATTTTAATTAGTTTTGATTACTAGTTTCATTACTTTAAATTTTCTTTGAAGTTCTATCTTTTGGACAGCGTTTTCAGAAGCAGCTGAAATATTGTTCGTACCTGCAAACAGTTTCCAAAAAGAATTTCAGATTTTGTCACAAAGAGGACACTTTTATATTCCCCTTCAGTGTGTCTTATGTGGTGCGGTGAGATAGGTAACACACCATACACAATACTTTGGGGCTCTTTATTTGCTTGTCACTTAAACAAAAAGTAACGTTATTGTTTTTCTTGCTTATTTCCTTTCTAACTACTGTATTTATCACAACCTCATAGAGCACACTTTAACTTGAAAAATACAGTACAAATAATTAAAGTGCAAAATGACTGGCAAAATAAATACGGCAATGATTTACGACTGTAAAACAAAGAAATACAAAACAGTGAAAAAAACCCAAACCATAGAGCCTCAAATAAATGTACAGAAGAAAAAAAACAGAAATCTCAGAGCTTTTTCCCCAGTTGAACTGCTCACAACTGCTTACACATAGCCCTACATTTAACAGGAGATTTACATTGTTGTTATCAAGGTTATATAGTTATTACAGTTGTCCTCAATAACATTTAAGACCTCCGAAATGGGAGCGCTAGCCGAATATTCTCTTGTACTCCAAACCATATATGAAAATAACTAATTCACAAATGTGCAAATATGGTCACTTCTACATAACAGGAACAAAGTTTAACCAGTCTGCACACAGATAATGCCTCAGGTTTTAAGGATGAAAAAATTACCACTGGATTTCTCTCGCAGAATTATTTCTCCCTCACCATACACTCTGTGCAACCATGTGCTCTGACAACAACCTCTCGCGAGAGATGCACAAATCATGCGATAAGTCGGGTCTCTTAAAGGGCCAGTGTCTGTTTAAACATAATTTACATGCACTGACAGAAATAATTCCAGTAACCTGTTGGTGTTCATGTTGCCAAATTAAGAAACTCTGGAAAAATAATTATTTTATTTTCCAACCGGCTACATTAAATGACCTCGGGCCCAGAGAAGACTGAGGTGATTTTGCATCCTGACCAAATTTTCCTGGCATTTGTTTGTATTAGCTGTGAGAAAACTGAAGAGCAGGGCTAGAAAATCAGTATAAAATATCATATCAAAGATAAAGCACAATTATTGATCATTGTACAACAAAATGTGTGTTCTGCATTTAACCTATCTGTGGCAGGGAGAACACACACGCCGGAAAGGCCAGAGGCAGAGTCCCCCAAGATTCAGCACAGGCCAGAGGCGAGGTCCCTCAAGACGCAGGACAGGCCAGAGGAGGAGTCCCCCAAGATGCAGGACAAGCCAGAGGCGAAGTCTACTGAGATGTGAGGAAGGATTGAGAAAGAGATCACTAATCCACAGGACAAGAAACAAGATAAGACCAATCCACCACAGGACAGGGACCGTTACAGAGTTACTTTTATTAAGTTACAGCTTTAGTATAAATTAAGAAAATTATATTGAAATCAAGTATTTTTTTTGTAATCCCAGCTACACAGAGGGTACACAGTGAGGTCTGTTATTACCCCAGCAGCAGTGTTTATATTCTGTAGGCATATATATATATATGAATACGTATGGGATGTATGTTATGTACTTTATATGTATTTTATTAAATTTCTTCCATCATCCAGTTTTAGAGGTTTTTTTGCATTTTAATCAAGAACCCCTTGGTCCTGATTTTTAAGATAAAGAGCACACAAGTTGTACTGATGACAATGTTTTTAATAAATAAATTTTACTGACAGTGGAAGTGAATGCTTGTGAAATTCACTTTAATTTAAGTTTCCAACAAATATACAATAAAATAATCAATTAATGAATGAACTCATTGTCTGTAAATTTTATCTAGTTCAGGGCGGCGGTGGGTCCGGAGCTGACCCGGAATCACTGGGCAGGAACACACCCTGGAGCCAGTCCTTCATAGGGTGACACACACTCACACATTCACTCACACACTCACACCTACGGACACATTTGAGTCTCCAGTCCAACTACCAACGTGTGTTTTGGAGCGTGGGAGGAAACCAGAGCACCCGGAGGAAACCCAGGCAGACACAGAGAGAACATGCCACACTCCTCAAAAAGAGTCACCCGGAGTAAACCCACACAAACACAAGGAGAACACAACACACTCCTCACAGACAGTCACCCGGAGGAAACCCATGCAGACACAGGGGAGAACACACCATTCATTCATTCATTCATTCATTCATTCATTCATTATCTGTAACCACTTCATCCAATTCAGGGTCGCGGTGGGTCCAGAGCCAAACTGGAATCATTGGGCGCAAGGCGGGGAAATACACCCTCGAGGGGGCGCCAGTCCTTCACAGGGCAACACAGGCACACACACACACACATTCAGTCACACACTCACACCTACGGACACTTTGGAGTCACCAATCCACCTACCAAAGTGTGTTTTTGGACCGTGGGAGGAAACCAGAGCACCCGGAGGAACCCACGCGGACACTGCGACACTACTTGCTGCACCACTGTGCCACCCAGAACACACCACACAAGTAAAATAATAATATTAATAAAAAAAAGCCACGGTTTAATCTCTAAACAGACTTAAATTCCATAAACTTAGGGAAACAAAAACCCCATAGAGGACAGTGGAACTGTGTTCTCTGGAGTGATGGAGTTCCTCTGGTGTGTGGAACAGTGGAACTGTGTTCTCTGGAGTGATGGAGTTCCTCTGGTGTGTGGAACAGTGGAACTGTGTTCTCTGGAGTGATGGTGTTCCTCTGGTGTGTGGAACAGTGGAACTGTGTTCTCTGGAGTGATGGAGTTCCTCTGGTGTGTGGAACAGTGGAACTGTGTTCTCTGGAGTGATGGGGTTCCTCTGGTGTGTGGAACAGTGGAACTGTGTTCTCTGGAGTGATGGTGTTCCTCTGATGTGTGGAACAGTGGAACTGTGTTCTCTGGAGCGATGGAGTTCCTCTGATGTGTGGAACAGTGGTACTGTGTTCTCTGGAGTGATGGTGTTCCTCTGATGTGGAACAGTGGAACTGTGTTCTCTGGAGTGATGGGGTTCCTCTGGTGTGTGGAACAGTGGAACTGTGTTCTCTGGAGTGATGGGGTTCCTCTGGTGTGTGGAACAGTGGAACTGTGTTCTCTGGAGTGATGGTGTTCCTCTGATGTGTGGAACAGTGGTACTGTGTTCTCTGGGGTGATGGTGTTCCTCTGGTGTGTGGAACAGTGGAACTGTGTTCTCTGGAGTGATGGGGTTCCTCTGGTGTGTGGAACAGTGGAACTGTGTTCTCTGGAGTGATGGGGTTCCTCTGATGTTTGGAACAGTGGAACTGTGTTGTCTGGAGTGATGGAGTTCCTCTGATGTGTGGAACAGTGGTACTGTGTTCTCTGGAGTGATGGGGTTCCTCTGATGTGTGGAACAGTGGAACTGTGTTCTCTGGAGTGATGGAGTTCCTCTGATGTGTGGAACAGTGGTACTGTGTTCTCTGGAGTGATGAGGTTCCTCTGATGTAGAACAGTGGAACTGTGTTCTCTGGAGTGATGGGGGTCCTCTGATGTGTGGAACAGTGGAACTGTGTTCTCTGGAGTGATGGGGTTCCTCTGGTGTGTGGAACAGTGGAACTGTGTTCTCTGGAGTGATGGGGTTCCTCTGGTGTGTGGAACAGTGGAACTGTGTTCTCTGGAGTGATGGGGTTCCTCTGGTGTGTGGAACAGTGGAACTGTGTTCTCTAGAGTGATGGTGTTCCTCTGATGTGTGGAACAGTGGAACTGTGTTCTCTGGAGTGATGGAGTTCCTCTGATGTGTGGAACAGTGGTATTGTGTTCTCTGGAGTGATGGGGTTCCTCTGGTGTGTGGAACAGTGGAACTGTGTTCTCTGGAGTGATGGTGTTCCTCTGATGTGTGGAACAGTGGAACTGTGTTCTCTGGAGTGATGGAGTTCCTCTGATGTGTGGAACAGTGGTACTGTGTTCTCTGGAGTGATGGGGTTCCTCTGATGTGGAACAGTGGAACTGTGTTCTCTGGAGTGATGGGGTTCCTCTGGTGTGTGGAACAGTGGAATTGTGTTGTCTGGAGCAAAGGAGTTCCTCTGGTGTGTGGAACAGTGGAACTGTGTTCTCTGGAGTGATGGTGTTCCTCTGATGTGTGGAACAGTGGAACTGTGTTGTCTGGAGCAAAGGAGTTCCTCTGGTGTGTGGAACAGTGGAACTGTGTTGTCTGGAGCAAAGGAGTTCCTCTGGTGTGTGGAACAGTGGAACTGTGTTCTCTGGAGTGATGGTGTTCCTCTGATGTGTGGAACAGTGGGACTGTGTTCTCTGGAGTGATGGGGTTCCTCTGGTATGTGGAACAGTGGAACTGTGTTCTCTGGAGTGATGGGGTTCCTCTGATGTGTGGAACAGTGGAACTGTGTTCTCTGGAGTGATGGGGTTCCTCTGGTGTGTGGAACAGTGGAACTGTGTTCTCTGGAGTGATGGTGTTCTTCTGATGTGTGGAACAGTGGAACTGTGTTCTCTGGAGTGATGGTGTTCTTCTGATGTGTGGAACAGTGGAACTGTGTTCTCTGGGGTGATGGGGTTCCTCTGGTGTGTGGAACAGTGGTACTGTGTTCTCTGGAGTGATGGGGTTCCTCTGATGTGGAACAGTGGAACTGTGTTCTCTGGAGTGATGGGGTTCCTCTGGTGTGTGGAACAGTGGAATTGTGTTCTCTGGAGTGATGGTGTTCTTCTGATGTGTGGAACAGTGGAACTGTGTTCTCTGGAGTGATGGTGTTCCTCTGATGTGTGGAACAGTGGAACTGTGTTGTCTGGAGCAAAGGAGTTCCTCTGGTGTGTGGAACAGTGGAACTGTGTTGTCTGGAGCAAAGGAGTTCCTCTGGTGTGTGGAACAGTGGAACTGTGTTCTCTGGAGTGATGGTGTTCCTCTGATGTGTGGAACAGTGGGACTGTGTTCTCTGGAGTGATGGGGTTCCTCTGGTATGTGGAACAGTGGAACTGTGTTCTCTGGAGTGATGGGGTTCCTCTGATGTGTGGAACAGTGGAACTGTGTTCTCTGGAGTGATGGGGTTCCTCTGGTGTGTGGAACAGTGGAACTGTGTTCTCTGGAGTGATGGTGTTCTTCTGATGTGTGGAACAGTGGAACTGTGTTCTCTGGAGTGATGGTGTTCTTCTGATGTGTGGAACAGTGGAACTGTGTTCTCTGGGGTGATGGGGTTCCTCTGGTGTGTGGAACAGTGGTACTGTGTTCTCTGGAGTGATGGTGTTCTTCTGATGTGTGGAACAGTGGAACTGTGTTCTCTGGAGTGATGGGGTTCCTCTGGTGTGTGGAACAGTGGTACTGTGTTCTCTGGAGTGATGGTGTTCTTCTGATGTGTGGAACAGTGGAACTGTGTTCTCTGGAGTGATGGGGTTCCTCTGGTGTGTGGAACAGTGGAACTGTGTTCTCTGGAGTGATGGTGTTCCTCTGATGTGTGGAACAGTGGAACTGTGTTGTCTGGAGCAAAGGAGTTCCTCTGGTGTGTGGAACAGTGGAACTGTGTTGTCTGGAGCAAAGGAGTTCCTCTGGTGTGTGGAACAGTGGAACTGTGTTCTCTGGAGTGATGGTGTTCCTCTGATGTGTGGAACAGTGGGACTGTGTTCTCTGGAGTGATGGGGTTCCTCTGGTATGTGGAACAGTGGAACTGTGTTCTCTGGAGTGATGGGGTTCCTCTGATGTGTGGAACAGTGGAACTGTGTTCTCTGGAGTGATGGGGTTCCTCTGGTGTGTGGAACAGTGGAACTGTGTTCTCTGGAGTGATGGTGTTCTTCTGATGTGTGGAACAGTGGAACTGTGTTCTCTGGAGTGATGGTGTTCTTCTGATGTGTGGAACAGTGGAACTGTGTTCTCTGGGGTGATGGGGTTCCTCTGGTGTGTGGAACAGTGGTACTGTGTTCTCTGGAGTGATGGTGTTCTTCTGATGTGTGGAACAGTGGAACTGTGTTCTCTGGAGTGATGGGGTTCCTCTGGTGTGTGGAACAGTGGTACTGTGTTCTCTGGAGTGATGGTGTTCTTCTGATGTGTGGAACAGTGGAACTGTGTTCTCTGGAGTGATGGGGTTCCTCTGGTGTGTGGAACAGTGGAACTGTGTTCTCTGGAGTGATGGTGTTCTTCTGATGTGTGGAACAGTGGAACTGTGTTCTCTGGAGTGATGGAGATCCTCTGGTGTGTGGAACAGTGGAACTGTGTTCTCTGGAGCAAAGGAGTTCCTCTGGTAATTGAATTTCAAAAATAATAATTAACACCAGCATCTCAGTGATGTTCATGTGGCTGACGACAGTCAAATCCTCACAGCAAGTAAATTTAATATCATTTTATCACGGAAAATTAGAATTATTTTAATCCTGATGATGAAGACGACCAAAAATGAAGGTACAGACACTTTCCGGCTGAACTCACTGAAACGTCTATAAAAACCTCATTTGATTTAATAAAAGTGGTATTAATTAATGATTGTTTGTTGTAACCATAAATTACAGTATCTTTTGAGTCTAATTGCACTGACATTCACTTTCACTTACTGCGCAGTAGTTTAAAAAGCACCAACAGCTGGAGCAGGTTTTTCCAGACTATCTCTGTCATGTCTGATGTAAAAGGACTGTCATCTCAACAGACCGGTTTAACTGAGTCTTTACAAAAGAAACAAAAATGTAAAGCCCTCAGGGTATTTCCCACAATCTGAGTTTCTTCACTACGTCACCCTTCAGTGTCAGAGGAAGACCAACTGATAACAGCCTGTAGTTCACTGTTCAGTTTTAATGCGTTTTAAACATTAAGAGTGATTTAAAGCCTGTGTTATAAATCTCAGTGGAGTGAGAGCGCTCAGACGGACACACAGCAGGGGATCGGGCTGTTGTTCTCCACACTGAACTAAAGAGGGCAGTACAGAGTCAGTGCAGTGTGAGATTATAGTAAAAGTGAAAACATTTACACTGGTCGACCTGCTGGGAACAGCTGGGGTTAGTAGCAGTAATATTTCAGTTGTAATACAAACAATTATTAATTCAGTTTTGACCTGTTTATTCATCAACACTGCTTGTGTCTGTGCGTGTTCAGGTAAGTTATCTGTTGTCTGATGTTTATTTACTATGAGTTATTTTAATTATGGAATAGAAGAGTAGACTCAGCGCAGGAAACATTAATACAATTAAGATATTAAATATGAAGACAGAATAAGAGTCTTACATTTTACTGAGATAAAAGATAAAGCATTAAGTCATGATGCAATGATATGAAAGAGTTATGAGGGTATTCTATCAGCAGCTACTCATCAGAAATCAGTGTCTGTGATAGAATCATACCAGAGCTATCTGTAAGATCAACAAAGGAATGGGAGATACTGAGATTCTGATGCAATTTTACTTGCTGTTTCTGAACAAAGGACACTTTTTCTGAAAGTCTTTTTGAGTTAAACATTTCATCACTCACTAATTAAAGTGACGTATGAGTCACTTTACATATGAAGAATTTCATGTGTAAGAGAGTGCACCAACCTGCCGTAAAGCTTATGAAAACGATGAAGGAACAAATACCCAACCAGAGGTGTCTGTCTAGTGTGAAGCAGTGTGGTTTTATTCTGATTTATTCTGAATTTTAAGTGAAAAGGACATTACATAAATGCCTCAAAATCAGCCTCAAAATTTTCCAGGTACAAGCTGTGGTCAGACTGAAGCTTTAATGCACTGAAGGATTTGAAGATAATAAATGTACTTCAAGAAAATGGCTGAGAGAATAACTATGTCTGACTGAACACATGCACTGTTCTTCACTAGACACAGAGCCTACACCACTATAGCAATGCCAGCCATAGTCCATTGTTAGAGAAGTGGGTGTAGAACTGCAAGGTCTTTGGCTTGATTCCTAGTACCATCAGGAAAATTGGAGCGGGAGACTCAGCACATTCCTCCTCCCTCAACATTCATGGCTCAAATTTAAAATTTCTGAGTGATTTTCCTCTTATATTTATTACATATTACAATGATCTGAACCCTGCTGTAACCAGTGGACTTTGGCGAGCAGTCAGAGAACCAAGAGCCATCAGCCAATAGTATTCACTGAGAGAAAAGCCCTGGCCCCACCCCAAACTGTCAAAATCCCTCCCATTTTAAAACCTGGGTGTGAAAAGTGAGGAAAAAGGCAGAGGAAAAGTGCTCAGTGCACAAGGGAAACTTTAGAATCAAGAACCAATAAAGAAAACCATTTATGAAAGAATTCATTTAAGAATGAGATTTTGATTACTATTCACGAGCACAGAGAGAGGAATTACACACACATTACTGAGCACTGACAGGAAAAACCTCATGGTAAATCATCCACACTACAAAGACCACAGAACAATGAAGAAAGAGCAGGAACTACATCAAGTTTTAGATTGCATACGACGTCAGCTATTTAACTCTATGGATCCGAGTTATTTAAATCTGCAGAATGTGTGAGTTTCAAAAATCAAAGTAAAGTAAGGAATTCACAGAGCAATCTATTACTAAATCCAGAAGGGGGCACTGTTGAGCACAGTCCCTGAAACACAACAAACACAAAATGTCATAAACAGATTAACCCTGTTTAATTATTTTAAATATTTTACTGTGGATTAGAGCTTCTTTACCAGATCTGGCAGATTTTCATTTACACAACAGTCTTCAAAATTTACACATGTGCGTACAGATTTACAGCTTTTAAAAATTGCTGTGCTCTAATTAGTATAGGAAGCAATTTAAACCCACCACACAGGTGTAAGAACCCAGTTATTAATTCATCCAATTTTTGTTAGTTTACATTTCTCATCTGTAAAATTAGCAAGAGCTAAACTTAAAAGGTTACTCACAAATATCAAATGAAGGAAGAGACTGACAAAAACTGTTCAATGTCTTTTGTCTCATTAATTGCAAACAGCTCCAATAAATCCAATAAAAAGGTAAGAGTTTAGACTCCTTCTGTAAACCTGATATTTACACAAAACAGTGAATTACAAATAATTATTCTATTTTTGATGAATTTGTGAATAATTGTGTGTAATATCTGTTTCCAGAAATGGCAGCGCGACACTATGAGCCAGATGTAGCACAGCTGGTAGATGAGGAGTTTATGAGAAAGCTGAAAGAACAAATTCCTAACCTGAGGGAGGTGTATAATAGGAAGGACTGTGATTTTATTCTGAATTACCATCACATTGACCCCAACGCTAAACTGGACCCTGCCACAGTGCTTCAAAATCAGCCAGATTCTACAGGTACCAGCTGTGGTCAGACTGAAGCTTTAATGCGCTGAAAGTTTTAAAGAACTGAATGAACATTAATGCTGAAGTAGGTATTTTTTTCTTAGAAAACATTTTATTTCTTGAAATACTCTACATCCTGATAGCAATCAATTAATTAAAGCTGAGGGCATAAATAATTTCCCTTTATAGGCCACAGGAGTGTAACTGTGATCAATCATTTCACACAGACTGAACAAATTGAATTAATGGCTCACCTGCCTTTCACTATATTCACAACAGTATTCCCTCGTCTGCCTTTGTACGGAAATGAACTTCAACTCTTCTGGGAAAGCTTTTTACAAGGTTTAGGAGTGTGTTCATGGGAATTTTGACCATTCTTCCAGAAGCGCATGAGTGAGGTCAGACACTGGTGATGGGTGAAGCCTGGCTCACAGTCTCTGCTCTAATTCATCCTAAAGGTGTTCTATTGGGTTGAGGTCAGGGCTCTGTGCTGGGACAGTCAAGTTCTACCACACCAAACTCACTCATTCATGTCTTTATGGACCTTACTTTGTGCACTGGTGCACAGTGATGTTGGAACAGGAAGGGGCCGTCCCCAAACTGTTCCCACAAAGTTGTGAGTATAAAATCTAAATTTCTTGGTGTGCTGAAGCATTAAAAGTTCCTTTCATTAGAAGAAAGGGGCAGAGCCCAAGTCCTGAAAAATCACCCCACACCATAATCTCCGTCCACCGAACTTTACACTCAGCACAAAGTCAGACAATTACTGTTCTCCTAGACACTGCCAAATACAGACGTGTCTATCGGATCAGCAGACAGAGAAGTGTGATTCGTCCATAAAGAGTCCAGTGGCGGCATACTTTACACCACTGCTTCCAATGCTTTGCCTTGAGCTTGGTGATATACGGCTTGGCTGCAGCTCCTCTGCCATAAAAACCCATTCAATTAAGCTGTCCATGAACAGTTATTGGGTTAATCTGAAGGCCTTATGACATTTGGAGGTCTGTAGCAATTGACTGCAGAAAAATGGTCACCTCTGCATCCACTGGCACCGCTCTGTCATTTGCTCAATAATGTGGCCTACCACTTCGCGGCTGAGTTGCTGTCATTCCCAGCTGTTTCCGCTTTGTTAGAATACCACTGGCAGTTGACTGTGGAATATTTAGAATCAATTAAATTTCATGACTAGACTTGTACAGATGGGCATCCTATCACAGTACCATGCTGGAGTTCACTGAGTGTCTGAGAGCAACAAATTCTTTCACAAATGTTTGCAGAAGTAGTCTGAATGCTTGGTTGTATAATGCGTAAGGAATAAGGCAGGGAAAATTCCCAGTGTTTTATTTTTTTATTTACTCACTGGCAGTATGCAGAATATGCCCTGTTCAAAATTGCTCATTAACTTATTCTAACTATTCTAGTATGCAGTGACAATGCAATGAGAGAGAGATAGGAAATATATATTTTTTTCTGTTGTACAATAAAATTTTGAATGCAAACTGTTATTTTATGACCTACATTATGCATTATAAAGTGTGGAATAAGATATGAGATTCAGCCCTAGTGCTTTGACCTTGTTGAAGGGCAATGCAAACACACCAGTTTCTGTGGTTTAGAAGAGTAGATTTAGGATGGTGAAAGTATGGGAGAAAATTTTGAGAATGTTTTCTTTTTTCTAACAAACAAAAAAGCTTTAAAAAAGGAATGAGAGAATAACTGTATCTGACTATAGACATGCATTATTCTTCTCTACAGACAAGAAGCCTTCTCTCATAGTAAAGGTCCATCACACTCCTGACTCAAAGAGCACTGCACCAGAGACCAGAAGCAGTTACGAAGAGAAAAACCTCATTGTAGAGCTGTTCTACAAAGATCGTGGAAAAGTGACACACGGCAAGAATGAAGAAATGCAACAGTCTATAAACTGGATATCTCAGGTATTTCATTGTTTTTAACTGGTTGATGAACTATCATGATTTTCCAAACAGGTTAAACAGCATTAAGGCCCACACTGACAGCATACAAACACATAAGAACTGGAATTCATTATTTCTTTCACTATATTAAACATATACTAGACCTAAACTGGGGGCTCACCCCCTAGAGCAGTGGTCGCCAACCAGTCAATCAAAATCCACAAGTCGATCGTCATATATCATGGCTGCTTATTCTGTATCCACAGTGGTTAACTCGCTAGTTAAGCAGGGACAACGGCACAGTCACACAGGGTTGCTGCTTTGTACAGTCTCTATGCTGTTGGAGCGATAATGTTGAGGGTGCTGATGTTTTCAGGTTAAAAATGGGCAATATTACAAACAACAATATGAGCGAGTGTCATACTATGCCCCAGTGTTCTGTTGAGTTGTGCTGCCTGGTTGAAATGTGCTGATGAAGGTAAATAATATTTAGAATAGTAAATAAAGCATTCTGTAATTACCCCGAATGAAAAAGAAACAACAGCGTGACTGTAACATTACAAATTAAATTTAGAGCACTTGTTAAGGTGGAATGGGAAATCTGAATAAGGAACTGGCTAATAAGATGCTAAATTCAGGCTTGTGTATTAAAGCAGTGGATCATGAATATCCACGCTTTCAGTCGCCAGATGCCACACAGCAGTGAGTGAAGAACGAATTTACCCAATGAAGTGACAGTAATATTTTCCAGTGTGCCATCACCCCACAACTAAGGGGAGAGAGAGCACTTCTAGGATAATAACCAGGAGTTCAGAATCATTGGAGCCATTCAGCAGAGCTTATTGTTCTCTGTGTTGGAAAATTGGTCCAGTGTTGATGCTTGTCTTGTTTCACTCTTTGTTAGTGGCAGTTTTTCTGGAAGAATGCCTTATTTTTCCTCAGCGGAGGATCAGGGGCATTGTTGTGTTGTCCTGAATGTTTAGTAGTCAAATCCAGCATTTTACTTAGAGAAAGCTTTGTGGTCTGTGTTGGTCCTGTTGCAGAGGGCAAAACATACATGGGGAGGGCGGGTCTATCTGCTGTCCTGAGGGTGAAAAAAAGCTTTGGAGAACAGCAAAACAGAGCAGTGTGTGGCTTTTTTTCTCTGCTCAGGACGTCTTAATTTGAGTTAGACCGGCAAACAACAAATTCCCAATGTAAAGCTTCCTACATAAATAATTACAAATTATCATACATCTCACTTTCAAAGCACCAAACCTGACAGTCAGCCAAAACACTGGCTTCAACCTGTTATATTACACATAATCTAACAGACGGTACACTGCACGATGACACTTCTGTTTATAAACTCCTCTTTTAGGTAAAAGATCTAAAATCATCGGAGACGCGTGAGTACCACAATTATTATATTCCTACTCTGACATTAAAACTGGATAAATTAAACATTAATAAGAACTAAGACCAAAACAGCTTCTGCTTTTAGATCTCTGGGAAAGTTGTCAGTAAAAAAAATAAACCAAAATATATTTGTGTCATTTCTCTTTGTAGGAATTTTTTTTTTGCGCAGCGTGTCTGGGAAAACAAAGAATTCAGATGAACAGTTTATAAAAAAGCTGAAAGAACATGTCATTTTTTTTTAACAGAAAAGCTGAAGTTTCTGCGCGTTGTGTCTGGAAACACACTGAATTCAGACGAGGATTTCATAAAAAAGCTGAAAGAACAAGTCCCCGACCTGAAGGAGGTGTCTACTGTAGAGGAGTGTGATTTTATTCTGTTCTTCTGTCCCATTGTGTCTCAAGCTGAAACTGATATTGAAGCAGCGCTGCAGAAGCTTCAGAGATTATCAGGTACCAGCCGTGATCCGACTAAATCTTTAATGACGTCAGGGTTTGATGGCTGTATAATTTGGGTGGGGATTGATCAATTTAGATCATGTCGGTTTATTTATTTATCTCTTGTTTGTCTGTAGACACCAAGCCTGCATTTGTAGTGGTGCTCCATCACACATTTGATCCTGACAGTGTCGTACCAGACAGCAGAAGAATCATAAAGAGAGAGAGAACACTCAGTGTGGACTGTCTGTTCCATGAAGATGAAGGATTACTGCAGTGCTCCAGGAATGATGAAGCACTCTATAATACTTCAAAGTGGATAAACCCTCAGGTATTTTGTGCCTCAATTTTTCCCGTTTATAAAACTTATGAAAAACTTATAAAAAAATATGGTAAACTTATGTAGTGCACCATGCAAGACATGAAATTACTAAATGTCATTAAATGTCATTAAATGGGCATTATATATTTCTGTATTTATTCATGTGTGAATCTGAAATCTCGTGCTGTCTGTGTGTGTGCAGTGTAGTTTATGAGTGATATGATTCACTGTAGAGGGAGTGAAGAGCAGTTTGTGTTTCAGTCAGAGACACACTGTGATATAAACGCTGCATTTTGGACGTAAACACAACATCACAGATAACGGAGGTTTTAAAAATCTCCACATTTGAGCATTTTTGAAAATCTCTTTTCAGTCACATGCAATGCCATGTTTGTGTGGACAGGAAGCCAAAACACACCAACAAATCCAAACAGGGTCTGAGAGGGTGGATCATATATGAGAATGACTGACTGTGGCATTGCCATGGCAATATAAAAATAGGCTTCAGTCAGGGATTGATAGTGCTAGTGAGAAGCTAGCCCAGTCTGGTTCTAAACACCACTGCAGTGGATAAGATACAAGGACCCTTGTTCAATGCTGCACCAATGCACCAGTTCTGATACTGGTGAGGCAATGTGTCACTTCAAAATCAAATCAAAGAATAACCCATGTCAATCTCTCTGTGCTGCTTCAGAGTATAATCACAATAAAACTAACAGGTAATGGTTACATTAACAGGCAGAGAGTGGCTTCCAAACTGTTATATAAATGTACATAAATAGTTATATAAATTACATGTTCCGCTAAACACTGATATTTTGACCATTTTAGGAAAAGCCTCAAGCTGTACCACAAAAAAGTAAGTCAACTCATTAATTAGATTAGTACTGGAAAGTTCATGTTCCCAGAACATCAAGAAACTCAAATTATATCTGTCCCCCTTTCAACACCAGACAACACAGAGCCAAAGACCATGGTGAGTGTAAAATATTTACACATCGTGTGCTTCTTTTTTTATAAATATTATTAACATTTTGCTAGCATAGACCACACACAGAGACCACAGGGGACAGGGCGAACTCAGGAGGCTTTGGGCTGGAGTTGTGGGTGGCTTGGATGCGTGTGTGTAATGCAGTGCCCCCCACACAGGGCTTGAGTGATACAAGAGCAGGGAGGAGACGGGGTGGTGGTGAGTGTGATGTTGTTCAACACAGGGAGAGTGAAGGGGTATAAATCGAGCGGTGGAGAGGTGATTGAGGCATGGTCTGGCTCCCAAAACTACATCATGTTCTCATGATGTAGGAAGTTCTCATGGACTACTAACTATCATCACCAGTAGACTGACCAGAGGAGGATGGGTCACCCCTTGTGAGCCTTGGTTCCTCCCAAGGTTTCTTCCTCAGCTGGGGGAGTTTTTCCTTGCCACTGTCGCCCCTGGCTTGCTCACTTGAGGGTTTACATTTGTTTTTACATTTCATGTCAAATCTTTGTCTTACTGGAATTCTGTGAAGCTGCTTTGTGACAACATCAGTTGTGAAAAGCGCTATATAAATAAATTTGATTTGATTTGATTTGATCACGTTATGACTTCACAAATTGGGCTGATTGATTTGGGGAATAAACCTCACGATGCTCTTGACAATGCAGACTAAAATTAAACAGTGACTTTCTTTTCTTTGTATATATTTTACTTGTTTGTGCAAAACAAGTATTCTGCTCCTCAGTTTTGTTAAGGCTAAAATTAATAAATGTTTTTATAAACATATACTAGAGGCCAACCCATATGAGAAATATTAGGTAAATATTTTAGACTTTATTTCAAGTGACAATCATGTACCCATTAGCATTAAAGTTACCTCATTGTTTCAAAAAAACAAAAAATGTATTTTGACATAAGAACTATTACCTTAAGTATCAACCAGAGGTGGAAAACGAACAGAGAACCTGTACTAACGTTACTGCTGATTATCCATTTATTTATTTAAATTTAAGAACAATTTCTTTCATTTTGCAATAATAAATGTTGGTTTTACAGACAATTTGAACATTACTTTTCACTCAAACCAATATAACTAGAGTGAGTTTAGCTCTTTGATAGGTGTGCATGATATAGATCAGTATAAACACAAAATCAATCCACCAGTGTTCCCTAATTCTACAAATTCTTTTACACTGGGCTACATAAATATATTCCAATTTTAAATTAATACAACTTTTCTTGTTCAAATATTACATAAAAGATTCATATAATTATATATTTTATGAACTCTTCCTGCATATAAACACTTTTTGTCATCCTTGTTTAGACAAAAGAACAGTCCACATGTAAGTCATCTCTCATGTTAAATGATTACTAAATATTTATAGTTAAACACAATTAAGATTCTCTAACACTGATGTAAATGTATGTGTATATTTCTAATTTAAACAGTTCATAAATTGTTTTGCTGCCTTTCGCCATCTCTAAATACATCAAAAGCCGAAGACACAGAGCCACAGGTGAGAATTTATTTATATTTACAGCCCTCAGTCTCAGCATTTTACCACTGAACATCTACTGCACAGGACACGGAAAAATCTTTAAAACCAGAACTAGAAAAATGGGAAAGGGTACTGCACAAAGTCCTGTCAGTGCTGAATGAAAGAAAGAGTGTATCTTTTAAACTCTTACAACAACATTAAAAAAAAAAAAGGCTAAGGAAATTAATAAGTTAATTCCATCAAATAATTTTTGTATAAACACATTATTAATATGTTAACGTTGACACTTTTATTTTATTATAAACAGAAATGTTTAAGCCAGTTCTGTCTTGAAATGTAACATTTTTTGCTTATTTAACTGCAAATAGACAGAAAAATATATATGTTTTTAACATTAAAACTACCCATTAGCTATAGTAAGACCAAAGACTTTAGCAGGTCAAAATAATAACATGAGACAAAAATTAACACATTTCTACTGATTACAAATAGCAAAGTCTACTCAGATGTGCATCTATACAAAGGCTTCAATATTTTACAGATATTCATTTATATATTTATTTCAAGTTTCATCAACTCAGATTTTTTTTTATTTCAATTTAAGGCAAAAACTCAAGAAACTCCATGGAGATGTAAGTCCTACATTGCTATATTTAAATCACTGGCAGCTTTATTTCATGTTTCATGCATATTGCATGTTTCACCTTTTGCTCACATTTGCTGTTAGAGTCATAGTAAACATACTGTAATATGAGTGTTATAATGTGGTCTGCTGTAAAGTTACAATAAACAGACTGTAATATGAGTGTTATAATGTGGTCTGCTGTAAAGCTACAGTAAACCGCCTGTAATATGAGTGTTTTAATATGGTCTGCTGTAAAGCTACAGTAAACCGCCTGTAATATGAGTGTTATAATGTGGTCTGCTGTAAGTGTAATATAATATGTAATATGAGTTTTAATGTGGTCTGTTAATCTTTCCCTCACTGACAGTAAACAGCACAAATCAAGGTCCTCAGGTGAGTGTTTTATCATGGTCTCATTCTAGATATTTTATTGACTAGCTGCATTTAAATAAACCTTAGATTTTCAATTTATTTTCCTTTTCTTTTCTACACTCTTTTCCTCAGGAAACTGTCATTCCCCAACCAGCAGCAATGGAGCTGTCAGAGCAAATAGGTGAGTGTGAGAGAAATGAGCATAAATAGTGTTTCTCATTAAATTTCATATTATCTTGACTCTGACTTTCATTTTGAGTGTGCCTTCTTTTCCCTCAGTGAAAACAAACTCAGATTCTGACGAGAATGTGAGTATTAAGTCAACACAAAAAGAAATAAAAACTTTAAATGTAAAAAACTTAAATAAGTATTCTGATTTCTTTTCCCTGTAGAAGACAGTAAGCTCTGAAATGAAAGCAGAAGAAAATGCAGGTAATGGATTAGTTCAGACACTGTGTTAAAAGATTTAGAATAAAAATAAACCCTTCTGAACCAGTGCCTCCTAAAATGCAGGGTACACAGAATCTGTTTAACTACTTACCTGACTATGTCTAGTTCAGGTGAGGGAATGACAATAGTCCTATAGTACGCATACAGCAAAAATACAAAAGATAAACTGAGAACTGGAGGACCAGAAAAAACTTCTGAGACGACAATGAGCGAAAAGGGAACCAGCCAAAAAGAGCAGGACAGGAACTTCAAAGTATTACAAGGACAGGGAATGAATGGAGAACTCTGTCCAGATCCTCAGGAGGAAACTCTGAATAATCTGGACAGTTTAAATACATCTACTGACAGCGTAACGCCCTGGAGAAAACGCAGCAGAGGAGGACACAGAGCAGAGTACGTTTATAACGACTGAAGGAACATAGTGAGTGTCACAGCATCACCTCAGGACTGCAAATATGAAGAACATCACATGAACCAATTTATCTGAACAGACACCACTAACTAAAGTTAATGAAGCAGCCATGTTCTCCAGATTCTTCTTCACATTATAAACACTGGTTATACTGACACCTAGTGGATATTTCAGGGACTGATGATTTTATATATGGCTTCCCATTCAGGACCTACAAAACAGCTGGATTCTTCAGTCCTGTCTCACTTACAAACGCTCACAGACTCGAACCCACAATAAGAGTGTCCTCCTCACACATGAGCACAATAACACTTTGCTGAAAGTACAGTGATACCTTGAACTTTTAATTACGAGTTTAATTCGTTCTGTGACTAAGTTTGCTTGTAAATCAAATTAAAAGTCCCTATTAAAATTAATCAAAATGTTATTAATCCATTCCAGCCCCAAAAACCACAACACTTTTTTGTTACGTGTTTTAAATAAGAAAAATGTAATTTATAAATGATTAATAATGTATAAAAAATAATGCACAATAAAAGAGAATGTAAAGAAATAAACTGGTTCTATTAAGTGTATTTACCTTGAAGATCAGAGGAAGACATTGGCGCAGGTGGAGGAGATTGGAGGAGGACGTTGGGGACGTTTGTTTTCGTGCTCTATCGCTTAACTTCACTTACTCACTACACACTTAAAGCTACAATGCTACAGAAAACACTGATTTGACAGAGATGCAAAAGCTGCACTTTACAGAAAACATTTAAAAACATATAAATAAATAAATTCATTCATTCATTCATTCGTCTGAAACCTTTATCCAGTTCAGGGTCGTGGTGGGTCCAGAGCCTACCCGGAATCACTGGGCGCAAGGCAGGAACACACCCTGAAGGGGGCGCCAGTCCTTTGTAAATAAATTCTTTTAATAAATACTATTTGATAATATTGCTAAAAGTCATAAGTCAAGGCTTTGTTTAATCCACATCCCAGTGATAGTTCTGAATACACCCAGTGTGAAATTATACAGATGCTGAAAATGTCTGTTGTAAAATTTAAAGAAACAATCAACATAATAATTGTTCTCATTACGATACTTCAATGTTTTTAATTTTGTAATTTTCAAATTAACTGAGGTTGAGACTATATTTAACATAATGCCACCCTCAGTTTAAATTTGAATTTATAAAAGTGGTAAATGATAATTTAAGTATAATTTGTTGTAACTATAAATTACACCATCTTTCAACTCCCCTTGAATAGACGTTTGGTTTCAGTCACTGTGCAATACATTAGAATGAACCCACAGCTGAAGCAGGTTCGTCCAAATTTACCCCATTTTTCAGCAAACCAGTTTAACTGAGTCTCTAGGAAAGACAAAGGCAAAAATGTAAAGCCTTTCTCACAATGTCTTCACTACGTCACCCTTCAGTGTCAGAGGAAGACCAACTGATAACAGCCTGTAGTTCACTGTTCAGTTTTAATGCGTTTTAAACATTAAGAGTGATTTAAAGCCTGTGTTATAAATCTCAGCGGAGTGAGAGCGCTCAGACGGACACACAGCAGGGGATCGGACTGTTGTTCTCCACACTGAACTAAAGAGGGCAGCACAGAGTCAGTGCAGTGTGAGATTATAGTAAAAGTGAAAAGATTTACACTGGTCGACCTGCTGGGAACAGCTGGGGTGAGTAGCAGCAGTGTCTCTGTGTTAATTTTTAATGTAACTATTAATTCTGTTTATTATTAACTTTATATAACTCTATATTCATTAATACAGTTTGTTTGTGTGTTTATTTTGTTATTGGTTGCTTAATTTATGTTTTATTAGGAATCATTTTAGGAATTTTAGACTAACTTTGGGAACATCAAAAACAACTGAAGAACACATGTTAAGACTGAACACAAAAGCCTAAAATGAAACAATTATAAGAGATTATTTAAGTCTACATTTTAAATATGGAACAGTTATGATTGCGTGCTGTGCTGAGCTTTTGATCAGATAACTGTGTGATAACATCACAGCGTTGCTATCTTTAACAACTGCCAGTAATGAGACACTGAGAATCTGGTGCAGTTTTACTTACATTTTACTTGACATTTTTTCCCCAAAGGACACGACCTTTTCTGCATGTTTTTGAGTTAAAACCTTTAATCAGAGAGAAATTTAGAAGCCTTTATCATAATAATATTTTAGTCAGATTAATTGGGAATGCATGTCTAATGCTGCGATGAGGGTGTATTTAAAACCTCAGATGCACAACTGGTAGATGAGGAATATCTGAGAAATTCTGACTGCATTGTTCTTCACTAGACACTAAGCCTTCTACTGAAGTAAGTCCAGTCATGGCCTACACCAGGAGTCTCCAAACTACGGCCCGCTGATTTAATTTGACCAGCCCCTTTAACTACGGCAGCAAAGCACATGTTGTCTGGCCAAGGGTGTAGAGTTGGGTAGATACCATATGGATATCTCTATATTCCAATCCAGTGACTACTGAATTGTCCCTAGCAGTCATTTTGGATGAAATACAATAAAAAGGTCCGTCAGCGTCTAGTCAATGTTTTGGTTCAAACAGTTAAGAACTTGTCCTCGAGTCCTGCGTCCCGAACCCACGCCGTTTCTCCCCAAAGTGTGAGAGGCTGTGGCTGTAGGGAGACAAACATGCAGCTGGGTGAGAGACACCATTCACATCATTTCTGATCCAGCTCTTACATTTGATAAACAAATTACTTCTGTCATTAAACAAGCTTTTTTCAACTGAGACGCCTTGCTCAGCTCAAACAGATTTGATCATTTATTTAAGGATCTTATGATTGTTATTTATGCTTTTATTACATCTCATCTTTTATTACATCTCGTCTTGACTACTGTAATTCCCTTTATATGGGGGTCAGTCAGTCTTCTATAGTCCGTCTGCAGCTTGTTCAAAACACAGCTGATAGACTTCTTACTGGCACTATGAAACATGACCATATTCCTCCATCCTTGGCTTCACTACACTGGCTTCTGATCAGGCACAGGGTTCAGTTTAAAATTTTACTGTTTGTTTTTAAGACTCTTCATGGTTTATCTCCACAGTAACTTTGTGACATGGTCCAAGTCCTTATAACGTGCACAGGTCTGTTGCTGCTCTGAATCTGTGGAACTCTTTACTAAATGGTATCAGATACATGTCGTCTATTGAACAGTTTAAATCCTGTCTTAAGGCCTATCTTTTTTCACTTGCTTATGACTGTGCTTAAATATCAGTCATTCTCATCAACCTCAGTTTCACTTTCAACTTACACTTTTTTTTTACTATTTTACTAAGTTCTTACGTGTAATTTAACCATTTTAGGTTTCTGCTGTTTTACAGCACTTTTAGTCTGCTTCGGCTGTTTGAAACGTTCTTATAAATAAACTGAACTGAAATTGAATTGAATTAAAGGCATTTAGTTGTTTGATTAACTTTTTCTGTGGGGAATTTTATCACCAAGAGTTTCCATTAAAACTAAGGCAAATATTTACAAGTCTGGATTGGGTTACATCAGGGACTGAAGAATGTAAGAAGCTTTGTAAGATGATCCAACCTTGATAAAAAAGGATTAATCGTTATACAAAACAAAAATATACAGGAATTGTTGCAGACACAGGAGCAAAGGACTTCTTTGAAGTCGATTGGTGTGGTATCTCAGGGCTCTCGTTCCATGTGAGGGTACAGTTGCTCCTAAAGTTTTACTCAGGATCTTAATCTCCTTTTAACTTTCATCTTTATAATTTTTGGGTGTGAACTTAATTGTCAGGTGAGGTCTCAATGTTTGGTTGTGATATCCATTCCATACTGAACAGAGGAAAATAGATTTTTAAGGTTGATATCTATATGATTTGGCTTGTTCTCAGAGATAGGCAGAGATCACAATAAGGACCTATTGATGGTCTGCACTAGCACTGGGCAAATGATCAAAAACTAATCAAATTCAGAATGGAAGCAACCTAAACACAGAGACCGACTGAGTGACTCAAGCAGCAAGTACAAAGAAAATAGCAGCGTCTGTGGATTGGACGTGTTGTGCTTGACTATAATTAAGACAACACTGAACAAAAAGAAGTCAAATGTAACCATTGAGAGAAAAACTATTGGATAAAATTTCCCAGCTTTAAAACTGGAGCGTATTTACAGCACAAGCCTCATCACTGAACTATGAGGGTCAACAATACAAATACAAAATAATCATTCATTAATTATAATCATGGTAAAATATACAATTAATCATGATATTGATTTGTGCTCATATCGCCCAGCACTAACCTCCACCCTTGTTGATTAGACAGTCTCCAGCTGTGAGGAGGGCCACTGTGTCAATAAATTGTATTACCAAGGGTGCAAAGTTTGGTGATTGGGTCGTCTCTCAAACTACCTTGATTTTTATGGAAAGCAGAGGGGGGCTTGACAAAAGATTTGTTTCGTAGCCTTTGAATAAACAAGAGATCCTAACTTGGGGGCATCTGATGAACTTCACAGAGATTTCTCTTGAATCCACTACACTACAGACTTCAAAACATTACACTTCACACCGAGATTATTTACAGCTCAAAACCATTGTTGTGATCTCATTTTTTCAGGAAATAAATTCAGTTCAAACCCACCACACCTTTGTTACAGTGGCGGATGCTGGTCTTTCAAAGAGGGGAAGCTCAATTTCGGCCTACATCTTAAAATGTGTCGGTTTATTTATACGTAAATTCTACCCTCCGTTCCTTTTTAAGAAAATGATCTGTGACCCTGTCGTACCAACAAGGCGTCTTTTGCAGGGACTTGACTAGCTGATTCGCTCATTTCGCTGTCTATCAAAAAGGGATTCAGCCTCAGAGGGATCATCCAATCATCATGCAGAAGCTGAGCGTCCGGGCCAGCCCACTGCCCCATAGACCCCCAGAGACGCTGAGCGTCCGATGGACGGGACAAAGCCCAGCCTTTATCCAATCACGCGTCTCGATTCGCTGCACTTCGCTGCTTCGCTATTAAACTCTGTGGACGCTCAGCGTGCACACTGTTTAAAGCACTGTGAAGGGAATGATTGAGAGGAAAGACGCGTATTTACCAGTGATAAGAAGCAGATTCTGAACAAAAGTTGAGCGCGTTGTAGTGCATATTTATTCAATGACATGTCACACAACATTATATATTTGATCACTTATTTTTTTTTACATTTTAGGGGAAGCTGAGCTTCCCTTGCAGTCTTAGAGCAATCGCCACTGCTTTGTTAGTACATTGCTAATATTGTGTTAACCTTTTTAATAAAGTTTTAATTTATATAATATCTGTAAAAATAGGAGCTAGATTTGAAGGGTTTTCATGAAAATCAAGTGAGTTTATTAACTGAAATTTGACTCTTAAAACTGTGTTCAATGTCTCTTGCCTCATTAATAGTAAACACTTCAGATCCAGATGCTCAGGTGAATATTTAGACTCCTGTAAACTTGAGTCCATTCACACTACTGTGGACAAGACCCCCCAAAAAATTGTGTGTAAACACTTCAAAATCAGATCAGGAGCAACTGTGTTTCTGTTTCAGGATAAAGTGTCAAATTCTGAAATGTTGCAGAGAGGTATGAACTCCTGAATAATTGTGTGTAATGCCTGTTTCCAGAAGTGGCGGCGCTCAACAAACTGTCAGAAAATGCCCAGCTGGTAGATGAAGAGTTTATGGGAAAGCTGAAAGAACAAATTCCCAACCTGAGGGAGGTGTCTAGGGTGGAGGACTGTGATTTTATTCTGAAACACTGTCATTTTGACCTTGATGCTGGACTGGACCCTGCAACAGTGCTGCATAATCTGCCACATATTCCAGGTACCCTCCCAGCAGGCACAGGACGTCAATTCGTCGTCAGAAAGGCGTTGGTCTCTAACGTTGGACAGACGTTGAGTTTTAGTTGGAAATGAAAATTTTGTTGATGTCTAAACCCAACATTGCCTTGACAACAAGCTCCAACGTTGGACAGACATTTAATTTTTGTTGGAAATGAAATCAGGTTGACATCATAGCCCGACGTTGCCTTGACAACAATTTTCAAATTTGGACAGACGTTGAATTTTAGTTAGAAATGAAAATCGAATTGACGTCTAAATCCAACATTGAGGTTACATCAAGACTCAACGTTGGTTAGACGTTGAAGTATGGTTAGTAATCAAAGTTAGATATTACTCAAAAATTAATGTTAGGATGACGTCAAGCTCCAATGTTGTATAGATGTTGATTTTTAGTTGGAAATGAAAATCGGGTTGATGTCTAAACCCAACATTGATTTGACATCAAGACTCAACGTTGGTTAGACGTTGAAATATGGTTAGTAATCAAAGTCAGATATTACTCAAAATTTAACATCAGGATGACATCAAACTCCAACGTTGTGTAGATGTTGATTTTTAGTTGGAAATGAAAATCGGGTAGACGTCAAAACCCAACATCGGTGTGACATCAAGACCCAACGTAGGTTAGATGTTGAATTATGGTTAGTAATCAAAGTCAGATATTAGTCAAAAATTAACGTTGGGATGACGTCAAGCTCCAAATTTTGTGTAGTTGGTGATTTTTAGTTGGAAATGAAAATTGGGTTGACGTCTAAACCCAACATTGATGTGACATCAAGACCCAATGTTGGTTAGACGTTGAAGTACGGTTAGTAATCAAAGTCAGATATTACTTAAAATTTAACGTCAGGTTGATGTCATGCTCCAACGTTGTGTAGATGTTGATTTTTTGTTGGAAATGAAAATCGGGTTGACGTCAAAACCCAACATTGGTGTGACATCAAGACTCAATGTAGTTTAGACACTGAATTATGGTTAGTAATCAAAGTCAGATATTACTCAAAAATTAACGTTTGGATGACGTCAAGCTCCAATGTTGCATAGATGTTGTTTTAGTTGTAAATGAAAATCGGGCGAAGTCTAAACCCAACCCTGGTGTGACATCGAGACTCAACACTACTGTATTTCACATTTACAGCATACTACTGTAATTAATATAATACTTTACTGTAAAAACTGATTTACAGTAAATAACTGGCAGCTGAGTTCTCAGACAATTACTGTATTTTTACAGGAACATTAATGTATTTCAACTTTAAAAAATACTACTGTAATTGAATAACAATACTTTACTGTGAATATTGGGATTTACAGTAAATACCTGGCAAGAGTTCCCAGCCATTTACTGCATTTTTACAGGAACACTGAACACTGTACAGGAACATTGTATTTAAAATTTACAGACTACTGTAATTGCATATTACAATGTTTTACTCTAAATATTTAAATGTACAGTAATCCTTTCAGCAGACTTGCCAGCCATTTACTGCCATGTTTTCAGAAACAATACCTTTTTACAGAGGAAAATTAATTACAAACTGTATCTAAATTACATTCAATTCTTTATGTATACTGAACAATACCAGCATGTAATATTTTTGTAATAAGATTATAGTGTTACTATTAAAAAAAAAAAAATCCAAAGTCTGCCAAGCATGAATACTGTAAAAATACTATAACCATTACATACACAAAAGAAGTCCAAATCTACATTTAGAATTAAAATCAGTAATACAATTTATTAAAACCGAATATATGCAAAATGTGGACAAATTTCAAGTACTACATAACATGTTCATATCATTTATGTTTTTACTTGAACTTTATATTTTTGCCCCTTATATTGCTTTTCTTTTCTAACCAAAAATACTTCACAATATCCAATTATATTATTGCCTTGATGAATTATAAGAAAGGTGCCCAAATCTTTACAGTAAAACATTACATTATATCACATGACTTTTGATCTTATCAGACCACACAAATAGTGACCATAAAACATCTTGAAAAATGTAAAAAAATATGCAATCTGGATTACTAAAACTTTGTATTTCAAATATCATCAGTGAACCCAACATGTTACTGACTTAGAGTCAGTTTTGCATTGAACATGACCCTTTAAATAAAATTATATTCAAAGTCCATCAGTTTCTTTAAAGAGAGGATACACATGGATGCATGGTTCAGGACTTCTTGGTTGCTCTTTACGTTGACCACCCCTGGGAATTTGTACCAATGAGGCATCTATAAAAATAAAAATTCCATAATTAGTAACAGCATGTGGAAAGGCACAAAAAAGTTGCAAAAAAATAGTGTACACAAAGCTTAGAGAATACAGTAAGGGGAAGATCAGATGGCATCATGGGCAAGACAATTTTTAAAACTAAACATAGCACGAAAATCTCTTTGTTGTAACAATGCTTCTTGGCAATAAATCTTATACTTTTGGAATCATATTAATTTCCCTTTGAAATGGTGCCACAATTATAAGGAACATGCATTTGTGGGATGAGCAGTAGAGATGAGTATGTAGGTTGTGCCAATGAAACTCGTTTGGTGGGTTGTGACTTGCTGACTGATGTTTGAAGAAACAAGACATATTGGCAATTTAACAATTTATTCTTTTAACAAATAGGAGCCTCAGTAGCGTGTGGAAGAACCATAAACAGCCAAGCACCTTCTCCTCATGATGGTCACCATCCTGGTTGCACACTGCTGGTCACACACGTGGTTGTGTTGGTCACTGTGGCACGAACAGCACGCCCAAGCTGATCCCACAAGTGTTCATTGAGGTTGAGGTCAGGACTGCTGGCAGGCCATTCCATCCTCTCCACTACCAAATTCTGGAGGTAGTCTCTGATAAACACCGCTCTGTGGCGGCAAACGTTGTCATTTTGGAGGATAGAGTTTGGTCCCAGACTATGGAGATATGGGATTGCCACTGGTTGTAGAATTTCATCTCGATATCTTTTTCTGCATTGAGATTGCTTCCAATGATGATAAGCCTCATTTTTCCAGTGAAGGAAATGCCGCATCACACCATCACACAAAATAAGCTGTTTGGCACTAGCAGTGAGTATTTGACAAATTTTTCACGGGCACAACCCACATACTCAGCTCTACTGCTCATCTCACAAAAGCATGTTTCTTACAAATGTGGCACAATTTAAAAGGGAAATTAACAGTATCGGTATAAGGTTTATTGGCAATAAGCACTGTTACAACAAAGAAATAATCTACCAGACACAAATTTCCTTACATTTGTGCTATGTTTATTTTTCTGCAAGTAATCAGAGGAAATGAGTGACATAAACGGTGAATTACAGTAATAATTACAGTTAGATAATGCAGCATTTCCTATTTGGTGCTAAAAATAAACACAAATACTTTGACATTGTATTTTGTTATGGCTTTCATAATGTCATATCATACACTGTAAAAAGTGGGACTGGGTAAATTAATATTAAGTTAAAAACTAATAGTAACTTGAACTTAATTAAAAGACTTCTTGTAGTTTGAAATAAAATTGAGTTAAATTCAACAAATTTGAACAAAGTATTAATTGCAATTTACACAGTTTTGGCTAAATAAAATTAGCTGGGATATGTTGAATAGAATTTATTCATATTTTATGAGTAACACCAAAGATCCAGAAAATGCAATAGATTTTACTCATTGGGAGGTCTTTAATCTTAATCATCATACACTTCCGCCCAACGCATTTTGAAACTCGTGGACACCAGCATTGTTGTGTTCTGAACGTCCCCGGACTTCCCAAAGTGAACAGCTTTTAAATTATTAACAGCAAAAGAACAATTTTTATCTAAATTTGTGTATTTTGTTTGAGGCGCTCTTAAATGTGGGGAAACGCAGTTCTAAGCTCCGCATTTTTAAGGTGGATCGGTGTGTTTGAGGGGGAAAACGACAGTTGTTTGTATGTGGATGAAGTTTAACTTGTCTGTAAGTTTTAATTCACTGATTGAATTACCAGAGACACTCATTTGTAACTCGAGGTGTTTAGTTTGTAGCACTGTCGCTAATGCAGTTAGCCGTCTCCGGAGTTTGGAGGCATTTCCACCTTAAGAGATCCGAAACCGCAAAACCATGGAGCAGGAATAGAGTAATCCTCATTTCTGCTCGTTGTTTTCAACGTTTGGAGTTCTTTTCACTGTCTAAAACAACACCAGACGCCTCTGCTATGTGCAGGGAGAGAGAGACCTAACAGGGAACTGAGGCGGTTTATTACAAACACTGGTGCTTCGTAAAGACCGGTTTCGAGCACAGACTGGAGAGTTAGCTGACGGTTAGGAACAACGTTTGATTAAAAAACAAAGTGTTTTTGTGATTACAATCCTGAATTACGGTTTTAAGAAGCTGATGTTGTGCTTTCTGTAGTTTGCATGTTGTTGCATGTGTCTGTTGACGGTATAATGAAGCCACGACAGGACGCTCAGTCTCTGTCAGAGTACACTTTCAAACGGTCATTGCAGCACTAGCGCACTCTCACTCTCACTTCACACACAGAGCTGCGTTTGAATACAGAGTTCAGCAAATTAGAGCACACCACGAAATCAGAGGCAAAGATTCGTCTGTTTACTAAACATTTAACAGTTTACGTATTATGTTAGCATTCCATACTCAGTATATCAGAATGCATGTTTTCATAATATTGTGTAGGAACACCTATTTGTTTTTATTTTTAATCTTTTTGTTTTTCTGCTAAGTTTTTTTTTATCTATTTCCCAATAGCATTTTTCTCTTTTCGCGCCAAATACCCGATGGTTTCTGTTAAAGTAGTCCATTCAGATCACTCTGACACTTTTACTGCTGTGTTATTTCTGTGTCAGAAATGTGTTATATTCACTGTTTATTTGCACTAATTTGTGTTTCTGGTTTTTGTAGCGTTCGAAAACAGGCTGTAGCCGATATGACTCGTAGTTTACTTTTTTGCTGTGAATCTGAATCGTAAAACTAAATTCGAGCGTGACTTGAGGGCACTACTATAAACAATATAATTAGTACTTATTAAAAGCAAGAAAAATTCCGATTCCAATCGTTTCTATACAATTTTATGACCTGTGTTTGCTCACTGTCTACAGTCTGGTTTAAATGATTTGACTTTGATAAGGTTATGTCTGTTTATATTTTATGTACATAATGAATTTGAAATACAAGATATCATATTTTGTTAACAATTATACCCAGTCAATTTAATTAGGACTCAGGATGCACCTGCGAATAGATGAATAGAAAAGACCAACACTAAAACATTACACTTGCTTATGAAGTTAAAGCTAATATTCATCTATTTGCAGGTTCCTGCTGAATCCTAATTAAACTGATCTGGTGTAAGATGAGTGCAGTCTCAAAACATTGTTGTGATTTAAGTGCACCAACAAGTTTTGATCTTGCATCACATTCCAATATATATTCTGCCTGTGATCCTTGATGTAGTTGTATCAATTTTAAATTTTTGTATGAATAAATGTTGCGAGAGTTGAATAAATGTTTACCTGGTATTATTTTCATGCATATTGACCTGTCGACTCGAACATGGCACAAAAAGGACAAATTAAGTAGATTTAACATAAAAAAATTATGGCAACAAAGTGACACGTGATATTATTGAATAGATGTAAAGTTACTATAATTAGTAAATAGACACAAGCTTTCTCCAGAAACCTAGTACAGGCTACTCAATTTTTGCCAGATATTTAGTAAATGTAAATCAATACTTGCAAGATATTTAGTAAATATTAATTAAGTTTACTCTGATAAATAGTCCTTTCCTTGTGAAATTAAGTTGTATTTACTCAATATTTTTGAGCTATATTAATTCATATTTAGGCATGTTATTACTAAATCCAACACATTTTAACTGTGCATTTTATTAACATTTACATAATTTTCTTGCTTAAATTTAGTTAATTTATTCAATGAATGTTACTTAAAAGTTGGAAAATTAGAATCTACTCATTAATATTACGTGTCACTTTGTTGCCATAATTTTTTTAAGTAACTAATGGGTCACATTTTTTACAGTGTATCATATATCTCCATTTCTTTTAGGCATATCGAGATATGAATTTTTGGTCATATCGCCCAGCCCTAGTTGTTGCTTGCTCACACTTTTTGCAGTGAAGACTGAGGATAGATATTAATACGAACTCAACAAAAACATTTTTTCCAAAAGTACTGCGATTTCAATTTGATACCTGATCTAAAAGCCATGTAGACAGATATGCTATGCAATACTTCAATGTATCATAGTAATCGTGTATTTGACCTTTAATTTCACATATCAAAAGCACAATTTGACTGCATCAAATGATTCCCACAATGACCCTGATTAGAATTAAATGGTTGCAGCAGATGAATGAATGAATGAATGAATGAACAGTAACTGCTCTTCATAATAATTTCATAAAGAACTATCCAACAGAAACGGGTCAAAGTTTTAATAAGCAGTTACCTCCAGATAATTTTAGACTTTATTAATTCATTTTCATACATGGGGTTTCTGCATCAGTAAAGTTATCATATTTCAAGGTTTTTATATGTATTAATACTTTTAATTATAGGTAAGATAACATGAAATAGAGGCTAGTTTAATTCAGAGAAGGAAGTAAACACGTAGAGAGAGAAAAAGAAAGAAAAAAATACAAAGAATAAAATGTTTTACTTCTGGATTAACTCAATTATACGTTAAATTTCCTGTCGATATTGGAAATTGAAATTTTAGGGCTGCCTTTCCAGAAATTAATGGAGGCTTGAGCAAACATAGGTCACTTGTCCTTCCACTGTCAGCAAACATCTTGCATTGGTCAAAAATTCCACTGTAATTATAAATCAAAAGTTTCTTAAACTTTCAATATACTTGCAAGTATCTTGCAATTATATATACAATACCCAGAATAAACATCCGAGGACTCACAGGCAGGTTAAGGGTTTCAAAATCAGCAGCTGTGGCACTTGCCTAAATGATGAGAATATAAATTCTTTTAAGTCTTCAACATTTACCACTGCAGTTTTCAATGACATGTCAAATTAAAACCTATATGATATAGCCTAGGTCTAATTTCAGTTTTGCTGTTTTAATGATACCTGTAAATGTGAGCCTTAAATGCAGCCAACGTCCTGAAAGTCACGGCACGACGAGACTCTCCACATTTAAAACATATAGTACAGAGAAATAAGATGTCATTTCATATGCATTACATAAACCAACACACTACATTTGTGATCACAGAACTGATAGACAACATTTAGTATTTAGACACTTTGAATGCAATACTCTTAACTAAACTCTGATAAACAATTAAAATGTACACACACTTAGCCAAGCTAATTAATTAATAGTTTTGTATATCTGGCTAGCAAATAAGTTCTTCCCTTCAAAATCTGACTATAAACTAAATAACAAAAATGGGAGTCTCAAGTCAGATTTGGAATGGTATGGAGCCCCTAAAGGCACTGGGGGAAAAAATTAAAAAAGACTATTGATTTTGCATTCCCTCGCAAATACATTGCGCTCCTTTACAAATGTTTTATGATACACAATTGTCTTTGCTACGGAGCCCCTAAAGGGACTGGGGAAAAAAAGACTTTTGCGTTCCCTTGCAAATACTTTGTGGGCTCCGTAGTACTGTGCTTGCTGTTGATTATGTGCTTGCTGTGCGTGTCAGGTGAACTATGGAGCAGCTTGCTGATTTTTACTTTGATCTTGGACTGAAATATAAAGACATAGCATTTCTTCTCTGCAGAAAACATGGATATGTTACTGGGGAGCGCAACTGAAACGTTTGATGCTGTGTTGTTAATTGCCATGAAATGAGGATGAGAGAATTGAAAGTGCAAGCGCATGGACAAAGGTTATGTGAACAGTATAAAGATACAGACAATGAACACAGTTTCCAATCAGTGGGAGAGAAAGGGGAGTGAACACCTAAATAAATGTATAGCTATTGGTAGTGTATTGGAGTAATGTGTGTATGTGTGTAAAAGTCAGTCAGAAAAGGGTATCCTGTTTTTACTGCAGTTTAAAAAACAAACAAACAAACAAACAAAAAAACGAAATGCATGGTGAAGCGAACGGCTCGCTAGCTCCACATCCGTGTCTGGAGTCAGCGCGCTGAGCCACGTCTCTGTAAAAATCAGTCCACAACGTGCCCTGAGATCTCTGTGTGTTGCGCCAACGCCTTACACCCTCCATCTTGTTATTGAATGACCGGATTTTTGTGAGAGACTTTGCTTGGTAAAGGTTTTTCGTTAAGATTCTTAGCTTGACCCCTACCCCAGTCAATAACAATAAAAAAAAACAGCCGTCTCCACACTTTGACATTCTTTCATGAAGCCGCCTATGTCTCATACACCTGTTACTATGGAAATACGTGAAACTACGGTGTTCTGACTTGCACTTTCAGGATACTACAGAACGTATATAAACCTGTTGTTCACAACTTCTGATGTGAGGCAACGAAACTGTGTGTTAGTAGAGATAAATACATACATATATAATATCTGTTTCAAGTGGCTGGATTTCCCTGGAAACTGCAGTGTCCTGATGTGTTGACTGAGCCACAAAGGCAATTGTGTATCATAAAACATTTGCAAAGGAGCGCAATGTATTTGCGAGGGAATACAATTGTGTTTGCGAGGGAACGCAAATATCTGCAAGGGAACGCAAAATCAAGTCTTCTTTAGGGGCTTGGTAGAAAGGAGCTCAAAATTCTGCAGCAAAATACAGTAGCCTATAATATAAAATATTAAAAATATAAATAAATAATGCTACGACTGACCCGTCCTTTCACCGGCAGCCTGTTTCAATGGAGCAGAACCCTCTCTTTCTTTTCTTCCCGCCTCTTCTCTCCTACCTTTTCCTCAGCCTCCTGCTTGTAACCCGTCACAAAACTGGTGATATCTCAGGCTCCAATCCCCTCCAACGGACTAATTTGAGGGGGGGGAAACGCCAGTTGACGATATCTGCGACGATAAAACATTAACATTTTTTGGGAGCAAACAAGTGTGCAAATTCCAGTTATCTGGTTAAATGTTCGCGGCTATCATAACTAGCACCATCTATCTTGCTAAAAAGCAGTACCAAGACAATATGGTTGGAAACGTTTAGAGCTGTATGAGTGAAACATACATTTACTCATTACTTTTGTTCCAAAATCCCTAAAGTACGACGACGCTTGCAGCTTATGAATACGTTTTGTCTCGTCCTTTTTGTCTCTTTCTCTCCGTCTCTGTTCTCGCCACCCCCAATAAGTGATAAATAAATGGTGTAAATAAGTTACTCACCTTTAGATGCCATGTGCAGTCCTCAGCCTCCCCAGCTCACAATACAATGAAATACTGTAAAGCTAGTTGCTTCATTGCTGGTTCCAGTCTGTTACACAAGATGCATTACAATACACAGTAAAATACTGTATTTAAAATACATTACAATACAGTAGCAAACTCGCTCCAGCAATTTTTTACAGTGTGTTTTGTATTCTTAAGACGGCAAACATATACCTGTCAAATGGCTTGAAAATGTTGGTAACCCACTGATGATAGGCCACTGCTGGTCCACCATTGGACCGCTCAGATTATTGCCCACCGAAGAACATCTCAGTACTTTTTGATCTCCTCAAACTAATTTTAAATTATTTTAATGATTTCTTATTCTATAATTTTACATTAAAATACACCCATTATATTATAATAACACATCCTCTAACTTTAAGTTGGATGTGACATTTGGAAGATTTGGATTTTGGTCATGGTATCTCACAACTGAATTTTGTAATATGGCATCAGAATGGTGTTTTGAAGACACTGCATTTTGGTTTCTTAACATTGCAGCTTGGGGCAGCACGATGGTGCTGCGATTACTGTCGCTGTCACATAACTCTAGGGTCCTGGAGCGCCAGGTGACTGTCAGTAGTTTGGAGTGTTCTTCCCGTTTCCATGGGGGTTTCCTCCAGGTGTTCCGGTTTCCTTCCAAAGTCCAAAAACACATGTTAGGTGGATTGGCGACTCAAAAATGTCCATAGGTGTGAATGTATGAGTGTGTGTCACCATGCGAAGGACTGGTGACCCCTCCAGGGTGTGTTCCTGCCTTGCTCCCAGTGATTCCGATTAGGCTCAGGACCAACTGCGACCCTGGACTGGATAAGCGGTTACAGACAATGAATGAATGAATTAATGAATTAATTAATTTCAGTATGGCATCAGAATGATGTTTGGAAGACACTGGATTTTGGTTTTATAAAATTCAACTTGGGACTGCAAGGTAGTGTCACTGTCACACAAATCTAGGGTGCTGCAGCTGTAGGTTCGAACCCTGCTCCGCATGACTGTCTGTGATTAGTTGGGTGTGTTTTCCCTGTGTTCATGTGGATTTTCTCCGTGTGCTCCAATTTGCTCCCAAAAAACACATGTTGGTAGCTCAATTGGCTACTCAAAACTGTCCATAGGTATAAGTGTGTGAATGAGTGTCACCCTGTGAAGGACAAGTGCCCCACTGATTCCAGGTAGGCTCCGGACCCACTAAAACCCTAAAGTGGATAAGCAGTTACATTTAATATATGAATGAATGAATATTGCATCTTAAACCAACTAAGTATATCCAATATTGTTAGAATGTCACATTGAGTTGACATTTAGATTATGATGTTTGTCATACACCGGGTTTTGGTTACCAATACCTAACAAATAAATGTAGGTATTTTACATCAAGATGATGTTAAATTTGAAGTACTAAACCCCACGACCTAAAACCAACAAAATATCATGTCTATTGATGTTAGTCTAATGTTCTGATGTTAGTCTAACTTAAGGTTGCATTTTTTTTTTTATATCAACTTGACCTCAGGATGTGACGTTTGGAAGATGTTGGATTTTGGTAACATAACGTCATGACTTAAAATCAAAAAATGTTCAACGTCTATTGATGTTAGAATGGCAGGTTGATCTGACATTAGAAGTCTGACGTTTACAAGATGTTGGGTCTTGGTCACCATACATTAAAACAATTTGTTGGTATTTTACGTCAATTTGACATCAGGATGTGACGATTGGAATATATTGGATTTTGGTTACATAACAGCACAACTTAAAACCAACAAATTATCAACGTCTATTGATGTTAGGATGGCACACTGAGCTGACGTTAAATTTCAGACGTTTATCAGACGTTGGGATTTGGTCACCATACCTCACAACTTAATGTTGGCAATTTACGTCAATTTGACATCAGGATGTGACGTTTGGAAGATGTTGGATTTTAGTTACATAACATCACTACTTAAAACAAACAAATTTTCATCATCTATTGATGTTAGAATAGCATGTTGAACTGACATTAGAAGACTGACGTTTACAAGGTGTTGGGTTTTGGTCACCATACATCAAAACTATTTATTGTTATTTTATATCAGTTTGACATCTGGATGTGACTTTTGGACGATGTTGGATTTTGGTTACATAACATCATGACTTAAAACCAACATATTATCGTCTATTGATGTTAGGATGGCACATTGAGGTGACATTAAAATTCAGACATTTTTCAGATGTTGGGGTTTGGTCACCATACATTAAATGTATTTGTTGTTATTTTACGTCAGTTTGACATCAGGATGTGACATTTGGAAGATGCTGGATTTTGGTTACAAAACATCACAAATAAAACCAGCACATTATCAACATCTATTGATGTTAGAATGGCACAATAAGCTGACGTTAAAATTCAGACATTTATCAGACGTTGGAATTTGGTCACCATACCTTACAACTAAATTTTGGTATTTTATGTCAATTTGACATCAGGATGTGACGTTTGGAAGACGTAGGATTTTGGTTACATAACATGACATGTTAAAACCAACAAATTATTGACGTTTATTGAAGTTAGAATTGCACAATGGGGTGACGTTAAAATTCAGACATTTATCAGACGTTGGGATTGGTCACTATACTTTACAACTAAATGTTGGTATTATTCATCAATTTGACATCAGAATGTGACGTTTGGAAGATGTTGGATTTTGGTTACATAACATCACAACTTAAAACCAACAAATTTTCAACATCTGTTGATGTTAGAATGGCATGTTGAACTGAAGTTAGAAGACTGACGTTTACAAGGTATTCGGTTTTGGTCACCATACCTTACAGCTTAATGTTGGTAATTTACGTCAGTTTGACATCAGGATGTGACGTTTGGACGATGTTGGATTTTGGTTACATAACATCACTACTTAAAACCAACAAATTATCAACGTCTATTGATGTTAGAATGGCAGGTTGAACTGACGTTAAAATTCAGACGTTTATCAGACATTGGGATTTGGTCACCATACCTTACAGCTTAATGTTGGTAATTTACGTCAATTTGACATGTTTTAACTAAAAATGAAGATGACTATGGCACTGACATTCAGACTGGGCCTTTTTATCTTCATTAAAAACTAAGACCAAAACAACCCCTGCTTTTAGATCATTAAGCAAGATGTCATTAAAACCTTGTAATAACCACGCGTCATTTCTTTTATTTGACAGAAAAGCTGAAGTTTCTGCGTGGTGTGTCTGGAAACACACTACATTCAGACAAGGATTTCATAAAAAAAGCTGAAACAACCTGAAGGAGGTGTCTACTGTGGAGGAGTGTGATTTTATTCTGTTCTTCTGTCTCATTGTGTCTCGAGCTGGAACTGATATTGAAGCAGCCCTGCAGAAGCTTCAGAGATTATCAGGTACCAGCCGTGATCCGACTGAACCTTTAATGACCTCAGGGTTTGATGGCTGTATAATTTGGGTGGGGATTGATCAATTTAGATCATGTCGGTTTATGTATTTATCTCGTTTGTCTGTAGACACCAAGCCTGCGTTTGTAGTGGTGCTCCATCACACATTTGATCCTGACAGTGTCGTACCAGACAGCAGAGAGAAAGAGAACACTCAGTGTGGACTGTCTGTACCATGAAGATGAAGGATTAGTGCAGTGCTTCAGGAATGATGAAGCACTCTATAATATTTCAGAGTGGATAAAACATCAGGTATTGGTCCCTCAACTATTCTCTTTCAGCAAAATAAATATCCCATTTATATGTTGAGGTATATTTAAACATAAGGCCTTAAGTGTAGTATTAAGAAATGTTCACTGTTCTGTATGTTTAGATGCATGCTCTGTGTCTGGGCTCCAAATAGAGAAATATTTAAGATGTCAGTGAGCATAGGAGACTATAAATTTTACCCCTCTCTTAGTCCCTTAAACATACAAATGTAGACCAACTTCTACGTTCACCATATTTGAAAAGGAGAAAGAACCATATAGATTGGGATCCTACCCAAGAGAAAAGGGAGAGAGAAAATAGAGATGGAAGAGAGCAGAGCATGCACTGCATCAGGAAAACTCTCTCACAGGATCCTTAAGAACCCGTAAGACAGTCATTCTGTAAATAAAGATGTATTTGCACCTTTAACCCTGTCTGGGGAGATTCTTTTCCATCACCTGTCTTCAAAATACAGCAAAATTAACAACGTTTTCTAGCCAATGTCCACGCAATTATTAGATTCAGATTCAGAAATACTTTATTGATCCCAGAAGGTAATTGCTATTGTTACAGTTGCAACCTTTTATGTAAAAAATAAACACTTCAATAATAATTTAAAACAAAGAGAAAAATTAAGAAAAATGTATCACATTATTATTGTTATTGTACATATAAACAGTGTAATGTGGTGTTGAGTATTGCACGGATTAACCATGGTGTCACACTTGGCGCTCATGGTCCTCTGAGGTGCATTTCGGTGGAATGAGTCTTGCACTGAATGTGCTCCTGTGTTTCATCACTGTGTCATAGAGCGGGTGGAAGCCATTGTCCATAACGGCCTATAGATTAAATAGCATCCTCCTCTCCAACACTGCCACCAGCAAGTCCAGCTCCACACCCACAACATTACCGGCCTTACGGATCCATTTGTTAAGTCTGTTGGCACCTGCTGCCCCCAGCATGCAACAGCATTTAGGACAGCACTCGCCACCACAGACTCATAGAAGATCATGAGCATAGTCCGGCAGATGTTGAAGGACCTTAGGCGCCTCAGAAAATAAAGTCAATTTTTTCCCTTCCTGTAGAGGACCCCCCTGATGGACACAGAGGACAACGGTGCCTTGTCCCTCCTCAGGTCCAACACCAGTTCCTTTGTCTTTGTCACATAGAGCTGCAGATGGTTCAGCTCACACCATGCAACAAACCTCCCACCGTCATCCTGTACTCATCCTCATCACCCCTGCTGATACATCCAGCTATTGCAGAAACATCATAAAACTTCTGAAGGTGGCAGGTCTCTGTGCAGTAGCTGAAGTCTGTGGTCTAGAGGGTGATGAGGAATGGAGTGAGGACAGTTCCCTGAGGGGCTTCAATGTTGCTGACCACTCTGTTCGATGCACAGTGCTGCAGGCGTACATACTGTGGTCTGCCAGTCAGGTAGCCAACAATCCAGGACACGAGGGGTCATCTACTTGCATCACAGTCAGCTTATCACCCAGAAGAGCAAGCCTAATGGTGTTGAATGCACTGGAGAAGTTAAAAAACATGATCCTCACAGTGCTGACTGGCTTGTCCAGGTGAGCATAAACTCTGTTGAGCAGGTAGATGATGGCATCCTCAACTCCCAAGCGAGGCTGGTAGGCGAATTTGAGGGGGTTCAGAAGTAGCTGGACCATGGGCCGGAGCTGTTCCAGGACGAGCCTCTCCATGGTCATCATCACATGGGACGTCAGTGTCACTTGCCTGTAGTCACTAGGTCGTGTCGTCTTTGGAACAGGAACAATGCAGGACGTCTTTCACATCACAGGGACCCTCTGGAGACTCTCCTTTTTACAGGAAAATATTTCAAACCCACCACAGGAGAAAGAAAATGTAATACTTGAGTGATCAGTGCAAACACTAATTATTTCGCTTTCAATACAAACAATGTAGACAAATAAAATTAGTCAGATAACCAATCATTTGGAATGGAAGGTACTTTCCAAACCTAAATGTGTGAAATGCTGGACGATTTAAATTTTCCCCAGTTTAAATGTTCATAAAACGCTAAAAAATTTCCAAAAGTAAAATTTCCTACAAAATTCATCAGGATTATCATTCATCTAACTTTCAAGACAAACAACCTGACATTCCCACAAACCACAGCCTTCAAATCTTTACTTTGTTACATTTTTACTTTTTAAACTGTGGTGCTCCATCACACATTCAACCCCCGACATCACTCTCCCAGAGAGCAGCAGAAGTGTAAACAGAGAGAATACACTCACTGTGGACTGTGTGTTCCATGAGGACAGAGGATTACTGCAATGGTACAATAAGATGCTGACAGGCCTTAAATAGTTAACATTGTTCTAAGATGTGAAGCTGGACTGCTTATGTTGTCACTTTTGCCACACACAGCACTACAGTAAAGGAAGACGTTCTCTGTTAGACCACGACTGCCGTTGGAAAGCCACGACTGCCGTTGTGTGTGTGTGAGAGTGAGAGAGAGAGAGAGAGAGAGAGAGAGAGAGAGAGAGTGTTTTGACCTAAAGGCATATGTAAAGGCACTTTTTGGAAGACCTCCTTGTGAGAAACTTTGAGTTCAGGCTCATTGTGAGTATGTACTACTTATGCCACAATGCTGATATTATGCTAATGATAATGCTACTATAATGCTAGGGCTAGGCTAAGGCTGATTTTTTATACTAATATGCCAATGGTAACGTGTTAAGAACATGGTAGTTGGGGAATTCATTTTCACCCTTTTATACAGAAGGAGGTTCTTAATGTGCGGATGGCTGGGATTTGAGAACTGTTTGGAGCTTTTGCTGTACCCAAGTTCTTTCAAGTTTATATCTTCCACCTGCTGCTCATCCTTTCTGGACTACATTACAACTGGTGGGACTAATTATCTCCTTTTCCATTAAGGATCTACCCAAACCTAAGCCCATGCTCCTATAGGATAAAAAAAAGAAAAAGAAAAATGGAAGGACAAAGACAAAGGACTGTGTTTTGATGGGTTAGTTGTTTGTGGGTTTTTTTTGTTTGTTTGATTGATTGGTTGGTTTTGTATAGGTTTTTGTTTATGTTTATGCTATATGAATATATAAATTTTTATTTTGCTCATTATTAATGTTTATATTATGAGTATAATAATTAGTAAACACTGTAGTAGATAAAAGGTCTCCTTTCAGCTACCTTGTCTTCATTTAACACTGTAGCATTTATGCAGTCCCATGTGGTATCCCCCTCATATTTTTTCATATTTTTAACAAATTAATTTGTTTTTGCATAAAATAACATGTTTTTCAAATTGTAAATGTTTGTGCTTTTCCATTTTTTAATTCCACCTTGGATTTGGTCCCAAAATTCACATCCCATACATCAATAACTATCATAAAATGACTGTAATAGTTTAAAAGTCCCTCATTTTTTACCTATTATATACTTTTCTAGCCATTAATTTCTATTCTAAATTATATTCTATTCAATTTCTTTTTTTTAATTTCATTTTGAACTTTGTTATTATGTCAATATCCTACATTAAACTAGCTACTTTTAAATGGCTGTAAAAAGATCCATAATTTCTGAAAACAGAGACCACCATTTTATTCAGGAAGGGTAGCCAAGTCAACACATGTATGTTTATGCAATATGAATATATAAATCTTTTTTGCTTATTATTAATGTTGTTAATATTTTAAGTATAACAATTAGTAAACACTGTAGTGAATAAAAGGTCTCCTTTCAGCTACCTTGTCTTCATTTAACACTGTAGCATTTATGCAGTCCCATGTGGTATCCCCCTCATATTTTTTGTAGCAAATATTCTATTAATATTGTTTAGGGTATTTGTTACAAAGTGGCGCCCAAACAGGTACCTTCGGGATTCAAGCTGTTATTGCTACCTGTGTTCATAACTGTGTCTTGTGTTACATCTGTCCAATGGTTAGAGATGGAGGTTGGAGCCTCACCCCCACTAGATTTCACGGCTGGACTATTTGTCACATGTCGGGATGCAGTCAGTGAGATCATTGATACCTTGAGTCACCTGTACATTGCATCTGAGGAAGAGGAAGATGATAGGAGTTCGGTTGGCCAAGAAGAAGCACCTGACTGGCCACTACCCCTCCACCTCCACCGCCAGACGACTGCCTAGCAGGCCAACTTCGGATCATGGAGGAGAGGATTTGCTCCCTAGAAACTAAGCTGCAAGAGCAACACAGTTGCTTAGGTGATGCCAGGGCACTTAAAGAGGTACTGAGGACTGTAGAAGAGGAGTTGGAACAGCATGACCGAATAATTGAAGAACGACTCACATACCTAATGCAGAGACAAAATGAGAAACTCAAGGAAGTGATAGACCTTGAGGTAATGGAACTGGGAAAGACAGTGCTGGACTGTTTTAACAGAAGAGACAAACAACTGGAGAAGCGGTTTCAAACCCTACTGCCTGTAACCTCCACTCCCTTTCTGTCAACTCACAACATGGTATGTACTATAAGAGATCAACAGGCCCAACTAAGCTCCACTGGTGACAGTTTGACTGCTACAACATTGAGCTCCCCCATCAAACTGGAATTCCCAAGATATGGAGGTCTTGATGAAGAGCAAGACCCTATAACTTTTACTGAGAAGTATGAGGATTTCCTGGCTGTCCGACCCCTGAATGATCTAGAGATACTAGAGGCCCTCACGTCTGTTCTGTCAGGTACAGCTAAAGACTGGTGGAAGGCAGAAAAGAAGATGGTCAAGACCTGGACCCAATTCAAATTGATCTTTCTTTGCTCATTCTTATCCGAGGACTATCAAGCAGAGGCGGTCGGTTGAGGGACCGGAGACAAGGACCCCATGAGAATATCAGAGACTTTGCTTTCCAGTACTGAGCTCTATGCTTAAAATGGAGGGAGGACATGACTGAGAGGGACCTGCTCCAGGCTATTCTGAAGAACTGTAACCCTAGGCTAGCAAGCCTACTGAGAGGGACGGTCAAGACGGTGGATGATCTCTTGAGAATTGGAACACTGGTGTAGAGGGACCTGTCTGCTGCAAAGAGTTACTGGAATCAGGTCCAGCAGGACACTGCAGGGAGTAAACTTCAGGCTTCTAAGACCAGCCAAAAAGGCTGCTCGGGACCCTGCTCACGTGAATGTATTCCAACCTGCTTTACCTCCCATTGGGATGCTGACACTACCACTCTTCATCAAAGTTCTCTGCCGTAGTGGACACTGGCAGCACATATTCTATGATGCAAGAGTCTCTGTGGGAAGTACTGAAAGAGAAGGAGGTTTGGAGGCCTTGTGCGGGAAAAAAATCCTTCTTGCTGATGGTCAGGCCAGAGCTGCCAAAGGTCTAGTAGAATTAGATTGTCAGTTGCATACCCACTGCAAGCACCACCCATTTTACATTATGGGTTATGGGGATTTGGCATTTCCACTTATTACTGGCTTAGATTTTCTCCACTCATTCAGCCTCAACATCAATTTTCAAGACACCATGTACTGCTTGCCAGGGGGTTTCCCAACCAGATTCTACAGGGCGGACATGGACAGCAAGATGTCACCACCACGTATAGCCAGCGTGCACCTCTACATTGCTGAGCCCATTAAAGAAGCCCCTGTTGCCAAATTACAACGGCAAGAAGAAAGTCTAGTAGCGAAAGGCTGACGTTTCAGATGATCTCAAGCAACAACTAGCAAAACTGTTACGCCAATGGCCATCCGTATGCTCCACCAGACTAGGGTGAACATCAGAGGTTCTTCACCGTATCACCACCATTGATGAACTCCCTGTCTGCCAAATGCCTTACAGAGTATTGATGGAGAAACAACAGATAATCAAAGGGGAAATAGAAGATATGATAAGAAAAGGCATAATCCGACCATCCGCTTCCCCATGGGCTGCTACGGTGGTCCTTGTGCCCAAGAAGGATGGAGGCATGAGATTCTATGTGGACTACCGGCGACTGAACATCAAAACCCTCCTTGATGGCTATCCGATGCCTCAGGTACTGGAGATTTTGGATTCCCTTCATGGAGCAACCATTTTCAGCACCCTTGACCTTAAGAGTGGGTACTGGCAGGTCAACCTGGAGAGGGACAGCATCCAGAAATCTGCGTTTGTCACATGTGAAGGGTTGTATGAATTCTTGGTTCTTCCCTTTGGCCTCAAAAATGCTGCAGCTACATTTCAACGTCTGATGGACATCGTTCTAAGAGACCTGAAGGGGAAAACGTGTTTTGTCTACATAGACGATATTGTAGTCTATTCCTCTTCGGCCCAGCAATAATTTCACCATCTCCGAGAAGTGTTGGAGTGTCTCCATCAAGTGGGACTGACATTAAACCTGAAGAAGTGCAACCTCCTGCAAACCTCCCTCACTTTTCTTGGTCATGTGGTCTTTAAGGAGGGCATAAGTACAGAACCCAGCAAGGTGGAGGCAGTGAAGGATTTTCTCCAACCTCAATCTGTCAAAGAGGTGAAGAGGTTTTTGGGGATGGCAGGGTGGTACCACCGGTATCACCACCACCCTTTTCATTCCATGCTTTTCTGAAAGAGCGGCCACCCTCAGTGCCCTGAAGAAGAAGAATGCTACCTGGATATGGACGGAAGAATGCTCAAGAGTTTTTGAGGACATCAAGCAAGCCTTGATCACTGCCCCAGTCCTGATCTCCCCAGACTTTAGTAAATCCTTCCAAATTCAGACGGATGCAAGTGAGGAGGGACTTGGTGCTGTACTCTCTCAAGACATAGATGAGCAAGAGCATGTCATTGCTTATGCCTCAAGACTTCTGCGAGGGGCTGAAAAACATTAATCCACTGCAGAGAAGGAATGCCTGGCAGTGGTGTGGGCCATTGAAAAATGGAGGGTGTACCTAGAGGGACGACACTTCCAAGTGATCACCGACCATGCCACACTCACTTGGGTTTTTAACCACCCTACGTCTGCAAGGTTTTGACTTTACTGTCCGCTACCGAAAAGGAACATGCAACATGGTACCAGATACCCTCTCTCGCATTCACACTGGTCAAGTGGAGGGGATTGTAGCCACTTATCAGGTAGCTGGAGTGGTGGTGGAAGACTTGCCAGTAGATTGGACAGACCTCACTAGGGAACAAGAAACAGATGATTCTCTCCAGCCACTACGAAATGAGGCAAAAAACCACAGGGGAGGCAAGACCGGATCCATTTTGTTTTTAAGAATGGTGTTTTATTCAGGGAGGTGCCCAAGTGACATCAGGGTCAAACCTGGCAAGTGATGGTCCCAAACAAGTTCCGGAGGGCTTTTCTTCAATACGCCCATGACAACCCATTGGGTGGACATGTGGGGCAACTAAAGACACTTGTACGGCTATTGGAAGTAGCATATTGGCCTTCCATTCGGAAGGAGGTATGGGCATATTGTCGTGGTTGCGAGATTTGCCAAAAGTACAAACCACGCATCTCCAAGCTTAGCGGATTATTACAGTCCACTCCTGTCGTCGAGCCGGGATATATGTTGGGTGTAGATCTCATGGGCCCTCTACCCAACCTACGGCAGAATGAACACCTCTAGGTTGTGGTGGACTACTGTAGCAAATGGGTTGAGTTGTTCCCTATCCGAGTTGCTAAGGCACCCCAAATTGCCCGAATCTTGAGTGATCTTCACCCGGTGGGGTACACCTGCTTATCTGGTGTCCGATCGAGGAGCTCAATTCACCTCCCACCTGGATTCACTCCTGCTGAGGTGGCATTAGGGAGGATGCAAAAGGGACCATTGGAAAGATTTTTGAGCCAGCTGCCTGACCCTGAACAGGCCACCTACAAAGTCATCCAAAGGCAACAAAAACTGTTTCAGCAAGTACGAACGAACATGGAAAGAGCTCAGAATAAACAGGCCAAATACTACAACTGTCACTGTAAGAAAGGAGTTCAGTGAGGATGATCTGGTCTGAGTGAGGTCCCATCCTTTATCTCAAGCCAGTTCTGGGTTTTCAGCTAAACTAGTGGAAAAATGGAAAGGTCCAGCCAAAATTGTATAACAACTCAATCCAGTAAACTACCAGGTAACTTACCTTAATAATCCCAAACAGGTCGACACCGTCCAAATAGAACACCTCAAGCGGTACTATGGTCAGGCCGGGTCGACTCTTGAGGGGAGGGGTATGTAACCAACCTGGTCACTAACTGTGGTATACCTCCTCCTATCCTCTAGGGGGCAGGAGGGAGGTTAACATGTCTAGGGGTATAAATAGGGGAAGCCAGGTAAGAGAGAGAGATAGAGAGAGTTGACTTACAGGCATATGTACTCTCTGCTTGGAAGACCTCCTTGTGAGAAACTTTGAGCTTCAGGCTCATTGTGAGTATGTACTACTTATGCCACAATGCTGATATTATGCTAATGATAATGCTAATGCTAGTGCTAGGCTAAGGCTGATTTTTTTTATACTAATATGCTAATGGTAACGTGTTAAGAACATGGTAGTTGGGGAATTCATTTTCACCCTTTTATACAGAAGGAGGTTCTTAATGTGCAGATGTCTGGGATTTGAGAACTGCTTGGAGCTTTTGCCGTACCCTAGTCCCTTCAAGTTTATATCTTCCACCTGCTGCTCATCCTTTCTGGACTACATTACAACTGGTGGGACTAATTATCTTCTTTTCCATTAAGGATCTACCCAAACCTAAGCCCATGCTCCTATAGGATAAAAAAAAGAGAAGGACAAAGACAATGGACTGTGTTTTGATGGGTTATTTGTTTGTGGGTTTTTTGTTTGTTTGTTTGATTGATTGGTTGGTTTTGTATAGGTTTTTTGGTTGTATGTTTATGCTATATGAATATATAATTTTTTATTTTGCTTATTATTAATGTTAATATTATGAGTATAATAATTAGTAAACACTGTAGTAGATAAAAGGTCTCCTTTCAGCTACCTTGTCTTCATTTAACACTGTAGCATTTATGCAGTCCCATGTGGTATCCCCCTCATATTTTTTCATATTTTTGTAGCAAATACTCTAGAATTGTTTTTAAATTCTTTAAAAATGGCTGATTTAATTTGTTTTTACATAAAAAAAACATGTTTTTCAAATTGTAAATGTTTGTGCTTTTCCATTTTTTAATTCCACCTTGGATTTGGTCCCAAAATTCACATCCCATACATCAATAACTATCATAAAATGATTGTAATAGTTTAAAAGTCCCTCATTTTTTACCTATTATATACTTTTATAACCATTAATTTCTATTCAAAATTTATATTCTATTCAATTTCTTTTTTTAATTTCACTTTGAACTTTGTCATTATGTCAATATCCTACATTAAACTAGCTAATTTTAAATGGCTGTATTTTTAAAAAGATCCATAATTTCTGAAAACAGAGACCACCATTTTATTCAGGAAGGGTAGCCAAGTCAACACACTTGGTATCAGACAATTTTACTGTCAGTTTCTTTTTTTATTTCACTTTGAAATGTATCATTATGTCAATATCATACAGTAGCTATTTTAAATGGCTGTATTTTTAAAAAATCCATAATTCCTAAAAACAACCAAAACCATCTTATTCAGGAAGGTCAGCCAAGTCAACACACTTGGTATCAGAACTTTTTACTGTCAAGTTTTTATTTTTTTTTTATTTCACTTTGAACTTTGTCATTATGTTAATATCATACTTTACAGTAACTATTTTATTTATTGTTGTATTGTGGTTCTTACATCCATGACAGTTACATCAGTACTTCACTAAACTGTAGCTTAATGACAGACTAAATCTCCTGTTCACACTGAATCGTTTTTTTTTTTTTCTCTCTCTCTTACTGGTGACGTACTGAGATGTGAAAGCACATGCCGCTCTGAAATAACTGCTCATTTGTTTTTCCAAACATATTTAGTAGTCAGTAGCAACCAACGAATACAACAGACTTCTCAATAGAGAGGATAGTACCATTTACAGAATATGAAAAAGCAGATTAAGCTATTGGAGCATATAGATAATAATTTAAAGGAACATAGAAGCAATGGCAAAGAATAAAATATAAATTTGAGAAAACTACAGAAGAAGCGGACCATATAGTAGTTGTATCAGTCTGGGGCAGTGATAATTACTATAGATTTGGAAGCTAATCCTGGTCATTTCTACTACAGTGTAACTGATGCACCCAGACACTGAAATGTATCCCAGACAGCGAACAGATATGTTCGCTGTCGTAAAAAGGCTGTCACATCACTGACTGTAGACCACTGCTGGTCCACCATCGGACCACTCCGATTACTGTCCTGTACAGGATATAACTCATTTATAATCTCCTCACATTCACAGAGACTTTTATTCTGGAAAACAAACTAATACAAATATTACCAATATGAGAGATATAATAATGAGTATAAGCCTGATATAAAATGATTAAATGCTGAAAATGTTGACACTGTGGTGGATTACAATTATTTACTAATATTATTTATAAATAATAAAAAAAGAACCTAATGAAGGAAAACGATGTAAATTGGACCGTGAATAGAAAAGTGCTAAAATGAGGCATTTAATCACCAGTGGTCTGCCCAGAAAACACTGTGTAAAACACTAGTGGACCTCCAACTTTGCCCTAAGTGGGTCAACAGTGGTCCGCCGTCTCCTTGCTCTCAGGGATTAAGTGAAAAAACAAAAAAAGATGTTGTAATTGAGGGTTGTGGGGCAACGGCGAGGGGTCCAAGGCTGGCCACAGTAGAGCAGCTGGTGTGAACCAGACAATCTTCCTTCAGCGGGCCGTCATTTTTAGAAAAGTGTAAAGAGATGGAATTAGGTACGAGTGCACAGCGACCCGAGGAGGGGATCCCTCACAGAACCCCGAGGCCCTGTGGCAGGGGGGTAAAAAGACCACCTGCAGTGCCACTGATTAGAGTCTCTGTATCTAACTGGAAATGTAAAGTCAAATGATCACATCTCAGGGAAATGTGGGTCTCTGTGTTGATGGTCATTCTTCACTCACTCAGAAGAAGTGACTGTTGAGATGTTTCTGTTTCTTCCTTAGTTTCCTGAAGAAACCCCAGCGTGTGTCATGTGTAAAACAGCGTTTCAACGTCAGCAACCTCCCGGAGTTCCTCAGAAACACCACAGACCTGGTCTGGACTGTACAATGGAGAAGAGATCCTTGTGGCAGAGAATTTTCAACAGAGGTGAGCTGTGGCTGTGACCTGTCTGACACTGATCTGGAGCTGAGAACAGAACAGTGTCCAACACCGAGCTCTGATCAGCTCACTGTTTACAGCTCAGCTATGTGTAAAAGACCCTCTGGTCACACACAGAGAACACACCTCTCTACATCACAACACACACTCACTCTTTATTTACTGAGATCATTTTAGATTTTATATCCCCAACCCAGTCTGAGTTACTGACCCCTCCATCGTCAGCTACGACTCCCCCGTCACACCATGCAGCATTCACCCATGATCCAGTCGAGCTGCTCAGACAACTTTATTCCTTCATTTGTGGGAAAGGAAATGTAGTAAGATTAAAGGTGGAGGGAGAATGACTAGTTTCTCGTGAGGAGCGAGGCTCTGTGAATGAATCATGTTCAGTTTCTCTCCTGTTCTGTTTTTTCTGTTGTAGAGAAAGTTAAATTCTTCTGTGCTGTGGAGGGAAAGACACCGAACTCTCATCTGGAATTCATAAAACATCTGAAAGAAGGTCCCTTCGATGTAGAGCAGGTATCTGAGGTGGAGGAGTGTGATTTTATTCTGTTCTTCTGCCCCATTGTGTCTCGAGCTGGAACTGATATTAATGCAGTGTTGCAGAAGCTTCAGAGATTATCAGGTACTGAGTTCTAAGATCAGTCTGTTCAGCCTTCGAGCCACCAGGGGGCTCCACGAGGACTCAGTCTCTAGTAAATGTTTGTGTGCCAACATGTTTCCTCCTGTAAGTCTGAATGGTGCTGATGTCCCCAGAGTGTGGACTTGGAGGAGGACGGCAGGGCACAGGGCTCCGTTTGGGACGGGACTTTATCTGATTAAACAACTTCTACACTTTAAACTGAGGACACTGCAGGGTCCCGACAAGAAGAGCTCACACTGCCCTCGTTTACCAACAACTGCCCTGCCTCCCTGCTTCTTTAAGAGAGATCTTACTCTAAAAAACCCTGTGTCTGTCACTAAATACCTGCTCATGTTCCAGCCCCAGTCCCTGAAACATCTGGAGCATCTGTTTATTTACCCTTTTATGCCACTGTCTTTATGTATTTGTGTGTTAAAGAGGATCTGTTTCTGCTCCAGATGATTTTAGCTGATTCTCACCTGGTGTAAAGCTGTGCTGCTGATGAACATCTGTCCGTGTGTTTTATTCTTCGCTGTAGACACCAAGCCTGTGGTTCTCGTGGTGCTCCATCACACATTCGACCCCAACATCACTCTCAAAGACAGCAGCAGAAGTGTAAACAGAGAGAACACATTCACTGTGGACTGTGTTTTCTCTGAGGACAGAGGATTACTGCAGTGTCCCAGGAATCAGGACGCAGTTAAGACAGTCTCAGAGTGGATAAAACCTCTGGTATTTCACCCTTCAGTCAGATTTAACCTGTGAATTTGATTCAGAAACATATTCTCTCACACACCACAGCTGTTCTAGTCTTGAGTCACGCAGTGTTTCCTCATTAAATCTGTTCCTCTGGTTTCTCTTCAGGCTAAAAAACACAGCACAGCACAGTGGAGTAAGTTGTGCTGTATTTTATAATGAAGACAGTTCTGTTTTATTCTAATATCAGTGAAACTGTTACAGTTCATCATTCTCTCTTTTCTTTTCTTTCCTCCACACCATCGCTCCTCCTCCTCCTCCTCCTGCAGATGACCCGGTGAGTGATTTATCTGCTGCTCTCGTACCCTACACTACAACACTGGACACTTACAGGACTGACCACTGTTAAACCCCACTGACCCCAGAACAGGCTTTAGACCCTGACCACAGAAAACACTGGACTTCAGTTCTCTTTAAACAAACTGAACTGAATTCTACTGAAACAGAATAATCAGGATTTACTGACTGCGTTATTGTTTTTCCGAAAGTGGAATGTAAACGGTGGAAGGGAGAAGTGGAGCGTCTGAAAAGAGGTGAGTGTGGCATCTCTGTTAACATCCTCCTCTGTCTCCCACTGCTCTCTCCACTCATTTATCCCCAACTCTTTTACCCAGTCTGAGTTACTGACCCCTCCACCGTCAGCTACGACTCCCCCGTCACACCCTGCAGTGGGGCACTGTACAGTGACGACCGTGAGGAAAAGAGGAAAGAGGAAGGAAATTAAAGCAGCTGAGGAAATGTTAATTGCACTGAAGAAGGGAGGTAATTCTTTTTTAAAAAGAGATTTAAAGTGTTTATCAGATTAAAACATTAATCGTATCGGTATAAATCTTCAGAATCAAACTCTCAGTTGTTTAAAGACGTGATGAAACCTTGAGGTCCCTCATCTCCCTGTAATTCCTCAGTTCCTCATCGGTAACCCTTATGTCCAGTGATCAGACCCTCCCCCGGCTGCAGCTGGACCTGTCTCACTGCTGTTTCTGTCTCTCAGCTGTTTCCAGATGTAGTTCTTGGAACAATCCAGTGTTCAGTTTCATCCAGAAAAACAAACCTAACAGATTATTCTGTTTCAGTTCCACAAACAGACAATCAGCGTCAGAAGCAAATCCATAAGACACAAAGACATAAAGACACGATGACCCAAAAAACTTAACAAATCCATGTTTTCTCTTTAAGATGCCTCTGCATTGAGAGTTGAACTGAAAATTCTACTGCTAATGACCTCTGATGATGGGAAAACTGCAGATGGAGAGACTGTCTAATGTGGAGTGGAGGAGAAACTCAGCCAAGCATCACAGCAGGGAGCCGGGGAACAGGAGGTGGGATGGGGATTAACTGAGGGACATAAACAATACCTCAAACAACTATCTGAGTCTGAAAGTAAAATAGAATTGGAGGAACATCATGTCCATGGGTCAGAACCAGAAGAAAACGTTAAGAACATCCCCCAAGACCTAGATTTGGGAATAGTGGTTCGTAAATCTGAACTGCTGAAAATACTGGAACAAAAGAAAGTCAAGAAGCAAGTGGAAGGTCAGGAGAGGACAGTAATCAGTTCACATCCAGAGGATCAGGAGCAAGCTGTTTCTCAGATGAGGACTCAGGGAGAAATGAAGGAGAGATCAGGTTCTGAGGAGCAGATGCAGCCTCAGCAAAAAATGAACGTGAGTTCAGGTTCTGAGGAGCAGGCTCACAGAGAAATGAAGGTGAGATCAGCTTCTGAGGAGCAAGCTCAGGGAGAAATGAAGGTGAGATCAGGTTCTGAGGAGCGGGTGCAGACTCAGGGAGAAATGAATGTGAGTTCAGGTTCTGAGGAGCAGGCTCAGGGGGAAATGAAAGAGAGATCAGATTCTGAGAAGCAGGGTCAGGAAGAAATGAAGGAGAGATCAGGTTCTGAGGAGCAGGAGCAGGCTCAGGGAGAAATGAAAGAGAGATCAGGTTCTGAGGAGCAGACTCAGGGAGAAATGAAAGAGAGCTCAGGTTCTGAGGAGCAGACTCAGGGAGAAATGAAGGAGAGATCAGGTTCTGAGGAGCAGGAGCAGGCTCAGGGAGAAATGAAGGAGAGATCAGGTTCTGAGGAGCAGGAGCAGGCTCAGGGGGAAATGAGAGATTGATCAGATTCTGAGAAGCAGGGTCAGGAAGAAATGAAGGAGAGATCGGGTTCTGAGGAGCAGGTGCAGTCTCAGGGAGAAATGAAGGAGAGATCAGGTTCTGAGGAGCAGGTGCAGGCTCAGGGAGAAATGAAAGAGAGATTAGTTTCTGAAGAGCAGGCTGAGGGAGAAATGAAGGAGAGATCAGGTTCTGAGGAGCAGGTGCAGGGAGAAATGAGGGAGAGATCAGGTTCTGAGGAGCAGGCTCAGAGAGAAATGAAGGAGAGATCAGGTTCTGAGGAGCAGGCTCAGGGAAAAATGAAGTAGAGTTCAGGTTCTGAGGAGCAGGTGCAGACTCAGGGAGAAATGAATGTGAGTTCAGGTTCTGAGGAGCAGGCTGAGGGAGAAATGAAGGAGAGATCGGATTCTGAGGAGCAGACTCAGGGAGAAATGAAGGCGAGATCAGGTTCTGAGGAGCAGGTGCAGGCTCAGGGAGAAATGAAGAAGAGATCAGGTTCTGAGGAGCAGGTGCAGGCTCAGGGAGAAATGAAGCAGGGTTCAGATTCTGTGGAGCAGGTCCAGGGAGAAATGGAGAGATCAGGTTCTGAGGAGCATGCTCAGAGAGAAATGAAGGTGAGATCAGGTTCTGAGGAGTGGGTGCAGGCTCAGGGAGAAATGAAGGAGAGATCAGGTTCTGAGGAGCAGGCTCAGGGAGAAATGAAGGAGAAATTAGGTTCTGAGGAGTGGGTGCAGGCTCAGGGGGAAATAGATTTGAGTTAAGGTTCTGAGGAGCAGGCTGAGGGAGAAATGAAAGAGAGGTCAGGTTCTGAGGAGCAGGCTCAGGGAGAAATGGAGCAGAGATCAGGTTCTGAGGAGCAGGCTGAGGGAGCAATGAAGGAGAGATCAGGTTCTTAGGAGCAGGCTGAGGGAAAAATGAAGGAGAGATCAAGTTCTGAGGAGAGGGTGCAGACTCAGGGAGAAATTAATGTGAGTTCAGGTTCTTAGGAGCAGGCTCAGGGAAAAATGAAGGAGAGATCAGGTTGTGAGGACCAGGTGCATGCTCAGGGAGAAATGAAGGAGAGATCAGGTTCTGAGGAGCAGGCTCAGAGAGAAATGATGGAGAGATCAGGTTCTGAGGACCAGGCTGAGGGAAAAATGATAGAGAGCTCAGGTTCTGAGGAGCAGGCTCAGGGAGAAATGAAAGAGAGCTCGGGATCTGAGGAGCAGGCTCAGGGAGAAATCAAGGAGAGATCATGTTCTGAGGAGCAGGCTGAGGGAAAAATGAAGGAGAGATCAGGTTCTGAGGACCAGGTGCATGCTCAGGGAGAACTGAAGGAGAGATCAGGTTCTGAAGAGCAGGCTCAGAGAGAAATGAAGGAGAGATCAGGTTCTGAGGAGCAGGCTCAGGGAGAAATCAAGGAGAGATCATGTTCTGAGGAGCAGGCTGAGGGAAAAATGAAAGAGATCAGGTTCTGAGGACCAGGTTCATGCTCAGGGAGAACTGAAGGAGAGATCAGGTTCTGAAGAGCAGGCTCAGGGAGAAATGAAGGAGAGATCAGGTTCTGAGGAGCAGGCTCAGGAAGAAATCAAGGAGAGATCATGTTCTGAGGAGCAGGCTGAGGGAAAAATGAAAGAGAGATCAATGAAGGAGAGATTAGATTCTTAGGAGTGGATGCAGGCTCAGGGGGAAATAGATGTGAGTTCAGGTTCTGAGGAGCAGGCTGAGGGAGAAATGAAAGAGAGGTCAGGTTCTGAGGAGCAGGCTCAGGGAGAAATGAAGCAGAGATCGGGTTCTGAGGAGCAGGTGCAGTCTCAGGGAGAAATGAAGGAGAGATCGGGTTTTGAGGAGCAGGTGCAGGCTCAGGGAGAAATGAAGGAGAGATTAGTTTCTGAAGAGCAGGCTGAGGGAAAAATGAAGGAGAGATCAGGTTCTGAGGAGAGGGTGCAGACTCAGGGAGAAATGAATGTGAGTTCAGGTTCTGAGGAGCAGGCTGAGGGAGAAATGAAAGAGAGGTCAGGTTCTGAGGAGCAGGCTCATGGAGAAATGAAGCAGAGATCGGGTTCTGAGGAGCAGGTGCAGTCTCAGGGAGAAATGAAGGAGAGATCGGGTTTTGAGGAGCAGGTGCAGGCTCAGGGAGAAATGAAGGAGAGATTAGTTTCTGAAGAGCAGGCTGAGGGAAAAATGAAGGAGAGATTAGGTTCTGAGGAGAGGGTGCAGACTCAGGGAGAAATGAATGTGAGTTCATGTTCTTAGGAGCAGGCTCAGGGAAAAATGAAGGAGAGATCAGGTTCTGAGGACCAGGCTGAAGGAGAAATGAAAGAGTGCTCAGGTTCTGAGGAGCAGGCTCAGGGAGAAATCAAGGAGAGATCAGGTTCTGAGGAGCATGCTCGGGGAGAAATGAAGGAGAGATCAGGTTCTGAGGAGCAGGTTCTGGGAGAAATGAAGGAGAGATCAGGTTGTGAGGACCAGGTGCATGCTCAGGGAGAAATGAAGGAGAGATCAGGTTCTGAGGAGCAGGCTCAAAGAGAAATGATGGAGAGATCAGGTTCTGAGGACCAGGCTGAGGGAAAAATGATAGAGAGCTCAGGTTGTGAGGAGCAGACTCAGGGAGAAATGAAAGAGAGCTCGGGTTCTGAGGAGCAGGCTGAGGGAGAAATGAAGGAGAGATCAGGTTCTGAGGACCAGGTGCATGCTCAGGGAGAACTGAAGGAGAGATCAGGTTCTGAAGAGCAGGCTCAGAGAGAAATGAAGGAGAGATCAGGTTCTGAGGAGCAGGCTCAGGGAGAAATCAAGGAGAGATCATGTTCTGAGGAGCAGGCTGAGGGAAAAATGAAAGAGAGATCAGGTTCTGAGGACCAGGTTCATGCTCAGGGAGAACTGAAGGAGAGATCAGGTTCTGAAGAGCAGGCTCAGGGAGAAATGAAGGAGAGATTAGATTCTTAGGAGTGGATGCAGGCTCAGGGGGAAATAGATGTGAGTTCAGGTTCTGAGGAGCAGGCTGAGGGAGAAATGAAAGAGAGGTCAGGTTCTGAGGAGCAGGCTCATGGAGAAATGAAGCAGAGATCGGGTTCTGAGGAGCAGGTGCAGTCTCAGGGAGAAATGAAGGAGAGATCGGGTTTTGAGGAGCAGGTGCAGGCTCAGGGAGAAATGAAGGAGAGATTAGTTTCTGAAGAGCAGGCTGAGGGAAAAATGAAGGAGAGATCAGGTTCTGAGGAGAGGGTGCAGACTCAGGGAGAAATGAATGTGAGTTCAGGTTCTGAGGAGCAGGCTGAGGGAGAAATGAAGGAGAGATCAGGTTCTGAGGAGCAGGTGCATGCTCAGGGAGAAATGAAGGAGAGATCAGGTTCTGAGGAGCAGGCTCAGGGAGAAATGAAGGAGAGATCAGGATCTGAGGAGCAGGCTGAGGGAGAAATGAAGGAGAGATCAGGTTCTGAGGAGCAGGCTCAGGGAGAAATGAAGGAGAGATCAGGTTTGAGGAGCGGGTGCAGGCTCAGGGAGAAAAGAAAGAGATCAGGCTCTAAGGAGCAGGTTTTAAATTAAATTTTGCTTATTATTGCTATAGTTAATCATCCTGAAATTAAGGTATACGACTGTAGGGCTGTCAGACTGCAGTATGAACAACTCTGGTCATGATCCTTCCTGGAGAAACAAAACATTGTTGCTGTGAGATACTTCTCATTCACATCAATAAAACAGAAGATTCTGTAATGTTTAAAACGTTTAATATGTTTGCAATTAATATTTCAATATAAGAGATTTATTGTACTTGTAGCATTAAACAGAACTCCCCACCAGTCGACACACCTTGAGTGTTTATTCTTCTGCGTTGGTGTATGTGTTGCTTTGCAATTACACCTACACACCACTAGGGGCTGAGTCTCAAATATCTTCCTGTACACTCTGTAGTACACAATGTAGTGGTGTAGTTGAATTACTTTTATAAACCTTTAACATGCACTCTGTTGGGAGTAGGGCACTGTTTGGGATGAGGAGTTTACATGAGGCGCCAAGAAAGTAATACAAAGTGGCATGTTTTTCCCTGAGGTCCCTTTTCTCCTGAAGATGTATTTCATTTTTTTATTTCAACATTTTTATTGGTCCCTGACGTCCACCACGTGTCTGAGGAAGTCTCTGTCTGTAAATGTGCTGCTGTCTGTGTCTCTGTGTGTGGAGGAGAAGAGCTCATGTTCCTGTACTTCTTCAGTTCAACAAACTCCCTCACACTACTGACCAATCACCGGTTGCGGTTATGTTTCTGGAGAGGAGCGTGTCAGGCTACGGCATAGCCTTGCATGTGTTCCCTACCACATAGGCTTGACTCAGAAGTATAAATTGGGCTTTAGCGTGGCCCATGTGTATAGTCCATGGGCTATGGGAGGGCTGGTGTTGTTAACTTTGCTGTGTTGTGAAGACAGGTGATGGAAAAGAATCTCCGCTGACACGGTCAAAGGTGTAAATACATCTTTATTTACCAAAACAGTGTCTTATGTGTTCTTAAGGATCCCGTGAGAGGAGTATTCAATTCAGCACTCAAAATCTCTCCCCTCCTGGCTAGGACCCCACTCTATATGGTTCTCTAACCTTTCCAAATATGGTAATCATAGAGGTTGGTTTACATTCTGCATGTTCTTAAGGGACTACAGGAGGGGTAAAATTCATAGTCTCTTACCCTCACTGACAGCTTTTCCTAAACATTTCTCTCTGTGGAACACAGAGCATATGGCTGAACATAAAAATCAGTGAACATTCCTTAATACTGCACTTAAGGCCTTATGATTAAATATACCTCACTGGTACATGGGCTATGAGTGGGATCCAAAAGAACTGCCCGAACTCTCTATACGGGGGTCCCTGGATCTCTTAATGCAGAGAAGTGTTGTGTTTAAAGGTGGTGCTACCAGGTCTATGTTTAACCAGTACTAGTCCAACCCTAGGGCACATTTATATATTGGGCTTTTAACCAGCAGATAAAACTCATACTCAGCTGGACTACCCATATGGGCCCCACATGATTGTTCTGACTGGGGTTTCATGTAAGATTTCCTGCATCTGCCAAAGAAAGTCAGAGTCTGTGTCCAAAATGGCTCCCTATTTACATTTTAGGGCACTATTTTCTCAGAGTTTTTGAATCTTAAAGTAGAATTTGTGTGTGATTCTGAGGGCACTACAATCTCCCACAATGCACTCTTTGCTTTATAGTAAACATCGAAGCTTACTAAATAACATGCCTCTATTTAGGATGCATTGCTAAGTAACAGACAGTGAGTGGAAGTGTCCTAATTCACTTGTGTTTCTAGAGCCAGGTAGTGAACTATACAGTGCCTCACTATATAGCACTACAAAGTAGGAAGTAGGGAGTCATTTCGATAACAGAGTTATGTTCCCCTGACATTTCCAGGGGCATATGTTCTTAGCTTATACGCACTTTCCTTCCATTCATTTTAAGCTTTATCTCTAATTTGGGAGCATCCCTGGTCAGAGAACAAGCACAGTGATATTTTTTGAGCTGCAGATTAATTCTGTCATCAAATAAAACAACATAATAAATCATAGTTTGGTATTGTTGTGTTTGTAATATGGAATCATTGTTAATTTGGCCACATAAATCTGTTAACATCAGCATCAAGCTAGAGTCCTTATCAGTGGCTCCCACCAAGGTTGTAAGAAACCTGGGTGTCATGGTTGATGACCAGCTGACCTTCGCAGATCACGTTACTGCTGTAGCTCGATCGTGCCGCTTCTTTATTAGGCCATACCTAACTCAACATGCAACCCAGCTCCTTGTTCAGACGTTATTATTCTCCCGTCTTGACTATTGCAACACCCTTCTGACAGGTCTTCCGGCCTGTGCTACAGATTATTCAGAATGCTGCAGCACGCCTGGTTTTCAACCAACCAAAAAGAGCACACGTTACACCCCTATTAGTTGAGCTGCATTGGCTACCCTTAGCTGCTCGCATCAAATTTAAATCACTAATGATGGCAAGGAGCGCCAACTAACACGACCAACCCCCCGTACAGGTCAGTCGAGGCTATTCTCATCTCTGGTACCACGCTGGTGGAACGAGCTTCCAAGCACTATCAGAGCAACAGAAACCCTCTCTGCATTCAAGAAATCCTTGAAGACCCAACTCTTCCGAGAGTATCTTTGGCACTGAAAGTCTTTCTTTAATGCACTTATTACTTCCTGGCATATTGCACTTAATGTAAGGTATTTTGTATAAATTGTGCTGTAGTTTGAATGTTAAATCCTCTTTTGTAAGTCGCTTTGGATAAAAGCTTCTGCCAAATGCATAAATGTAAATGTAATGGGTTTACACTCAGTGGTGTAAAATTGAATAATAAAACACATGACTGTCAAAGAATTTTTGTGAATCAGTAGGGGCTTTAGATTGATTACATGTCTCTAGGCACAGGTCTAGACTCTGTATCACACACAAAATCCAGACTCCTATTTTGCTGGCTGTAAAACATGTTCACTCAGTAAACTTCTAATTTGTAAATAATCGCACGGTGGCGCAGCAGGTAGTGTCGCAGTCACAGAGCTCCAGGGACCTGGAGGTTGTGGGTTCGATTCCCGCTCCGGGTGACTGTCTGTGAGGAGTTGGTGTGTTCTCCCCTTGTCCGCGTGGGTTTCCTCCGGGTGCTCCGGTTTCCTCCCACAGTCCAAAAACACACATTGGTAGGTGGATTGGCGACTCAAAAGTGTGAGTGTGTGAGTGAATGTGTGTGTGTCTGTGTTGCCCTGTGAAGGACTGGTGCCCCCTCCAGGGTGTATTCCCCACCTTGCGCCCAATGATTCCAGGTAGGCTCTGGACCCACCGCGACCCTGAATTGGATAAGCGGTTACGGATAATGAATGAAAAAACCATGATCAACTTGTAGCGCCCCTTGTGGAGAAACTTTTGCCTGCTAAAGTGAATGAGTGAATGTACCAGTTACAGAGGTAGAACCAGGTTGTGACTACAACTAAAATAAACAGTTAGAGGATTACAGTTAACAATTACTCCCTCACATTTCTATGTCTGAGGTTTCATAATAGTCACTTATAGATAAATGTGTTTTCCACAGAGGGAACTAATTAATGTCATAATTTCTTTTTAGCTTCATTAGAGGAGTATGAGTGGCCTTTTGCTGAAAATGAAGACCAGGATGAAGAGAGACCTGCTTGTTCAGACAAATCAAGAGTTCAACCAAATCAATGTGATGCCCAGCACGTTGAGGATACTGTCAGCAGGATGGAAGAAGATTACTGCTTTATCTCAATGTTATAAACTCGGGACATGAAGGTTATAAACTTAGGAATAACTTATTCCTGTGGAGCCCACTGGCTTTGTTCATTAGAGTTACTACAAATTCTCGATGAATATAGTTATGAACATATAGTTTATGATATCTGACATACTGTCAGTATTATTCTTATAGTTAACTCTTTTCATTCACAAGCCCTGTTTTCAGATTCCTCCTATGATTACTGAGATATGTTTAATTGATTTGACACAACAATACAAAGTGTTCACTGCTGTGAAAAAAAATGTGATGGAAGAATAACAGCAGAGTGGAAGTGGAGTGACTGATGTAGTATTTTGGAAGGAAGCATTTTATATGAACACACTCTTCTTGCTAAAGTGCCTACAATCTCCTGGTTTGATCATTACAGAGAATTTATCAAGAAGTTCTTCCAAAAACACAGGGCTTCCTGAATCATTTTGCTTTTTTTTTTTATCTTTATGGTACTGACTGGTTAAAGTGAACATATGAAACATGCACTTCTTAGTCTTAGGAATTAAATCCTTCTTTAGTTTCCTGCCTATTAGGGGTTTTCTTGGATTAGATTAAAATTAAAACATGTTCAATTTAAAGTAAGGGTTAAAACCAGATTATTTCTGACATTCTAAGGAACCAAAGGCATAATAACTTTTAATAAAAGTGAAATAACCTTGTGCTATTATTTTCAAATAATTTTAATATACTTCACCTGCAAAATATACTAAACTCACTCACATGACGTCAGAACCAAAAAACAGAATCCATAACCAATGAATTACATTTTGTAATTGAGAATACTTTTTCATTAATATTGAAAGTTATAAAAACAGGTTTGTAACGAGAATATTTTCCTAACCTTGACTGGAAAATGACTCTAAGCCTCTAGGGCAAATTGTGCATGACTAAAAGACATAATAATTAAAAATTATTTGATATGGTTTTCCAGTGTTTGCCAGTCTGCCATTTTCCAATCAGTGTCAGATTGGCGCACTCTCGTTGACGTAGCGGGGTGTACAGAATGGGCTGTGTGGGCGGGGCTTAACTTCAGCAGCCTTAAAGTGACATTTATTTTTTATGGATTCTGTTTCTTTGGTTCTCAGAACTTTAGAACCTATTTTGACGCTGTACACCCAAGAGAAGTAATTCGTTACTGAATGCAGAGCTGTGCGGTGTTAACAATGGTGCTGTCTTGTGTTTCTGTTACTGATTTACTCTGTTTTGCTAGATTTGTGGTTATGGATTTGCCTGCCTTATATTTAATGCCTGCGGTTGGCCCTGGCTCATTCTGACCATGATTTTATGATAATACATATCATAGCAACTCTTCAAATGCGTCTTGTGTACTTATCTCCTTCATCACACATTCCCTGTCTGTCTGGTCTCACCTGACTGTGTGTTTCTGTCCTTAACCCTTTTAAAAATTGAAGTCAGTCCTGACGAACAAAGTATTGAGTCAGGCCACAGGTCACAGGAATTCACATATGATAGAAAACAAATTTATATCATAGATTCGTTAGAAAAAAAGGAAATAAATAATTATGAAAAAAGAAAAATAGAAGAAGAAGAAAAAATAAACTAACAATGAGAAAGTGGACTGTCCTTACGTTTTTGTTTGATTTTCAGAATGTACGACATCTTAGCGGACCAGTCTAACAACTTCTTCCCTGAACCTGAAACACCACTAACAATGAAGAGCATTTACTGATATTCTTACACTCTCTAACACACTTTTTCTTTTTTTTTTCCCTCTCAGTAAATGATGCAATATCCTTTTTAGGCTGGGTTAAACATGAAGAATAGTTTAAAGTCTGTATTAAGTTGTTATACTCAGAGTGAACTGAAGAGGGCAGTACAGAGTCACTGCACATAAATGTTAAAGTGAAAGTGAAAACATTTACTGCTGACATATTTGCTGAAATCGCCTGGGGTACGACCGTCTCTATTCGGTGTATTAAATGCTTTCTTTACTTCCGTGTGTGTGTGTATGTGTTTGTATGTGTGTGTGTAAATTACATTCTTACTTTTTTCCAACTTTTTTTTTAATTATGTTTACATGAATGTCAGACTGTGTGTGTGTGAGAGAGAGATGTGGGTGTGGTTTTGTTGGTGTTTCAAATATATGTCTTCCTATATATTTAACATACAATAATTGTGTGTAAATTAAATAACATTAAAAGCATAAATGAATTGAAAACAGATGTAAAGATGTAGATAAGAGCTCAGTGCAGGCGCGCAGTGTAAAGTGCTGTTTGCTTTGAGAGCTGTCAGTATCCGTCAGATCAGACAAGAATGCAGCTGTAACTCGGAGGAGAGACACACATCTGTGGCTGCAGTCACATATTTTAAAATATAAATTCTAGATTACAGGAAATACTTAAAGGGCAGAAAGCTTGAGGACTTTTGGGGGCAACTTCTTACAAATAAACAACGGATATTTTCTCTTGATCAAGCTTCATTAATAAAGTGTGTGTAAGCTTTGTTTTAATGTCAATGTCAAAGGAATCTGCAGATCTCACTGTATCAGATTTTACTGACGGAACAAGAGGCTGGAATTTTCACTGTGAAGAACACATCAGTGTCCAAAGAGGATGAACCGAATTAGGAGTAAGCAAGTTAATACTGTGTCAGTTTACACAACTTAATTTTTTTTTAAAGCACTCAAAAAGGTGTCAGTGTGAATTGTTTAATAATAAACAGGTAATAATGTTTCTTGCTGTATTTTCCATTTCTGCAGCAATTCTGCAGTGAAAGGAAAAATACAGACTCTGTTTTGCATTAGGGACAGGGAGAATGTAACAGATGGCTGTCACTGGGGGTACACTTAAGTGCTGTGTGCAGACAGAGGCCACAGCACTGCAGACATTCAAAGAAAAAAGTGAAAGAAATTCATTATATAATCACACTGATTTAGAATCTTTAGTAAAAGCATTATTTAATTTACTATTAAAAAAGCTTTCAGCTGTGCTACAATTTTAGTGTTTCCTTCATTTTAGTGGCATTCTGCTTTCTTCCATTTAATTTTTATTATCCGCTGTGCAATTTTAAAAACTGGGTCTGCAGGTGACATTTTAAAGACAGGCGACAGTTGGTGCACCACAAAATCAGAGACGCATTAAGGTAGCACATTGTACCTGTCTGTACGCTAACTGATTTATAAATTAAATTTTACTGCCTGCTTTGACCCCTGCCAATCTGTGTCATGTAATGCTATCTTCTGAATCTATTTATTAATTATTTTGTTATTAAGAATTTTTAAAATGGTACAGGTGCATCTCAATAAATTAGAATATCATCAAAAAGTTATTTTATTTCAGTAATACAATTCAAAAAGTACAAAAAAAAACTATTTCAAACATTTATTTCTTTTAAAATTGATTTATAAGAAAAAATAAAAACCCAAAAGTCATTATCTCAGAGGAAGGTGTGAGACACCAGACCCAATGCATTCGAGCTGAAGGCTGCTATCAAAGCAACCTGGGCTTCCATAACACCTCAGTAGTGCAACAGACTGATAACCTCCATGCCATGTGTGGTGGAAAATTATGACAGAAAAAAAGACAGCTTTTGAGTCTCTTAGTCGGCATCAAATAAGAAAGCATTTATTAATTAACGAGAGAGAGGGACGTGCGTGCAACGCTGTTTTTCACCTCTCTGCTGACCATTTGTGATCAGTGTCTTTTTATACATGGAAAACCCTTTAAAGTACACCATCTGTTCGCTCTTTTACATTTCAGTCATCTTTCGCTGTATCCTGTTTCCAAAACTCAGTTTCCCACCATTTGTTTTCCCCTATCTCCTGTATTTCTAACACCTGTGCCTCCCCCTCTACCTCCTTGGTCTGGAGACAAAGGGAGTTGATTGAACGGAAAGTGTCGTTATGTTATTTGAAACACACACACACGTAAGTCTGCTGTCTCACACAGAGAATTAGTAATAAAACAATTTCAGTTTACACAAACATGCGTGGCCATTGCTGATTAAATATCTCTATTGATTATGAATCATTTATATAAACAAATTTCCATCACACATGCCACATTGATGCAGTAATTCATGCAAAAGGAGTCTGAACAAGTATTGAGGGCATAAACTGTACATACTTTCAGTAGGAAAAAAAATTCTGTATTTCATTTTTTAATTGGTCTTATTTAATATTTAGATTTTCTGAGATAAAAACTTTTGGGTTTTCATTGGCTGTAAGCCATAATCATCAACATTAAAAGATATAAACACTTGAAATAGATCACTGTAATTAATCTATATATGAGTTTTAGCTTTTGAATTGAATTACTTGTTAATTTATGAGATGCATCTGAGATGCATCTGTATTTATATATATTATATATATTGCTAGTACAGACCACACCCGTAGAGGCTAGAACGCGGAGGCGAACTCAGAAGTCTTTTGGGGAAGAGTTCAGGGCGGCTTATGAATGCGTATGAAAACAGACCCCCGTTGGATAAATGCCGCAAAGGAGAGGATTAGGACATGGTCCGTAACGGCACCCGGGAAGACGATGAGCTGGAATGTCAGAGACTCGGAGTAGTGCAGCAGCAAGAAGTGGGGGATGAAGGTCCACCGAAGCACCTGAAAACAGAGCAGGAGTTAGAAGCTGTAGAGTGTGAGCAGCAAAGCAGCACAGAGAAGGATCCGGTACGATAGTCCACAGCAGCATCTGAAAAGAGAATATAAGCTGGAAGCCGGAGGGTGGGAGAACCATATCAGCAGAGGAGTCAGGATGAGGGTCTGCAGCAGCACCTAAATAGAAAAATGAGAATTGTAATGTTAGAGGCAGGGTATGGCATGGCCGCAAATTGAAGAGGTTGGGATGAGCGTCCATGAAGTCTGCAAGCTGCTGATGTAGAGGCTGGGAGAATGAGATGATCGGAAGAGAGCAAATCTAGGGTGAGGAAGCTGTGCAGCAAGGAGACTGCATAGAATGCCCAGAGTGCCAGGCAGAAGGCAGGCCCACAACAGCAACTTATAGAGGGGGTGCGAGCTGGAAAGTATGAGGCATAGAGCAGCAGCAGGGGTAGAGGGTGGAAACAAAATGAATCAGCAATGAGGAAGCTATGCAGTGAGAAGACCGCATCGAGTGCCCAAAGCGCAGGACAGGAGACAGGCCCGCCGCAGCACCTATGGAGTTTAAAAGAGGAGGCTCAGTGGGCTTGATAAAGGCCGAACACGGCTCAGAATATGGGGATCAGCAGGAATGACCCAGCACGGAGGAGCGAGCTGACGTCGTGAAGCAGTCGAGTCGAGATCCATCTCCTGAACTAAATGAGGCGAGTTTGTCTGACGCGGAAATGATGTGAATTTGCAGGGTATATATACAGGGCTGCGAGTAGGAGTTCGGGCGTGGTCCTACTCCCAAAATTATGTTATTACATAACTTCACATAAAAAAAAAAAAAAAAAAAAAAACAGCTGACCTTGCTCTATCTAGAAATATGAAACAGACATCATGTTTAGTATCTGTCACTTCTGGGCAGGAAAGATGAGGTGATGGTCGTACATGCAAGAATCTTTATTTACAGGACAAAACAAAACTATAACAAAACAAACACGAGAATGTGCAAAAACACTAACTACATCAAAAACATGAAGGGGCAAAAGCATGACAGAATCAGAATATGACATAACGCAATATATAAAGAATCCTATGGGTTGTGGATTTAGAAAATCTAGAGAACAAATGAGTGTAAATTAAAAAGAAACAGAGCATGTGGAGTATTTGTGTATTGTATTTTTTTTTAAATGTTTTCAGATATTAGACGTAGATCACAATATAATCAATATCAGTGTGCTATTAAACCCTGTTAATTTATTTGTACAGCTTCATTTCTGTTTGGATGACATGTCATTTCTGTTTCAAGGTAAACGAAAGTTTTTGCGCTGCGAGTCTGGAAAGACACCGAATTCAGACGAGCAGTTTATAGAAAAGTTGAAACAAAAACAAGGCCTGAAGGAGGAGTCTACCGTGGAGAAGTGTGATTTCATTCTGTTCTTCTGTCCCATTGTGTCTCAAGCTGGAACTGATATTGAAGCAGCGCTGCAGAAGCTTTTATCAGGGTTTATCAGGTACCAGCCGTTATCAGACTGCACCTTTAATAACTTCAGGATTTGAAAACAAAATAATTTAATTGCTATTTTTAATTAATTTGGGAAAATATATTTTACTTTTGTAGATACTAAGCCTATGGTTTTAGTGGTGCTCCATCACACACTTAACAAGGAACTCAACGTACCAGAGGGCAGTGTGTCACGCCCTCGCCCTGTCAGGTCTGTTTTCTCCGCCATGTGCTCTTTTAGCACATGGCTCAGTCTGTTATTGTCCTTGTCTCCGCCCTAGTCCCGCCTTTGTTCCACGTCCTTGTCTGTGTCTCATTTGTTACCCTGCCCTGCGGAATGGAGAAGCCGGCTCCAACTCATGCCCGGCGCGGTTCCTTATCCCCTTCAAGAGGAATCGACTCATGTATCGAGTGATTAGTCCAGCATGAATCGTAGGAACCGGCATAAGAAGCGTGCTGGAGTCACCGCCTCGCTGGTGGATTACCCCCTCAGGTCCGGGGAAATTTTTTTGGGGGGGTTAAGGGTGGGGGCTTTTAGCCTCCAACTTCAGGACAAGGGAAGTGAGGCTAACAGGGGCGCACCTCTGGGGGATCCATGGATAAAGAAATCCCTCAAGAGTGCGCCCATCAGACCCCCTAAACAGCTCCAGTGCAGGACGTCGTCGCCGGGCCCCCTGCCTCCGTGGACGTCGTCGCAGGGCCCCCTGCCACCGTGGACGTCGTCGCAGGGCCCCCTGCCACCGTGGACGTCGTCGCAGGGCCCCCTGCCACCGTGGACGTCGTCGCAGGGCCCCCTGCCACCGTGGACGTCGTCGCAGGGCCCCCTGCCACCGTGGACGTCGTCGCAGGGCCCCCTGCCACCGTGGACGTTGTCGCAGGGCCCCCTGCCTCAGTTCCTGTCCAATGTGCAACCCCAGTCTCCTGTCAAGTCTTCTGTTTCCACTCCCGTCCTGTCTAGTCCGTTCCAGTCTCAAGTCCCATCTCCTGTTTCATTTTGTAAGTTACTTGTCCAGTCTCTTGTTTAGTCTCCTGTCGCTACCCTTTGTCAGTCTCCTGTCCTGTCCCGAGTCCTGTCTCTTATTTCCAGTCCTGTCGTGTCCCCAGTTCCTATGTCTGTTCCTGTCTTGTCCTGAGTCCTGTCTCCTAATGGTTCCTTGTCTTGTCTTAGTCTGTCTTGTTTTCTGTGCTCTCTCCTGCGCCAGCTCCTGGGGGGTCTAGGTGTACGCGCCCCAGGAGTTGCGCGTTCAGGAGGGGGCATCTGTCACGCCCTCATTTTGTCAGGTCTGTTTTCTCCGCCATGTGCTCTTTTAGCACTCTGTTATTGTGCTTGTCTCCGCCCTAGTACGGCCTTTGTTCCGCCTCCTCGTTTGTGTCTCATTTGCTACCCTGCCCTCTTATTATCTGTCTCAGGTGCGTCTGTGTTTAGTATTTAAGTCCCCTTGTATCACTTCCTCTTGTCGGTCATTTGTTCTTTCACCGTTTCGGTCCCTGTTACCTTTGTCACGTTCTCAAGTCTGTCTGTCTCCGCTGTTTATTGGTCATTGTTTTTCACGTTGTCGTTTCGTTTCCAAGTCTAGTCTACACTTAAAGCACCGAAATACTGACACACACCAGCTACAGCCGTTTACTCCTACGTAGAGTTACAGCGCCTAAATACTGACACACCAGCTACAGCCGTTTACTCCTACATAGTTATAGCACCATAATACTGACACACACCAGCTACAGCTGTTTACTCCTACATACAGTTACAGCACCATAATATAGACACACACCAGCTACAGCTGTTTACTCCTACATACAGTTACAGCACCAAAATATTGACACACACCAGCTACAGCCATTTATTCCTACATACAATTACAGTACTGAAATACTGACACACACCAGCTACAGCTATTTACTCCGACATACACTAACAGCACCGAAATACTGACACACACCACCTACACCCGTTTACTCCTACATACAGTTACACACAACGAAATACTGACACACACCAGCTACAGCTGTTTACTCCTACATACAATTACAGTACTGAAATAATTACACACGCCAGCTACAGCTGTTTACTCCTAGATACACTTAAAGCACCGAAATACTGACACACACCAGCTATAGCCATTTACTCCTACATACAGTTACAGCGCCGAAATACTGACACACCTGCTACAGCCGTTTACTCCTACGCAGAGTTACAGCGCCGAAAAACTGACACACACCAGCTATAGCCGTTTACCCCTACATAGTTACAGCGCTGAAATACAGACACACACCAGCTACAGCCATTTACTCCTACATACAGTTACAGCACCATAATACAGACACACACCAGCTACAGCCGTTTACTCCTACATACAGTTACAGCACCAAAATATTGACACACACACACACCAGCTACAGCCGTTTACTACTACATATAGTTACAGTACTGAAATACTGACACACACCAGCTACAGCTGTTTACTCCTACATACAATTACAGTACTGAAATAATTACACACGCCAGCTACAGCTGTTTACTCCTAGATACACTTAAAGCACCGAAATACTGACACACACCAGCTATAGCCATTTACTCCTACATACAGTTACAGCGCCGAAATACTGACACACCTGCTACAGCCGTTTACTCCTACGCAGAGTTACAGCGCCGAAAAACTGACACACACCAGCTATAGCCGTTTACCCCTACATAGTTACAGCGCTGAAATACAGACACACACCAGCTACAGCCATTTACTCCTACATACAGTTACAGCACCATAATACAGACACACACCAGCTACAGCCGTTTACTCCTACATACAGTTACAGCACCAAAATATTGACACACACACACACCAGCTACAGCCGTTTACTACTACATATAGTTACAGTACTGAAATACTGACACACACCAGCTACAGCTATTTACTCCTACATACAATTACAGTACTGAAATAATTACACACGCCAGCTACAGCTGTTTACTCCTAGATACACTTAAAGCACCGAAATACTGACACACACCAGCTATAGCCATTTACTCCTACATACAGTTACAGCGCCGAAATACTGACACACCTGCTACAGCCGTTTACTCCTACGCAGAGTTACAGCGCCGAAAAACTGACACACACCAGCTATAGCCGTTTACCCCTACATAGTTACAGCGCTGAAATACAGACACACACCAGCTACAGCCATTTACTCCTACATACAGTTACAGCACCATAATACAGACACACACCAGCTACAGCCGTTTACTCCTACATACAGTTACAGCACCAAAATATTGACACACACACCAGCTACAGCCGTTTACTACTACATATAGTTACAGTACCGAAATACTGAAACACACCAGCTACTGCCCTTGACTCCTACATACAGTTACAGCACAGAAATACTGACACACCAGTGTGTTTTTGGAGCACCCAGGGGAAACCCACGGGGCAGAACACAACAAAATCCTCACAGTCACCTGAAGCATGACTCGAACCCACAACCTCCAGGTCCCTAGATCTGTGGCAAGGGCGCCACCATGCCGCCTATTAAAATTCACAGCAATAAATTCGTTTTCTGTTCAGAATTGGACCACAACAGCTGTAATTTGGTTCAAGCGATAAAATTGATGAATTAAATAACAATGTGTGTCATTTCAGCATGGTCCGCCTAACAGTTCTTTATACATAACAGCAAATATCCTGTTCTTTACATAAAAAACTGAATAGGGGTGTAATCAATTCTATTACAAGTGCTGGTCATAAAATTAGAATATCATGAAAAAGATGATTTACAGTAATTCCATTCAAAAAGTGAAACTTGTATATTACACTCATTCATTACACACAGACTGATATATTTCAAGTGTTTATTTCTTTTAATTTGATGATTATAACTGACAACTAATGAAAACCCCAAATTCAGTATCTCAGAAAATTAAACTATTAGTTAGATTCCAATACAAACAGAGGATTTTTAGAAATGCTGGCCAACTGAAAAATATGAACATGAAAAGTATGAGCATGTACAGCACTCATTACTTAGTTGGGGCTCCTTTTGTCTGAATTACTGCAGCAATGCAGGATGGCATGGAGTCGATCAGTCTGTGGCACTGCTCAGGTGTTATATGAGATCCCAGGTTGCTCTGATAGTGGTCTTCAGCTCTTCTGCATTGTTGGGTCTGGCGTATTGCTCTTCACAATACCTCATAGATGTTCTATGGGGTTAAGGTTAGGTGAGTTTGCTGGCCAGTTAAGAACAGGGAGACCATGGTCCTTAAACCAGGTACTGGTAGTTTGTGCAGGTGCCAAGTCCTGTTGGAAAATGAAATCTGCATCTCCATAATGCAGCAGGAAGCATGAAGTGCTCTAAAACTTCCTGGTAGATGGCTGCATTGACCTTGGACCTCAAAAAATACAGTGGACCAACACCAAGAGATGACATGTCACCCCAAACCACCACTGACTGTGGAAACTTTACACTGGACCTCAAGCAACGTGGATTCTGTGCCTCTCCTCTCTTCCTCCAGACTCTGGGACCTTGATTTTCAAAGGAAATGCAAATTTTACTTTCATCAGAGAACATAGCTTTGGACACTCAGCAGCAGTCCAGTCGTTTGTGGAAGGTTCAAGAGTGGCTTGACAAAAGGAATGCGATGCTGAAACCGTGTCTTGCATACATTTGTGCGTGGTGGTTCTTGAAGCACTGACTCTAGCTGAACTCCAGTCTTTGTAAATCTCACCCACATTTTTGAATGGGTTTTGTTTCACAGTCCTCTCCAGGGTGTGGTTATCGCTTGTACACTTTTTTTACCACATCTTTTCATTCTCTTCACCTCTCTATTAATGAGCTTGGACACAGGGCTATGTGAACAGCCGGTCTCTTTAGCAATGACCTTTTGTGTCTTGCCCTGCGTGTGTAAGGTGTCAATGGTCGTCTTTTGGATGACAACAAGTCAGCAGTCTTCCCAATGATTGTGGAGCCTAGAGAACTAGACTGAGAGACCATTTAAAGGCCTTTGCAGGTGTTTTGAGTTAATTCGCTGATTAGAGTGTGGCACCAGGGGTCTTCAATATTGAACCTTTTCCACAATAATCTAATTTTCTGAGACACTGAATTTGGGGTTTTTAATTAGTTGTCAGTTATAATCATCAAATTAAAAGAAATAAACACTTGAAATAAATCAGTCTGTGTGTAATGAATGAGTATAACCTAAGTTTCACTTTTTGAATGGAATTACTGTAATAAATAAACATTTTCAAGATATTCTAATTTTATGACCAGAACCTGTATATCTTGTAAACCCTGTTATTTTTTAGGCCTGTAAAACCTTGTAAATAAACAAATACATTGATTTCTTATCATCCACATCAAATACAACTGCGTCATTTGTTCATGTGGTTGGGTGTTTGTCAATCACACCAATTAATTTCTGCAAATAATGTTTTCTACAGACTCAACTAAGAAGGATCATCTACTACTTCTTGCAAAGATCAGGGACAATTTGACACCAATTACTGAATATCCTGAAAAACTGAAAGATAAATTGCCAGATCTAAAGAAAATTCTTGAGGAGATAAATACAGTACTGCCACCGGAAAAGTAAAATATGGCACCATCACAGCAGGGGAAAGTGGATAAGACAAATACTGCTGAGGGCTAAAGTCCATAGAAGTGGCTCTAAAGCAGTGATTTATAAACCTTTCCTGCAATGTCACCATTTGTAAATGAGAATATTTTTGATCTCCTCCCTGCACCGCACCACACGCATCGTGTGCTTCTTGACTCTACAGTAATTAAATTTAAACTTTGTAATTCATACATAACGATGTATTGAACAAAATAAAATATAGTTACAAATCACATTTAAAGTGAAATGATTACAAGTGACATGCATTATGCATCACATTCATTTACCTTGTTGCTGCTATTATGAAATTAGTTCACATGGCCATAATTTGTATTCTCATTACTTTTAATAATTAATTTAGAATAATTTTGCGTAAAGAAATTTACAAATTAAAACATTTCAAGCAACACATTAATAGGATTGATAGGTGGTACTTGAAAGTTTCGGTTTAATAATAGGTGGTACTTGCTCTAAAAAGTTTGAGAACCACTGTTGTAATCATTCTCTACTTTAAAATCTATTAATCTTCTCTACTGTAACACACAATATACGTCAATATGGCCTGATCTTTGTGGGTTAGTAGATGAGAGAGACAGAGAGAGAGAGAGAGAGAGAGAGAGAGAGAGAGAGAGAAAGAGAGAAAGTTCAGCTCTGTCAGCAGGAAAGGTATATATAATATACCTATTAAAATACCTATATAAAATACATATTAATGTATTTGATCTTTATGATGACGTTTGAGAGTATTTGTTTTCTAAAGGTTTGATATGACAATCTTTCATCACACTGGCTGTGCTTTACTTGACTCTTTGTTTATTTGCATTTTAATTATTTACTAAAGTTGAGAGTATTTAAGAAATGAACAATGCCTACCTCAGTTTTCAGTTCTTCAGTAAATATTTCTGAAAAAAATTGACTTTTGACTTTTTAAACATACAAGCCCAATTCCAATGCAGTTGTGTAAAACATATAAATAAAAACAGAATACGCTGCATATGCTTTTCAACCTTTATTCAATTGAATACACTACAAAGACCAGATATTAAATATTCAAAGAGACAAACATTATCTTATTATTATTATTATTTTTTGGGAAATATTCACTCATTTTGAATTTAGACCATTTTTAATTGAGACAATTGCAAGGAACTTAGGGATTTCATCATCTAAAGTCCATAATATCATCAAAAGATTCAGAGAATCTGGAAAAGTAAGTGACAAGGCCTAAAACCAACACCAAATGCTGAACACACACAAGTCAATTTTACATATGAAACTTTTAGACATGCTCACAATGAAGATATTTTTACATGTCTGAGCTGTACTGGGTATAAATGTCATTATTTGTGGTTTATTTTTACAATTACTCTCAGAGAAATACAGTCTTTTCCTGCTCCTGAAATGTTAGCCTTTAGGAGATGTATTTTTAATTGAACAGTGATGATTTGTGAAGATTTTGAGACTACGAACGTTTTGATGAATCAGGTTTTTTATGAAAATGTGATTTACGGAAGATTTATGTACAAATTCCTTCAGCATTGTTTCATGAAAATAAAAATAATTTCAGTTTTTGTTTTGTCAGACACAGAACACAAGTGAGAAAAAAGACATGAGACAAGCAAGAGGAGGATTCTGCTGAGCTGTAAGAAAGGACAGAGAGAGGGATCACTAATCCACAGGACAGAAAACAAGACAAGACCATTCCACCACAGGACAGAGAATGTTACAGCGTTAGTTTAGTTAAGTTTCCCTTTAATTTAAGTTTCCAACAATTACACAATACAATAATCTAGAAATAAAATTTTCAGAAGTGACAATGTTTCAAATACTCAGTCCTTTACCACTTTATTTAAGTCAAAAAATAATTTTAAAACAGCCACGGTTTAATTTCTAAACCAATTTGATTTAATAAAAGTAGTATTCATTAAAGATTATTTGTCATAACCATAATTTACAGTAGCTTTTGAGTCTAGTTGCACTGACATTCACTTTCACTTACTGTGCAATAGTTGCACAAAAGGCACCAACAGCTGGAGCAGGTTTTTCCAGACTCTCTCTGTCATGTCTGATGTTGAAGGACTGTCATCTCAACTGTTACGCCCCAGTCTAGGGTTGAGCCGTAACAGAATGAGGTATGGGTTGTAATTAATATATGTGAAGAGAATAACTGTAACAGATGTAAATGGTGAAACAAAAAGGACACAAACGGAAACACAGAATGGATAATGAATAGAATATATATTGTAAATGTGATATGTACAACGAAACCAAACACCAGTGAACTTCAGGAAGGCCTTTAGCCGACAAAAACAACAAACAAACACCCCTCCTAACTGACCCACAAACAACTCTAACTTACCTAAGTGTAAACAAAAGGAAACAAAAGACAACACCTTACCTTCCTCCCTGTCTATACACAAAAACACACACAAAACCCACTCCCAAAACAAACGGCAGCCAACCCTACTCTGGTGAAATATATACACAAAATTTACAAAAGATAGATCTAGCATCAGTGTTCAAAAGGGCAAAAACAAACTCGTAGTCGAAATTGGAATGGATCAAAGTCAAAACCAGGCAAACAGAATTCAATATACACAATACAAATCACAGCACAAAACAAAGCTCTCTAACATCGTACACAGACACGTATTTATGACTCCCACCGAGATGACGTAGACGAAGTGATGACAGACAACACATGGACTGGATGGTGGACTGGATGGTGGACCGGACTCTGGACGGTGAACAAATACACGAACTGGAACATGGAATGGAACAGATTGCAGAACCTATACATTTACAGAGATAGTGAGAGAGAGAAAACACACACATACACAGCGCAGCGTAACACAACAGACCGGTTTAACTGAGTCTTTACAAAAGAAACAAAAATGTAAAGCCCTCAGGGTATTTCCCACAATCTGAGTATTTCCCACAATCTGAGTATCTCCAGCACGTCACCCTTCGGTGTCAGAGGAAGACCAACTGATAACAGCCTGTAGTTCACTGTTCAGTTTTAATGCGTTTTAAACATTAAGAGTGATTTAAAGCCTGTGTTATAAATCTCAGCGGAGTGAGAGCGCTCAGACGGACACACAGCAGGGGATCAGACTGTTGTTCTCCACACTGAACTAAAGAGGGCAGTACAGAGTCAGTGCAGTGTGAGATTATAGTAAAAGGGAAAACATTTACACTGGTCGACCTGCTGGGAACAGCTGGGTTTAGTAGCAGCAATGTTTCAGTTGTAATACAAACACAATTATTAATTCTGTTTTTACCTGTTTATTCATCAACACTGCTTGTCTCTGTGTGTGTTCAGGTAAGTCATCTGTTGTCTGACTTTTGTTTTACTATAATTTATTTTAATTAGGGAATTAGGAGAGTAGGGTCACAGAAGAAACATGGAAACAATTAAGATATTAAATATGAAGACAGATAAGAGCCTTAATTTAAGCAATTATAAAACATTAACAGTTTAAGGGAACATCTACAATTGTAGGGTAACTCAATTCTCTCTGGTTGGTTTACTTTCAGAAGCTCAGCATCTTTTAAGTTAAGTATAATGTGTCTGTAAATATTTTATTCATAGTTTCAATTCCCACAGAAACTCGAGCTGTTTAGTTTTGTAGCACTGTCGCTAATGCACCTTATGCTAATTTGCACCTTAAGTGATCCAAAAACCCCCTATGGAGCAGGAATATAGCAACATCCTCATCTTGGTGCTTTTCAGCGTTTGGAGTCTCATCGCTGTCTAAAAACCTCCAGATGGCGATTCTCTGCCGTGAGCAGAAAAAGAGAGAGAAAGCCTAGTATTATTGTCTCTAATTTATCTAAGTTGTACCACACCAAACTCACTCATCCATGTCTTTATGGACCTTGCTTTGTGAACTGGTGCACAGTCATGTTAGAACAGGGAGGCACCATTCCTAAACTGTTCCCATAAAGTTGGGAGCTTGAATATGTCCAAAATCTCTTGGAGTGCTGAAGAATTAAGAGTTCCTTTTACTAGAACTAATGGGCCGAAGTCAACTATTGAAAAACAACCCCACACCATAGTCTCACCACCACCAAAACTTTACACTCAGCACAATGCAGTCAGATGAGTCCCATTCTCCTGGCCACTGCCAAACCCAGACTCATCCATCAGATCACCAGACAGAGACGTGTGATTCATCACTCCAGAGAACATGTTTCCACTGCTCTAGAGTCCAGTGGTGGTGTGCTTTACACCACTACATCCGACAATTTGCATTACTCTTGGTGATGTAGGGCATGATTATAATAATAATAATAATAATAATAATAATAATAATAATAAGTTAGATTTATATAGCGCCTTTCTAATACCCAAGGTCACTTTACACAAAGAGGAGGGGGAGAGAAGAAAAAAAAAAAAAAAATAAATAAAAGATAATAATAATTATAATTATACAAATAAAAATATAGAGGAATACACTTATGCCTGCAGAGTGCAGAAGTACTGAGAAAAGAGATAGGTCTTTAGCTGGGTTTTAAAGGCCGAAAATTAAGAGCAGAGACGAAGACTTTGTGGTAATGAATTCCAGAGCTTGGGTGCCATCACGCTGAATGATCTACCACCAGTGGTAACCAATTTAAATTTTATTACTGATAAAAGACCGCTCTCAGAGGACCTCAGTGATCTTGTAGGACAGTAGGAGTGTAAAAGTTCAGAAAGGTAGGCTGGCGCCAGACTGTGCAGAGCTTTGTATGTGAGCAGGAGAAATTTAAACTGAATACGGAGTGAGACAGGTAACCAGTGGGGCTGATGAAGAACAGGGGTGATATGAGCTGATTTTTTAGAATAAGAGAGGACCCGAGCAGCAGAGTTCTGAACACACTGAAGGGAGTGTATGGTCGTAGAAGGAAGGCCAATGAAGAGAGAATTACAATAGTCTAAATGGGAGGAAATGAAAGCATGGACCAGAATTTCAGCGTCCTTAACAGAAAGCAGGGGAACGAAGGCGAGCAATATTACGTAGATGGAAGAAGGATGTTTTGGTTAGGGCCTTAATATGAGGTTTGAAGGACAGGGAGGAGTCAAGAAGTACACCTAAATTTCGAACAATTGGAGAGGTTCTTACAGCCACACCATCAAAGTTAAGTGTGATATCAGAGATTTTTGAAAGAGTGGACTTGGGGCCAGTGAGCAAGACTTCAGTTTTTTCTGTGTTGAGTTTCAAAAAGTTGGCGTGCAACCAGTGTCTCAGATCCTGAACGCAGGAAATAATGGCAGAGTGGAGGTATTTTTGGTGCTCACGTATATTTGAGTGTCGTCTGCATAACAATGATAATTAAGACAATGGCTGTGGATGATCTGACCAAGTGGCAGCATGTATATGATGAATAGTATAGGGCCTAGGACTGAACCTTGGGGAACACCTTGTGTAACAGTACTAGGGGAAGATCTGTGTGTACCAAGAGCAACAAAGTGAGATCTATTGGTAAATTAAGAGATGAACCAGGAAAGTGCTGTGTCAGTTATGCCATTAGCTGAGAGACGGGAGATGAGTATGCTGTGATTAACAGTGTCGAATGATACACTCAAATCTAAGAGAAGAAAGATACTGAGTGAACCAGAATCAGTAGCGAGTAGGATATCGTTTAAAACCCGCAAAAGGGCTGTCTCAGTACTGTGTTTTGTGCGGAAGCCAGACTGAAAAGGCTCAAAAAGATTACTGTCCATCAGGAATGACTCTAACTGAATGGCCACCACCCTTTCTAACAGTTTAGCTAAAAAGGAGAGGTTAGAAATAGGTCGGAAATGATCAATCTTGTCTGTGTTCAGACCAGGTTTTTTGAGAATGGGTATGATGGCAGATGTTTTAAGGCCTATGGGGACATAACCTGGAGCAAGAGACATATTAACGAGATGGGAAATGGGGCTGGATAAGATGGCGGAATATTTTTTTAGAAGTGGGGTAGGAGCAGCATCGAGTAGACAGGTTCAAGCGTTGGAATTAACTATAAGCTCTGATATAAGCTCTGGATCAATGGGAGAGAAATTAGCCAGGGGTTTATGAGCTGGGCTCAAATGGAAACAATGCTCAGGTGAAGAAGGAGATGAGAGGAGCTGATGGTAGATTTTAGCAATCTTGTCAGTAAAAAAAATCTATGGAAAACTTCACATTGGTCAGCAGTGTTAAAGTTCTTGATTGTTTGTGGCTGAATGAGTTTACTAACAGTAGCGAAAAGTGTTTTGGGCTTGTTACCAGAATTATTAATAAGAGATGAAATGTGTGCAGAACGGGCAGATTTTAAAGCAGTATTATAAGAAATCATGTGGTCAGTATATGCCATTAAGTGCACAGTAAGACCAGAATTCTTGAAGCGGCGCTCCAGACGTTTACCAGTGGTTTTTAAAGCACGGAGTTCAGGAGTGAACCAAGGGGAGGAGCGAACAGCAGGGACCTGTCTAGTCTTTAAGGGAGCCAATTGGTCTAGTACATCAGAAACAGTGTCATTAAAGAGAGTCAGAATTTCATCGGGAAAGGACAGCCGGGAAATAGAAGAAAGTGCAGAAGACTGAAGAAGGGCAGAAAAAGATTGAGGTTCGATAGCTTTGATATTACAGAAGGAGACGGTAGATTTACTGCACTGGCGTGAAACAGAGATGTTAACAGATGCTTCAACAAGCTTGTGGTCAGAAACACCAACAATAGAGCCAGAGACAGAGGTAACAGAAAGACCAGAAGAACAAATTAAATCCAATGTGTGGCCATGTGAGTGTGTGGGAAAGTCAACATGTTGTGTCAAGCTAAAGCAGTCCAATAGAGACTCAAATTCAGTTGTCAATGAACAGATAGCATCAACATGGATGTTAAAATCCCCTAGCATGACCAGAGCTGGACAAGATGAGTATCTCACAGAGTTCTGTGAAGAAGTCAGAGGAGGTCTTTGGAGGGCGATAGATTAACAGAAACAGCACAGGGGTTGAGCTGACCAGTTTCAGAGCCATGTATTCAAATGCTTTTACCTCATGAAACTCACAGAGACATACATTAAATGAATCATCAAAAATTACAGCGAGACCACTCCCCTTCCCCTGTGGCCTGGGCTTGGCTAAATACCTAAAACCACTAGGAGTCAACAAATTAAGGTGGAAATGATCACCAGGTTTTTGCCATGTCTCTGTGAGGAAAAATACACTGATGTGGTTCACAACCATGAGATCATTAAGTAAAGGAGCTTTATCTGTGATAGAGCGGGAGTTAAGTAGTCCAAGTTTAAGTCTGTGTGACGTGTTGGAGCAGTGCATCGATGGCAGTGGGGTGGCTCGTGGGAAAGACCGGAGAACGTCAGCGTTGATTCCTCGAGAGCTGTACAGAGATGTGAAGTGCTGATTCCGCCCACTAGACCATATGACAGGAATAGCAGAGTCCGAAGAATGATACGCCGTAAGTCGAGGTCTGGAGGAGCGATGAATGTAGCGTGGGCGCCGGGTTATGCCAAGTGACTGACATAATTTGTACGTGGAACTGTCAAGCCGAGAATGAATGCAAAAAGTGTTGAGTTGGGGTTGGAGTTGGGCTGGCGTGTACCTGAACGCCATGACCAATGCAGAGGGGGCGCAAAAAAATAAAAAAATAAATAAAAATAAAAATAAAAAAAGGGTGGTGACAACTCCCGTGCGAAACGCCCGAGGCCTCGCCACATTTGCCACCCCGCAGCACCAGCCAACCACCAGGATAACTCCGGAGATGAGAAAAAAAAAAAAAAAAAAGCGCGATTACAGCTACTAAGCCATGGAAACCAATTCCCTGAAGCTCTCAACACACTAATCTAAAGGCCACAAAGTTGGGAGGTCTGTAGTGACTGACTCAGCAGAAAGTTGGTGACCTCACCACACTATGCACCTCAGCACCCACTGATCCCACACTGTCATTTTACATGGCCTACCACTTTGTGGTCGAGCTGCTGTGGTTCCCAACTGCATCCACTTTTTTATAATACCACTGACACATGTCTTTGGAATATTTAGTAGTGAGGAAACTTCAAGACTGGACATATTGCACAGGTGGCGTCCTATCATGTTGGAATTCCTGAAAAGGTCCTGAGAGTGAATCCTTTCACAAATGTTTGTAGAAGCAATCTCCATACCTAGGGGCTTACATTTATACACATGTGGCCATGGAAGTGAGTGGAACATCTAAAGTCAATGATATGAATGGGTGACCTTTGGCAGTATAGTGTAACTCAAATCTGATTTTCTGTCGGCAGCCATGGCCTAAGGGTTGGGGATGAGGCCTAGGGATGATTCCCACAACTATCAAGGAAATTCCTAATGTAAGCTTTCCTACAATATTATTCGTGGATTAGCATTTATCTCATTTATAAAGATCCTGGTCCTGACACCCCAACCACAGCCTTCAAACAGCTATATTACACATGTTCTTACAGACACTACACCGCACTGATGTTTCAACCTCTTTTAGGTAAAACATCCAAAACCATCAATAACACGAAGCAAAACCTCAGAAGCTTCAGAGAATATCAGGTACCAGCCGTGATCAGACTGAACCTTTAATGACCTCAGGGTTTGATGGTTGTATAATTTGGGTGGGGTTTGATGAATTTAGATCATGTCGGTTTATGTATTTATCTTGTTTGGCTGTAGACACCAAGCCTGTGTTTGTAGTGGTGCTCCATCACACACTTGATCCTGACAGTGTCGTACCAGACAGCAGCAGAATTGTAAAGAGAGAGAGAACACTCAGTGTGGACTGTCTGTTCCATGAAGATCAAGGATTACTGCAGTGCTTCAGGAATAATAAAGCACTCTAATATTTCAGCATGGATAAAAATGCAGAACCACTCCTTTATAGGAATTGTCTTGCTATTTGCCTCTCATTTCTACCTGTTGTCTGTTCCATTTGCACAACAGCAGGTGAAATTGATTCACAATCAGCGTTGATTTTTCACATTTTCAAGCCACTGCCCAAACATTTTTAAATAGAAAATGTATGTTAACTTTAAAGATTTGAGAAACTGTCCACAGTTAATTTTCAGCTTTGTTTTTAATTTACGAGGTTATTTGTTACTTTGCAATAATAAATTGTTATAGTTTGTCAAATTAAACCCTTGTTTTCAAAACTGTCAAAATTATACTTTTTATAGTGAGTTTAGACTATTTAGCACCCTTCTGGTTTACATCAGTATAATATCTACGTTTAAGATTCATCAAACCTGTTTACCCTAATTAACACATTTACACAAGTCTAAATAAATATTATTCTGTTTTTGTTGTAGGATTAATGCTATAATTCTTATTCTGATGTTACATCTAACATGTTCAAATAATATTTAACAAATTTGCCAATACATGTAAACATTTATTGTCCCATTTTAATAAAAAATATTAGCCCATATTACAGATGTGCAAGGCTTAGAGCATGTTTAATTGTTACTGACACATTTATGGTTAAACAAAATAAAAAAATAATCCTCTTTTATTTGGAGGTTTGTGATAAGAAAAGTATTTTAACCTTTGGCATATGTTTATACATATTTTCCAATAATAGGAAATGTTCTGCATGTTGTCATTTATAAACTTTAGAAAAAAACAAAATTGACCAAACTTGGAACAGGCCAGGCATATTCTATAAACAAATATTTAGAATCTGCCAATTTTCCATTCTTATTTTCTTTTCCTCAGGTCATTACACAACTGGCAACAATTGAGCTGTTGGGGTGAAAAAATAAGTGTAAACACTGGTTATTGTTAAATATGCTATTATCTTGACTCTGACTTTTGTTTCTAACCTGCCTTCTTTTGCTGATGAGGTGAATACTAAGTCGACAACAAAGAGTAATAAAAAACTAGATTTACATTTCCTCAAGGAAATACATAGTGCTTGAAAAGAGCTGAGTGTGTGACTGTGACATCATCAATGGCATTTAGGATTGAATCTCTGAACATTCCACTATTGATTTCAATGGAGGAGTTTTAATTTTTAAACAAAAAAAATGATTAAAACGGACAAATGAAATCGAATCCAAAACTACATAGCACACCTCTCAGAGTCGAGAGTTTCAAAATGCAGTTTGAACAAAATCTGTACATTAAGTGGTTCGGGCTGTAATAATCTCAGAATCTGGAGAAGAACAATAACTCAATTTGCATTTTCTGAAGCAAATATATAGTGATTGAAAAGAGCTGAAAGTGTGTGTGTGTGTGTGTTATTTTGTGTGAGAGAGCAGGTGTGATGTGGTGGTGGATCATTCTCAGCGCTACAGTGACACTGACGTGGTGGTGGTGTGTTAGTGTGTGTTGTGCTGGTGTATAGTGGATCAGACACAGCAGTGCTGCTGGAGTTTTTAAATCCTGTGTCCATTCTCTGTCCACTTTGTGAGACACTCCTCCCTCGTTGGTACACCTTGTAGATGTAAAGTCAGAGACAGTAGCTCATCTGTTGCTGCACAGTGTGTGTCGCTCGTCCTCTAGTCCTTCATCAGTGACACAGGATGCTGTCGGCTGGATGTTTTTGGTCGGTGGACTGTTCTCAGTCCAGCAGTGACACTGAGGGGTTTAAAAACTCCAGCAGCACTGCTGTGTCTGATCCACTCTACACCAGCACAACACAAACTAACACACCACGAAGCAATAAAATAACCTCTATCCACTCTTTCTGGTTTAGACAAGGAAGTGATCATAGCCATAAAGAAGGATGCACACTTCAGAAAGATAAGGGGTGAATGAACATCATTCCATTTATCACAGCAAGCCTTCCATGTCCTGAGGCAGTAAAACAGCTTCAGACCATCACACTACCACCACCATATTTTACTGTAGGTATGGTGTTCTTCTTCTGGAATGTGATGTAACTTTTGCCAGATGTAATGGAACACACATACCTTACAAAATGTTCAACTTTTGAACCATCAGTCCACAGAGTATTTCCCAAAAGTGTTGGGGATCATCAAGATGTTTTCTGGCAAAATTGAGACGAGACTCAGTGTTCTTTTTGCTTAGCAGTGGTTTTTGTCTTGGCACTGTACCATGCAGGCCATTTCTGCCCAGGCTCTTTCTTATAGTGGAGTCATGAATGCTGGCCTTAACTGAGGCAAGTGAGGCCTGCAGTTCTTTGGACGTTGTTGTGGGGTTCCAAAACATTAGAAATGGCTTTATAACTTTTCCAGATCTCTAGTACTTTCTTTCTGATTTGTTTCTGAATTCCTTTGGATCTTGACATGATATCTAAATTTTGAGGATCTTTTTGTCTAGTCAACAGGTGTGTGGCAGTAATCAGACCTGGGTGTGGCTAGAGAAATTGAACTCACGTGCTGAATCACAGTTAAGTTTTGTTTTAACAGGAGGGGCAAACACTTTCACACAGGGCCATTTTTTTCTCCCTTAGTAAAAAAAACTTAATTTAAAAATGGAATTTTATGTTTACTTGTGTTGTCTTTGACTAATATTTAAATTTGTTTGATAATCTAAAACTTTTAAGAGTGACAAACATGCAAAAAGAATAAGGAATAATGAAGGGGGCCAACACTTTTTCAATAGATTGGAACAAGTTAATCTAAAATCTTTTTAAATGATGTCTTAATTTGCAACATGAACTAAAAATGGTTTTGGGAGTTGTCTGTTTATTTGATTTAAAGATGCTAACATATATATATATATGGTGTGATTTAGTTTTTCCCTATATTACTTTTAAGCTTCTCATGTTTTAAACACAAGTCATATCTAAAATTGTATAGTACTGTATAAAAGAGTGTTTCAAAACACCATTCCAGTGTATTTCCCAGAAGGCTTTAGGGCAAATTGGGACAGGGCCTCTGTCTCGCAAACTTTACAGAAAACATTTAAAAGCATATGAATACATTTTTTTAATAAATGCTATTTGCTCGTTTTTGGTGGTAAACTTACTGTTGAAAGACTGCTTCTTTAAGGCTAAAAGTGGTTCTGGAAACACCCTGTGTGAAATTATACACAATGTTATAAAAAAAGCACAGAAGTCTGTTGTAAATTTCAAACAATAATCAACACAGTAACTGTACTGTAGTAATAACTGACTCCGCCTATAACTTTAACTCATGTGTTACCACTGCATACAGTGCACCTTCATATCTGTTATCAGTGTTTGTCTCTGAGTCTACAGCAGGTTTATAGGGCTGGTGTTTGGAGCTGAAAATGTAATTGGAATATTCAAGATGTTTATGGAAATGTTGTATGTGTGTGTACAAACCCCTTTTCCAGAAAGAAGGGGGGCAGAATTCAATGATGTGAACATTATTAATACCCAATATTGATCTGAAAATACTACAAAGACAATATTTCAAATGTTGAAACATTCAGATTGTTTTTTTTTGTAAACCTAATGTAATGCTAAAAAAAGTTTAAGTTTAAATTTCTGGTTTATTTGAGCTGAAATGTTCATAAAAACACCAACGACAATGAATAGCTTTCAGTGACATTCTTACACTCTCTAACACTCTTTTTCATCCTCAGTATATGAACTGATAACCTATATTTATGTATGACACAAAGAGCGTTATGAACCCATGCTGAGGGTAAGAGATCAGATGAACACTCAGAGGTTGATCTGGTTGTTGTTCTCACAGTGAACTGAAGAGGGCAGTACAGAGACACTGCACAGAAATACTAGTGAAAATGAAAACATTTAATGCAGACATAATGCTGAGATCGCCTGGGGTGCGACTATCTCTGTCTTATTGACATAGAATTAACTCTTTAGTGTATTTAACTCTTTCTTTACTTCTTTTACTGTTGTAACTCAGTGGAGAGACACAGTGGCTGCAGGCACATTTAAAAATCTAACTCTACATTTTTAAAAAAATACTGAAATGTTAGAAACCCTGCTGACGTTTTGAGGCAGTGTCTTACAGATAAACACCGTCTCTTTGTGGAGCTTCATTAAGAACCTGTGCATATTTTGTTTAAAATGTCGTTATCAGAAAACATTCACAGACCTCACTGTATCAGATTCTACTGACAGAAGAGAGAGGGTTTTACTGTGAAGAGGACGTCAGTCTGAGCTGAGAGGATGGCGGGAGGTGAGTTAAACACCAGAAAACTGTTTAAACATGGATTTTAAAAGAATATTAAATGCCATCAAAAAGGTGAAACATTGTGTTCCTAGCGAGAAATTGTTAATAATAAACATGCAATGTTTCCTAGGGTATTTTTTATTTCTGTAACAGAATCACAGTAAAATGTTATAGACCCTGTTTAGAATTGGGAGTGGGAGGCTGTAACCGGGTGCTCTCACTGGCACAGCACTGCATGCGTCCAAATAGAAAGCAAAAGGATTTCATTAAATAATCATTCAGATTCTTCACTAAAAGCATTATTCCATTTATTGCTTTCCTCTGTCCATGGCTGTGTGAAATGCTGTCTGTATTTGTTCTTCTGTGCAAGTCTAAAAAGCGAGACTGCAGATTAAAATAGAATGTTTCATATTAAAGCGGTAAAATGTTCCTGTCTGTACCCTTAATTATTCATTAATGAACAATAACTGGAGTATAAAGAATGGTTCAACCTGGGCAGTGATTCATTCCCCATTTTGTTCTTTCTTGGATTCACTACTCGGCAAGTACTCACACCTGCAGTGACTCTAAACTCAAACTATGTACTGCGTACACCCCTCAGTTTCAGTCCTGTGTTTATTGTGTTATCAGCAAGTGCAGAGCCATGCTTGTGTTGCCTTGAATGCCTTCTCCATGGCTGACTTTGGCCGTCTTGTTAGTTTTGTTTATATGGATTTGCCTGCCTGGTTTGTAACTCTTTTTGACACTTTTAACACATTTTGACCCTTGCCAACTCAACTATACTCTTATGCTGATAACATTTTTTTATAAAAAATATCTTAAACAATCATTAATTGTCTGTGATCCTTATTTAGTTCAGGCCAGCGGTGGGTCCAGAGCCAGCCAGCCAGCCTGCCTGCCCGCCCGCCAGCCCGCCGATGTCACGCCCTCGTCATGTCTGTTTCCCTGGCCATGTGCTCTTTTAGCACATGGCTATGTTTGTTGTTGTTCTAGTCCCACCTCCTCATCTGTGTCATTTGTTAACCTGCCCCCTCGTTAGCTGTCCAGGTGTTTCGTGTCTGTGTTTAGTATTTAAGTCCCCTTGTATCACTTCCTCTTGTCGGACATTTGTCTTCGTACTCGTCCTCTTACTCGTTCTCATTCGTTCTCCTTTCACTGTTTCGGTCCATGTGGTTGCCTCTGTCGTGTTCTCAAGTCTGTCTGTCTCCGATGTTTCTAGGTCATAGTTTTTCACGTCCTCATTTTGTTTCCTTTGTTTTCATTTGTTTTTCAGTCATCGTGTTTCCTTTCTGTTGAAGTCTGTTCAGTAGTATTCTGTTTTGTTTGATTAAAAGTTTATTGTGTTTTAGCAAGTGCGTCCGCCTCCGTCAGTCCGCCCCGTGATTCGTGACAGCCGATCACATCTTAATAAAAGGCAGTGATCATTAACAGCTACTAAAACCTGTTAAATGTTTTTTATTGTTGGTGTCTTGTTGGATACTTTGTGTAATTTCTTTTTCAGGAACATGGGAGTATTTTCATGTTGTGTCTGGAAACACACTGAATTCAGACGAGGAATTTATTAAAAAGCTGAAAGAACAAAAAAGTGGCCTGAAGGAAGTGTCTACTGTGGAGGAGTGTGATTTTATTCTGTTCTTCTTTCCCATTGTGTCTCGAATTGGAACTGATATTGAAGCAGCGCTGAAGAAGCTCCAGAAAATATCAGGTACCAGCCGTGATCAGACTGAACCTTTAATGACCTCAGGGTTTAAAGGCTGAATAATTTGGGGGATGAGTTAAATTAATTAATATTTACATGTATCTTTTACTTTTTCTAGACACTAAGCCTGCTGTGGTAGTGGTGCTCCATCACACGATTAAACCAGACATTCCTCTCCCACAGAGCGGAGGAAGTGTAAACAGAGAAAACACACTCACTGTGGACTGTGTGTTTCATGAGGACAGAGGATTTCTGGATTGTGACAGTAATCACAAAGCACTGGATATTGTTAGAATTTGGATCAAACAAAATGTAATATGTCATTTAATACAGATAATTATCATACAAACATAATTTTTAATTGACAATAATCAGTTTAGTAACATAGTAGCACATTTAGTTTACAGTTTCAATACAGTTCCAGAAATTGACGCTCATCTAGAAAAGTGATCTTCAGTTTGGGTTTTCAGCAGGAATCAGGGAAAATATTTTGGATCATTGAAAATATTTTTCACAATTTGCTGAAACAAACTATAGGTTAAGAAGGAGATTGATACATTAACTATCAGTGCTAATTATTATTATTACTGAAACAATAATATATAATTATTCCTAATTGAAATAATCCATATCCCTGATTTCAGTGATTCACTGCATTGACTGTAGAAATAAATGCTAAAGCTGATGTTCTGTTCTGATGTTTCAGGTGCTGAAATCATGTAAGTACTTGATTATTATTTCTGGAAGAATATGTGAAATAAACAATAGCTGAAAATGTATGGATCCTCATGAAGCTCTACAGCAGTAAAGGAGCTTTCTGTTTATAAACGAACCAGACTGTGATACTCTGTTTAAATCTGTTGTCTTTAACCTCCCTAACAGCAAAGACACCCAACAGATACCCCGGGGTAAGTATTTAAACATGTATAATCCTTCTGTTCACTTTACAGCTGAAAATGTACAGCACTCCTGAGAGGACCAAATAAACTACTAAACATTCACATTTCACACTACAATTAAAATGTTCTCCATTTTCTCACTCACAAACTTCCCAAAGAAAACCAAGCAGAAAACAGGAGAGATGCCACTCTCTGCAGGTGAGAATCTATTCTACAGCTGCCTGAAACATTGAAGATGAAATGACTGTATTTAATAAACTGATAAAATGTCTCTTCCAATACTTACTAATGACAACAGCAGCTGGGCTTTGGCTTGTGGTCAGCAGCTCACTGATGTCCTTCTTCCATATTTATAAACTTATACTAAGTTGGACTAAGTGTAGATCAGAATTTGCAATGGGCCACAACCGAGAATCTTGTGATAATAGCCAGTTCATTACACAACTTTGCAGACTTGTGTAACTTCCAGTCTGGCAAACAGACAGCCACACAGCATTCTGTACTTCAGTGAAGAGGTCGAACAGGGTTTATGTGTAGTAAACTTTATTGGAAGAAACATCATGGATGTTTCATGGATTGTCTACAATGCAGTCCGTAATTTCAGCCCAATTTGATTTTTATCATTATAAGATGATATATATATATATATATATATATATATATATATATCGGTGGCACAGCAGGTAGTGTTGCAGTCACACAGCTCCAGGAACCTGGAGGTTGTGGGTTCGATTCCCGCTCTGGGTGACTGTCTGTGAGGAGTTGGGTTTCCGCGTGGGTTTCCTCCGGGTGCTCCGGTTTCCTCCCACAGTCCAAAAACACACGTTGGTAGGTGGATTGGCGACTCAAAAAAGTGTCCGTAGGTGTGAGTGAATGTGTGTCTGTGTTGCCCTGTGAAGGACTGGCGGGGTGTATTCCTGCCTTGCACCCAATGATTCCAGGTAGGCTCTGGACCCACCGCGACCCTGAATTGGATAAGCGGTTACAGATAATGAATGAATGAATATATATGTCACAATGTTTTGGGGGAATCAAGGAACCAGGATCAGAGATGGAGGTAAGTGCAGAAGACTTTTTTAGATAGAGTGCAACAGGGAGAGGAACAGAGATTAGCAAAGAGCTACACAGAGGTCTTGAGGGCTACACAGAACCATACACAGGACTAGGAAACTAAGCACTGAACTAGGAAAATAAACACTAGACATGAGAGGCTAAACACTAGGCAGGAGATGCTAATGGTGATGGCACCCTTGAATCTGAAGCTTTGAGGTGTGTGTCAAAATAATGACACTCTTTGCTTTCGAATCACTGTTTTGGTGCTTGATTCCTTCTACAATGATCATGTGACCAATGACATCCGAAGCTTCATTTCACACGTGGCACAACTATGTGACTGCTTCGGGAAAAGATTCAAAAGCAGCAAAGATGTTTCACTGACCTGTAATAGGCAGAACAGCACCTCTGTCTTTGCTATTCTCGGCTCAGCACTGCAGAAACTGCACTATGTAACTTTTGGAGGAGGATAGGAAACTACCCCTTCCCTCCCTCTCCCTACCAATTTCAGTTCAGTGCTGTAAAAGTTAATTGCCCTAGGAAGAGCCCCAGAAGCAGAAAACAAAATACAATTCTTACCTAGTGTTCCTAAATGAGTAAAACACTATCTTCTGGTGCAGAGATCACACTAAAAAAACACTATAAAGTCGATCATTGAAATGCGGCCTAGGGTATCCTTATGCCAGGTGTACATATGGACATCCTTATGCTCGAACATGGTGTTCGACGGGCACAGAAATCCAATAACTGACCGCCACTCTGTTTCAGATCAGGTGGGCTGTTCTTCCCAATCACGCCCCTCCAGGTCTCACCGTCATTGCCCACGTGAACGTTGAAATCCCCCAGTAGAATAATGGCATCGCCAGGGTGTTTTGGGTCTTGTATGTTTATTTTTTATACATTTCCTTCAATTAAAACATTAACCACATTTTTAAATGTTTTTTTCACAGCCTTACCTGAAAAGAAGGAAAATAATCAACTCCAAATTAAAGAAAATCTAATAAAAAAATTAATGAAAGACCAAAAAAAAAAGAATGATCTACTTAAGAACATCAGGGATGAACTGAGACAAATAACTGAGAAGAATGGTAAAAAATGCCTGACAGATAATCTACAGAAACTTCTTGGGGAAATAGAAAAAGAGCTGCAGAACAAGAGTCCAGAGGAAGAGTCCGCTGAGACACAGGACAAGACAGAGGAAAACTCTGCTTATCCACAGGACAAGACAGAGGAAAACTCTGCTAATCCACAGAACAAGACAGAGGAAAACTCTGCTAAGACACAGGACAAGACCGAGGAAAAGTCTGCTAATCCACAGGACAAGACAGAGGAAAACTCTGCTAAGACAAAGAACAAGAAAATAAATAGGTTTCTTAAGCATAAGGAAAAGACAAAGGAAAAGTCTGCTAAGACAAAGAACAAGAAAATAAATAGGTTTCTTAAGCATAAGGAAAAGACAAAGGAAAAGTCTGCTAAGACAAAGAACAAGAAAATAAATAGGTTTCTTAAGCATAAGGACAAGACAGAGGAAAAGTCTGCTAATCCACAAGACAAGACAGAGGAAAAGTCTGCTAATCCACAGAACAAGACAGAGGAAAAGTCTGCTAATCCACAGGACAAGACAGAGGAAAAGTCTGCTAATCCACAGGACAAGACAGAGGAAAAGTCTGCTAATCCACAGGACAAGACAGAGGAAAAGCCTGCTAAGACACAGGACAAGACAGAGGAAAAGTCTGCTAATCCACAGGACAAGACGGAGGAAAAGTCTGCTAATCCACAGGACAAGACGGAGGAAAAGTCTGCTAATCCACAGGACAAGACAGAGGAAGACTCTGTTAATCCACAGGACAAGACAGAGGAAAAGTCTGCTAATCCACAGGACAAGACAGAGGAAGACTCTGCTAATCCACAGGACAAGACGGAGGAAAAGTCTGCTAATCCACAGGACAAGACAGAGGAAAAGTCTGCTAATCCACAGGACAAGACGGAGGAAAACTCTGCTAATCCACAGGACAAGAAAATAAAGAAAGAGTCTACTGAGCCACAGGACAAATTAGAGGAAGAGTCCGCTAAGCCACAGAATAAGATAAAGAAATTGTTTAAGCGTAAACACAAATAAAGACTTTATTAAGCTGTAAGAAGGGACAGAGAAAGAGATTACTAATCCACAGGAAAGAAGATAATACAATTCCAACACAGCACAGGGAAAGTTACATCAAAATGTAAATTTAAAGAAAACCACATGAACAGTACAGTACTTCCTATAGACTGGCTTTGTCACATTTCCTACCAACATCCAGAGATGGTGTTGAACAGACACCATTTTTGATATTTCACTGCTTTAAAACCTATATGTTAAAGACAATACACCAATTGAATACTGAGCCATTTTAAGGATTTACAAACATCACATCAGTAGACTCTGCATTAGGTTACCTTTTGGAGTTATTAATAGATTAAAAAGTTAAGGAAATTATATTGAAGTCAAGTGAAGTCAATTTCTTATCCCAGCTACACAGAGGGTACACAGTAAGGTCTGTTATTGCCCCAACAGCAGTGTTGCTGTTGATATTCTGTGAGCAGTATATATGTATTCATATGGAGTTTATGGGGATATATGTTCTATAATATTTGTATGTTATTAAATTTCTTCCCTCATCCAGCTTGAGCAAATTTTCTTTGAATTTTAATCATGAACCTATTGGTCCCAATGTTTAAGGTAAAGAGCTCACAAGATATTTTTACATTTCTGATACAGACACAGCACACATGCAGCTTAATGTAGACTCCATGGTAAGAGATGGAACTGAAACATATTTTGAATTAATTTTACAGACAGTGGAACTGAAAAAGGCGGCACGGTGGTGCAGCATGTGGTGGTGCAGCATTTCCTCCGGGTGACTGTCTGTGAGGAGTGTGGTGTGTTCTCCCTGTGTCTGCGTGGGTTTCCTCCGGGTGACTGTCTGTGAGGAATGTGGTGTGTTCTCCCTGTGTCCCTGATATGTGACTAAAGGCCATCAAATCCTCACAGCAATTAAATTCAAGATGATTTTATCTTAAGGGTCTGTGACCCTTATCCAGTTCAGGGCGGCGGTGGGATTCCTACCCGGAATCATTGGGCGCAAGGCAGGAACACATCTAGGAGGAGACGCCAGTCCTTCACAGGGCAACACACACTCACAGATTCACTCACACACACACCTACGGACACTTTTGAGTCTCCAATCCACTTACCAACGTGACCCGGAGGAAACCCACACAGACACAGGGAGAACACACCACACTCCTCACAGACAGTCACCCGGAGGAAACCCACGCAGACACAGGGAGAACACACCACACTCCTCACAGACAGTCACCTGGAGCAGGGCTTGAACTTACAACCCCAGGGCTTTGGAGCTGTGACAGAAACACTACCTGCTGCTCCACCGTGCTGCCCTTCGTGGCCATGATGAGCAAAAAAAAAAAAGTAAAGACACCCTCCTCCTGGAATGAAGGAATGAAGTCAACCCAGTTAAGGGAATATTCCGGGGCTCTTAATGTGTTGGGAATTTATAATTATGGGTTTGTTTCAGTGTGTTGTATAATTTACAGAATTTGAGACTAAGATGTAAACCGTGCCAAACTCATTTCTCATTTGATTTAATAAAAGTGGTATTCATTAAATATTATTTGTTGTAACCACAATTTACAGTATCTTTTTAGTCTAGTTGCACTGACATTCACTTGCACTTACTGCGCAGTAGTAAAAAGCACCAACAGCTGGAGCAGGTTTTTCCAAACTATCTCTGTCATGTCTGATGTAGAAGGACTGTCATCTCAACAGACCGGTTTAACTGAGTCTTTAGAAAAGAAACAAAAATGCGAAGCTCTCAGGGAATTTCCAACAATCTGAGTATCTTCACTACGTCACCCTTCGGTGTCAGAAGAAGACCAACTGATAACAGCCTGTAGTTCACTGTTCAGTTTTAATTTGTTTTAAACATTGTAGTGGAGTATGGATCAAATCGAGAAATGAAAAAGTTCTGAGTGAGGAACTCTCCACTTTAACAAGGATTTTTGTTTGGAACAGAACCCACATCCCACAGAATTTTGTGTATGCGTACAAACTCTCATCAAAGACTGAGCAGGACACTTTCCAGCGACCCCTCCCTCATCTCCACCATGGATGAAAGATAACAGGCCAATTATCATGCTTTTAGGCAGAGGGGAGAACAAACAAAGTGGGGAATAAATGTGTGTGACAGTTCGACTTTATGGCCGTGGCGCCTAAAAGGGCGAAACTTATCTCGTGTGAAAACTAAACAGAATTGACCTTGCACTGAACTCCTGGAAACTCATCCGCAAAGGACCAACAGCGATCCCAAGTGGATGTTTGCGAAATCACGTCTCGCCTGAGGTCGCCTAGATACATAACGGAAATAATCAAATTCTAATAAATATGTGTATGCGATATGTATGAATGTCACTCTTTGTTGTCCTCAGATGAACGTCTACCAACCAATGAAGTGACGTGTATAACTGTTTCAATCATGAAAGAAAGTTTCTGTCTCTAATTAAGAAAACGAATTAATATCTTCTAACATAATATTGTAGTGGGACGTAATCATAATGTACCCAAGATACATATATATACGTAGATGTTTGATATTAATAATCCAGGACACTCATTGTGATATGTCACAAACATGTATAAGAAATTTTGTATACACAAATTTTTCCTCTCTCTCTCTCTCTCTCTCTCTCTCTCTCTCTCTCTCTCTCTCTTTCTCTCTCTGAAACGTGAAACAAGTCACGTGAGCCTCGGACCCAGGATCCAATCAAAGGAAGGACACCTCCCAATAGGGCGTGACCGCGCTACCTTTGAAAAGAGGGTGCCGACTCAATTTCGCTCTCTCTGATACTCTCTTGACTTCCGCCTTGCACTCTCTCTGTTTCTCTTCTCTGCTTTACGCGCTCTTATGCGCTCCCTTTTACACTCTCTCTCTAATTTTCAACCTCTCCAAGCGAGATGTTTTTCTCTTCCTTACTCCGATGAACAAAGACTTTAAAAGGACCTCACTCAGCTCCTCAGGAGACGTCTTGCGTCGCGTAACTCCGAATAATCCTTTGTTCTTTTTATTGTGTTTATGTTTTATCGCCCAACCTAAGTTTAGTCTCACGAGTGATCAAAGCAGGTGAAACTTGTTCGTGGCCAGAATAAGACATCACCCCTGTAGATTAGTTGATAGCGGATATGTTAGCGTTATAAGCCGACTTCTGAGGGCACTACTTCTGGAGACTCGAGTCACGAGCTAACTACTCTGAAGACGCCTCCCCTTTCTCAGGGGAAAGACCAGCCAGGCCTGCAATCCTCTGTGAAAGGGAACTCCTGACTGACGTCGCCCCGTCTAAGGCCAAGAGTGTCTGACTCGACCTGGAGGGAATCCCCTTCCCAACAAGCCTACCTTCAACGACCCACGATAAAAAAAAAACGATCCCCTTCCCAACTCGGCGGCACGGTGGCTTAGTGGTTAGCACGTTCGCCTCCCAGCGCTGGGATCTTGGGTTCAAGTCCCATCTGGGTGGAGTTTCCATGTTCTCCCCGTGTCTGCGTGGGTTTCCTCCGGGGGCTCCGGTTTCCTCCCACAGTCCAAAAACATGGAGGGTAGGTGAATAATAACTCTAATAACTGTCCTGGTGTGTGAATGAATGTCTGTATGTGTGTGCCCAGATATGGATTGGCGCTCTATCCTGGGTTAAACCCTAGTGCCCGATGCAGTCCTCCAGGTGGACGGTCGTTCCTGGTCGAGAGTACGCTGTGCGCGTTTGGCTGCCGCTTCTCACCAGTGTGTGTGTGGATTGAGCGTTCTGAGCAGTGTGGATTGTAAAGCGTCCTTGGGTGTCTAGAAAGGCGCTATATAAGTGTAAAGATTAAATAAATAAAAAATAAAAAAAAACGACGCGGGGAGGACAAGAAGCAAAATCCGGAGCACGGAGGTTAAAACAGCGGGACCCGACGGCTCGGTGAAAACGGCAAAAGGGGTAAGCAAGCCAAAATTAATTCACTCTCCAGAAGCTGGTGCCTAATTAAGTCCCTTGATAAATTTATACATTAAGTAAAACCTCAGATAGCAACACATTAGTCACAAGTCCTAGCGCCTAGCTCATCTTTAAATGCGAATCGGCTTCACCTTTGTTGATGCCGTGAGATTTTGAGATTATACTATGTTAAGTAAATATTCTTTTTTGTTAATAAATATTTCCATTATTTGAAATCACAGTGTGTGGAGTCTGTTCATTAAAAGTCTGAAGATCCTGAAGAACTCACTTAGCTTGGCCATTTTTCATTCTCAAACTAATTGTTAACGTTTTAATTACTTAAGCCAATTATAACATTTTAATTACTATCATTAGTCAAATATCAGTAATCATAAGAGTTTGAATAAGGTCAACGCTACAAACACAATATATAAATATATAAATATATATATATATATATATATATATGTCACAGTGTATACACAACATACACTACAACATTAAGAGTGATTTAAAGCCTGTGTTATAAATCTCAGCGGAGTGAGAGCGCTCAGACGGACACACAGCAGGGGATCGGGCTGTTGTTCTCCACACTGAACTAAAGAGGGCAGTACAGAGTCAGTGCAGTGTGAGATTATAGTAAAAGGGAAAACATTTACACTGGTCGACCTGCTGGGAACAGCTGGGGTTAGTAGCAGTAATATTTCAGTTGTAATACAAACACAATTATTAATTCAGTTTTTACCTGTTTATTCATCAACACTGCTTGTGTCTGTGCGTGTTCAGGTAAGTTATCTGTTGTCTGATTTTTGTTTACTATGAGTCATTTTAATTATGGAATAGAAGAGTAGACTCAGCGCAGGAAACATTAATACAATTAAGATATTAAATATGAAGACAGAATAAGAGCCTTACATTTTACTGAGATAAAAGATAAAGCATTAAGTCATGATGCAATGATATGAAAGAGTTATGAGGGTATTCTCTCAGCAGCTACTCATCAGAAATCAGTGTCTGTGACAAAATCATACCATAGCTATCTGTAAGATCAACAAAGGAATGGGAGATACTGAGATTCTGATGCAATTTTACTTGCTGTTTCTGAACAAAGGACACTTTTTCTGAAAGTCTTTTGAGTTAAAAATTTCATCAATCACTAATTAAAGTGACGTATGAGTCACTTTACATATGAAGAATTTCATGTGTAAGAGAGTGCACCAACTTGCCGTAAAGCTTATGAGAACGATGAAGGAACAAATACCCAACCAGAGGTGTCGGTTGTTACAGCCTGTCTTGGTAAGTTGCAACATAAATAATAATAATGAAAAAAAAAAAAGTCTCCCCCAACTCCTCCTACTTTAATCCCATCAGACCAAGAGAACCATACAATGTCACAAGACTCCAGTCTCCAAATGTTTTATTGACTGTAAGGCTATAATGGAAGCAAAGCGTCAGGAGTGATCTAGGCCCAAAATAATCAAACCCCTTTCCACCCAACATACATAACTTACCTAACCAAAAATAATTAAGAAAGAAAATACAAAAGCATAACCTAAATCCCTAACATAAACAGAAACAATTCAACCCCTTTAAGGAAAAGAAACAAGGCTACACCCCCTACAGCTTCCAATTTAGTAGGATAACTATTAAGTTAACACTACATTAAGTAGCTGAATCACACACAATCCTTAGTCTGACAGAAAGAAGCAATGGTAAGGAGGAAGAGGAGGAGCTATTTTTTCAGTCAACTAGCAGGGCTTTATATCTGTTCCGCCTTAATCCTGTCAGCCAACCAGAGCACGGTTCCAGCAGCAAATCAGCAGCAGCACCTGAGGCATTTACTCAGAGAGTACAGAAACACAAAACACACAAATAAGTCACTAGATGTAACATCTGTCTAGTGTGAAGCAGTGTGGTTTTATTCTGATTTATTCTGAATTTCTAAATGAAAAGGACATTACATAAATGCCTCAAAATCATCCTCAAAATTTTCCAGGTACATGCTGTGGTCAGATTGAAGCTTTAACTGAAGGTTTTAAAGATAATAAATGCACTCCAAGAAAATGGCTGAGAGAATAACTGTGTCTGAACACATGCACTGTTCTTCACTAGACACAGAGCCTACACCACTATAGCAATGTCAGCCATAGTCCATTGTTAGAGAAGTGGGTTTAGAACTGCAAGGTCTTTGGCTTGATTCCTAATACCATCAGGACAATTGGGGCGGGAGACTCAGCACATTCCTCCTCCCTCAACATTCATGGCTGAAGGGCCCTCGAGCAAAGCAAATAACCCCCAAAAGCTCCTGTGGTTGGCCACCCATAACCCTGGGTGTGTGTTCACTGCCCCTACTGCACTAGTCTGTGTGTTCATTGTCATGCATGGGTAGAAGTGTACGAAAATATTCATTTTACACTGTACAATGATTAAAAAATGCACGTTTATCATGTTTTATGACACCGTGGCAACAAATGAAGAAAAGTAGAAATGTCAAAAGTAGAGGATGCAAATCACCAGGTGGAAAATAAAACCTACAAATGTTTTTGATGTACTGATCATAGACTTTGTAAACCTCTCAAATTTAAAGTTTCTCTCATTTTCTGAGTGATTTTCCTCCGCCTTTTCCTTGTTTAAGAAGAAATTCTGTGCTCAGATTTTGAAAATGTGTGGGGTTTGATGAGCAGGGTCAGGGCCAATCAGGCTGCAATCCAGCACTATTATACAGACAGCCCCTGCAGCAAATATAATTTCTACATATTTATCACATATTACTATGATCTGAACCCACTGTAACCAGTGGGTTTTGGCTAGCAGTCAGAGAACCAAGAGCCATCAGCCAATAGTATTCACTGAGAGAAAAGCCCTGGCCCCGCCCCCAAACTGTCAAAATCCCTCCCATTTTAAAACCTGGTTGTGAAAAGTGAGGAAAAAGGCAGAGGAAAAAGAGCTCAGTGCCCAAGGGAAACTTTAAAATCAAGATCCAGTAAAGAAAAATTTTTACAAGAAAAAGAAATAATTTGAGAATGAGATTTTGATTACTGTTCGCGAGCACAGAGAGAGGAATTACACACACATTACTGAGCACTGACAGGAAAAACCTCATGGTAAATCATCCACACTACAAAGACCACAGAACAATGAAGAAACAGCAGGAACTACATCAAGATTTAGATTGCATATGATGTCAGCTATTTAACTCTAAGGAATGAGTTATTAAAATCTGCAGAATGTGTACGTTTCAAAAATCAAAGCCAAGTAAGGAATTCACAGAGCAATCTATTACAAAATCCAGAAGGGGGCACTGTAGAGCACAGTCCCTGAAACACAACAAACACAAACTGTCATCATCATCATTTTCTTCTCCGCTTCTCCATTTCAGGGTCGCGGTGACAAACTGTCATAAACAGATTAACCCTGTTTAATTATTTTAAATATTTTACTGTGGATTAGAGCTTCTTTACCAGATCTGGCAGATTTTCATTTACACAACAGTCTTCAAAATTTACACATGTGCGTACAGATTTACAGCTTTTAAAATTTGCTGTGATCTAATTAGTAAAGGAAGCAATTTAAACCCACCACACAGGTGTAAGAACCCAGTCATTACTTCATCTAATTTTTGTTAGTTTACATTTCTCATCTGTAAAATTAGCAAGAGCTAAACTTGAAGGGTTACTCACAAATATCAAATGAAGTAAGAGACTGACAAAAACTGTTCAGTGTCTTTTGTCTCATTAATTGCAAACAGCTCCAATCCAATAAAAAGGTAAGAGTTTAGACTCCTTCTGTAAACCTGATATTTACACAAAACATGTCAGATGTATTGTTTCAGCGAATTACAAATAATTATTCTATTTGTGAATAATTGTGTGTAATATCTGTTTCCAGAAATGGCAGCGCGACACTATGAGTCAGATGTAGCACAGCTGGCAGATGAGGAGTTTATGAGAAAGCTGAAAGAACAAATTCCCAACCTGAGGGAGGTGTCTGATTGGGAGGACTGTGATTTTATTCTGAATTACCATCACATTGACCCCAACGCTAAACTGGACCCTGCCACAGTGCTTCAAAATCAGCCAGATTCTACAGGTACCAGCTGTGGTCAGACTGAAGCTTTAATGCACTGAAAGTTTTAAAGAACTGAATGAACATTAATGCTGAAATAGGTATTTTTTTCTTAGAAAACATTTTATTTCTTGAAATATTCTACATCCTGATAGCAATCAATAAATTGAATTGAGCTGAGGGCATAAATAATTTCCCTTTATAGGCCACAGGAGTGTAACAACTGTGATCAATCATTTCACATAGACTGAACAAATTGAATTAATGGCTCACCTGCCTTTCTAGAACCAATATACACTATATACACAACAGTATTCCCTCATCTGCTTTCTTACGGAAATGAATTTCATTTTGACCGTGTTCATGGGAATTCTGACCATTCAAAATGCACGAGTGAGGTCAGACACTGATGTTGGGCAAAGCCTGGCTCACAGTCTCTGCTCTAATTCATCCTAAAGGTGTTCTATTGGGTTGAGGTCAGGGCTCTGTGCAGGGCCAGTCAAGTTCTACCACACCAAAGTCACTCATCCATGTCTTTATGGAGCTTGCTTTGTGCACTGGTGCACAGGAAGGGGCCGTCTCCAAACTGTTCCCACAAAGTTGGGAGTATAAAATTGTCCTAAATCTCTTGGTGTGCTGAAGCATTAAAAGTTCCTTTCATTAGAAGAAAGGGTCACCCTTTCACCCCACACCATAATCTCCCTCCACCGAACTTTACACTTGGGACAATGCAGTCAGACAATTACCGTTCTCCTGGTCTATAGCAATTGACTGCAGAAAAATGGTCACCTCTGCATCCACTGTCATTCTATGTGGCCTACCACTTTGTGGCTGAGTTGCTGTCATTCCCAGCTGTTTCTGCTTTGTTAGAATATCACTGACAGTTGACTGTGGAATATTTAGAAGCAATTAAATTTCATGACTAGACTTGTACAGGTGGGCATCCTATCACAGTACCATGCTGGAATTCACTGAGTGCCTGAGAGCAACCCATTCTTTCACAAATGTTTGCAGAAGTAGTCTGAATGCTTGGTTGTATAATGTATAACTTATTGTAACTGTTCTAGTACACAGTGATAGTGCAATGTTAGAGAGATAGGAAATATATATCTTTTTTTCTGTTGTACAATAAAAGTTTTGAATGAAAACTGTTATTTTATGACCTACATTATGCATTATAAAGTGTGGAAAAAGATATGAGATTCAGCTCTAGTGCTTTGGCCTTGTTGAACACACCAGTTTCTGTGGTTTAGAAGAGTAGATTTAGGATTGTGAAAGTATGGGAGAAAATTTTGTGAAAGTTTACTGTTTTCTAACAAACAAAAAAGCTTTAAAAAAAGGCCTGAGAGAATAACTGTATCTGACTATAGACATGCATTATTCTTCACTACAGACAAGAAGCCTTATCTCATAGTAAAGGTCTATTACACTCCTGACTCAAAGAGCACTGCACCAGAGACCAGCAGCAGTTACAGAGCGAACAACCACACTGTAAACTATCTGTTCTACAAAGATCATGGAAAAGTGACACATGGCAAGTATAAAGCAATACAACGGTCTATAAACTGGATTTCTCAGGTATTTAATTGTTTTTAACTGGTTGATGAACTATCATGATTTTCCAAACAGGTTAAACAGCATTAACCCAATCTTTTGGACATGCTAAGCGTTTTTAGAAGCAGCTGAAATTTTGTTCGCACCTACAAACAGTTTCCAAATAGAATTTCAGATTTTGTTTTGTCAGACAGAGAACACTTTTATATTCCCCCTCAATGTGTCTTAAATGAGCTCGGGCCCAGAGAAGACAGTGGTGATTTTGGGTCCTGGCCAAATTTTCAGTATAATCAGTATAAAATATCATATCAAAGATAAAGCACAATTATTGATCATTGTACAACAAAATATGTCTTCTGCATTTAATCCATCTGTGACAGGGAGAACACACATGCAGGACAGGCAAGAGGCGGGGTTCCCTCAAGACGCAGGAAAGGCCAGAGGTGAAGTCTACTGAGCTGTGAGGAAGGACCGAGAAAGAGAACTAATCTACAGGACAAGAAACAAGATAAGACCAATCCATCACAGGACAGGGAACATTACAGAGTTACTTTAATTAAGTTTCAGTTTTAGTTTTATTTGTTGTAATCCCAGCTACACAGAGGGTACACATTGAGGTCTGTTATTACCCCAGCAGCAGTGTTTATATTCTGTGGGCAGTATATATGAATACGTATGAGGTGTATGTTATGGACTTTATATGTATTTTATAAAATTTTGTCCATCATCCAGTTTTAGAGGTTTTTTGCATTTTAATCAAGAACCCATTGGTCCTGATTTTTAAGATAAAGAGCACACAAGGTGTACTGATGAAAATGTTTTTAATAAATGAATTTTACTGACAGTGGAAGTTAATGCTTGTGAAATGAACTTTAATTTAAGTTTCCAACAAATACACAATAAAATAATTAATTAATGAATGAACTCATTGTCTGTAAATTTTATCTAGTTCAGGGCGGCGGTGGGTCTGGAGCTGACCCAGAATCACAGGGCAGGAAGACACCCTGGAGCCAGTCTTCATAGGGCGACACACACTCACACATTCACTCACACACTCACACCTACGGACACATTTGAGTCTCCAGTCCACCTACCAATGTGTGTTTTTGGAGCATGGGAGGAAACTGGAGCACCCAGAGGAAACCCACGCAGACACAGAGAGAACACACCACACTCCTCACAGTCACCCGGAGGAAACCCATGCAGACAGAGGGGTGAACACACCACACTCCTCACAGACAGTCACCTGGAGGAAACCCACACAGACAAAGGGAGAGTACACCACACTCCTCACAGACAGTCACCCGGAGGAAACCCACGCAGACACAGGGGAGAACACACCTGTAGCGTAGTAACAGTATTTGAGTTAGTTATGTTTAATGGTGATTATCACTTATAATTATTATTATTACTGAATTTAGATGACAACAATATTAATAATTTATCAGAGATTGAAATACTGTCAACGCTAGGGATGAGTTCTCAGGATTTTCAGACTCTCAGGAACAAACTCCACACATTGTATTATTTTAAAATAATGGAAATACTTTATTAAGATAAGTTGATAATAAGTTGATAAACATAGCAAAATCATCAAAATCTCACAGAATCAACGCAGGTGAAACCAGTTCGAATTTAATAATTGGCTAGGCTATATAACTTGTGAATAATGTGTTGCTAAATTATTTAATTAGTATGTAAATTTATCAAGAAACTTCAGTCGACATCAGCTTCTAAAATTGAGGAATTTACTTGCTTGCTTACTCTTGTCGTTATTATAACCAAGCCGATGTGTCCAGCAGATTTCAATCTCCGTTCTTCCGGTTCTTGGCTTGTCACGGCTGAAGGTAGGCTTGTGAGGGAGGAGATTCCACCAGGATGAGTCAGCCACTTTCAGCGTCCTTGTGTGTGACGTCAGTCGAGGTATTCCCTTCACAGAGAACTGCCGTCCTGGCTGGCTTTTCCCGGAGTGAGAGAGAACGTTGCAAGGAAGCACGCTGCTTTCCTCTGATCCTCAGAAGCAATGTACTCTGAAGTAAATAACTAATACTAATTTCAGCTGTGGGTCTTATTCTGGCCAAAATAAATTTCACCTGCTTTGATCAGTCGTATAATTAAACTTAGATTGGGCTACAAACAACGAACACAAATTAAAAAGTTGAAAGTTCAAGATTACTGACGATTAATCGACCTTGTTACTCTTTTAATTCTGCATTGCAATGCTAACTGACACAAGGCATCCCCTGTTAGTTTGCATGAAGATCTGTCTTCTTTTAAGAGTCTTTTGGAAGAGTTGGCTCTGTCACTGTAGAGAAAAACAAAGAGAGAGAGCAACAGAAAAAAAACAAGAGACAAGAGCGTCAAGAAAACAAGGGCGTAAGAGAGAGCGTAAGAGAGAGCAAGGGCGGAAGTAACTCCTTTTTCATAGGTGGCGCGGTCACGCCCATTTGGGAAGTCGCCATCCTCTGATTGGTTCCTGGGTTTGGGGAGTCCACGTGACCGCCTCAAGTTCCAGAGAAAGAAAAAGATCACTTATGTTTTGGGCGAATATATAACCTCAATTAATTCATACGTCATACATACTTGAATACATCATAATGAGTATACTGGAGTATATTTATCGAATACATACATATATATATATATATATGTACATACATATATATCGAGTATATTATCAACTATTCTAGATGTGAGAGATTCATTCATTTTTCTAAATTGAGACAGGAATTTTTCTTCATGATTAAAACATTAATTCACAACACTCGGTTAGTTAGTAGACAGTAACCTGAGAATAACAGAGGAGAACATTAATAACACATTGCATTCTAATTACTTATGGGTAGGTCTTGTTCAAACGCAACCTCGAGAGCTGACATTGCCTTCGGCCTCATATCTAAAACTTGGGGGTTCACCTCTCTGGGCTCTCTTATGTCTAACACTCTTAACCATTTTATTAGACCAAGGTTCTAACCTGCTCTGTAGGGCTCGTGTGTATTTGAAATAGAACCAAGCTATACCAAAGGTCAAAAGATATCCTAATCCTACCAGTGTAACTTGTAAGGTGTCTGGAGTGATCCATGCATATGTGACAGTCTGTACTGGCCAGAGGGGTTGAGATGACAGTTCTTTAATTTTCAGACTCTCAGGAACAAACTCCACACATTGTATTATTTTAAAATAATGGAAATACTTTATTAAGATAAGTTGATAATAAGTTGATAAACATAGCAAAATCATCAAAATCTCACAGAATCAACGCAGGTGAAACCAGTTCGAATTTAATAATTGGCTAGGCTATATAACTTGTGAATAATGTGTTGCTAAATTATTTAATTAGTATGTAAATTTATCAAGAAACTTCAGTCGACATCAGCTTCTAAAATTGAGGAATTTACTTGCTTGCTTACTCTTGTCGTTATTATAACCAAGCCGATGTGTCCAGCAGATTTCAATCTCCGTTCTTCCGGTTCTTGGCTTGTCACGGCTGAAGGTAGGCTTGTGAGGGAGGAGATTCCACCAGGATGAGTCAGCCACTTTCAGCGTCCTTGTGTGTGACGTCAGTCGAGGTATTCCCTTCACAGAGAACTGCCATCCTGGCTGGCTTTTCCCGGAGTGAGGGAGAACGTTGCAAGGAAGCACGCTGCTTTCCTCTGATCCTCAGAAGCAATGTACTCTGAAGTAAATAACTAATACTAATTTCAGCTGTGGGTCTTATTCTGGCCAAAATAAATTTCACCTGCTTTGATCAGTCGTATAATTAAACTTAGATTGGGCTACAAACAACGAACACAAATTAAAAAGTTGAAAGTTCAAGATTACTGACGATTAATCGACCTTGTTACTCTTTTAATTCTGCATTGCAATGCTAACTGACACAAGGCATCCCCTGTTAGTTCGCATGAAGATCTGTCTTCTTTTAAGAGTCTTTTGGAAGAGTTGGCTCTGTCACTGTAGAGAAAAACAAAGAGAGAGAGCAACAGAAAAAAACAAGAGACAAGAGCGTCAAGAAAACAAGGGCGTAAGAGAGAGCAAGGGCGGAAGTAACTCCTTTTTCATAGGTGGCGCGGTCACGCCCATTTGGGAAGTCGCCATCCTCTGATTGGTTCCTGGGTTTGGGGAGTCCACGTGACCGCCTCAAGTTCCAGAGAAAGAAAAAGATCACTTATGTTTTGGGCGAATATATAACCTCAATTAATTCATACGTCATACATACTTGAATACATCATAATGAGTATACTGGAGTATATTTATCGAATACATACATATATATATATATATGTACATACATATATATCGAGTATATTATCAACTATTCTAGATCATTTTTCTAAATTGAGACAGGAATTTTTCTTCATGATTAAAACATTAATTCACAACACTCGGTTAGTTAGTAGACAGTAACCTGAGAATAACAGAGGAGAACATTAATAACACATTGCATTCTAATTACTTATGGGTAGGTCTTGTTCAAACGCAACCTCGAGAGCTGACATTGCCTTCGGCCTCATATCTAAAACTTGGGGGTTCACCTCTCTGGGCTCTCTTATGTCTAACACTCTTAACCATTTTATTAGACCAAGGTTCTAACCTGCTCTGTAGGGCTCGTGTGTATTTGAAATAGAACCAAGCTATACCAAAGGTCAAAAGATATCCTAATCCTACCAGTGTAACTTGTAAGGTGTCTGGAGTGATCCATGCATATGTGACAGTCTGTACTGGCCAGAGGGGTTGAGATGACAGTTCTTTAAGAGTGTTATCAATAGAGGTTAGGTGAATGACTTGGGTTCCCTCATATTCTAGGCGAGTTAGTGTTTTAGTATCTAGCTCGAAGGTGTGCTTGGAGAAGAAATCGGAAATTTCTATGTCGCTCTCATATTGGTCAGGGTTCAGGTGATACAGGTGTAGTGGAGTACGGACCAAATATGAATATTGGACAATGAAGGAATAATGAAATGAAAGGTTTTGAATTAAACCTTTCTCACTCTGACCAGGACTTTCGTCTGGTCCCGAAGTCAACATTCCACAGGACTGTTTGAACAACGGGGTGCAAAGCCCCCACACACGCACACTCATAAGCTAAGAGCATCAAAGAACCCTTTAACGTAACATATGGCATCTGGATCCCCTAACCTCTTCAGGAACTCGAGATAACTTTTATGATGCTTTTAGAGAGACAGGAACTTCAAACAAAGAAGAGAGCTTTTACGGCCGCCTATGACAAAGTGGCGCCTCAATATCCCTTATCTTTCACGGGGATCAACAGATGTTCAAACCAAAGTGACCTCGAGTGAACTCCCGTGAATCACCAACCGAAACACGGATTAACAACGACACCAAATGGACACTGGCGGAACTACACCTCGCTCGGAGTCGCCGCAAGACAATAGCGAAAATAGTCGATCTCTGAGTTATTTGTGTATAAACGAACGTATTAATGTCACTTTCTGTACCCTCAGATGAATGCCTACCTTCTAATGAAATGATGTATAATGCCGATTGTTTCTATTACGAAGATCAGTTTGTCTCTGAATGAGAGAAAATGGATTAATGTTTTATTTTTCAGCGTATCATCACGAATTGGACGTGAACAATGTACTCAAGATGGGACCTTATGTAAATGTCTGATATTAATAGTCCAATGTACTCATCGTTATATGTTGATAGCGGGTATAAGAATTTTGATACGAGAAACTCATATTCCTTATGTATGAATCACAGATTCAAACCCCCTCCTCCTACTCTCTCTCTCTCTCTCCCTCACGAGAGTCACGTGAGTCTGGACTCGCGTCCAATCAGAAAGAGGACGCCTCCCATTAGGGCGTGACCGCGCCAGCCTTGAAAATAGCAGCTCGACTGCTCACATGGAGTTCGAAGTTTGAAGAGTCGCGAGGACTCTACAAAAGTAACGGACCACTGAAAAAGAGAGGACGCCGAAGACAACAACCACGAGGAGATCCGAGAAACCTTAAACAACAAAAAAACGCTGTCTCTTCCACGCCGACAACGAAACAAAGGAACCCTCTCAGAGACTTCAGAAAAGCTTACGAGAGACGTCTCGAAATTAGCTAAGAGTATGAAGTTTAACTAATAAGTCGAGTAATTTGAATATCTTTCTTTTCTTTTAATCTTGTTTATGTTTATTACCTACCTAAGCTTAATCTCACGACTAATCGAAGCAGGGGAACTTATTCGTGGCCAGAATAAGGAAACACTGCCGAGGTACCATAGAGTCTTAGAATAAGTGAGTTTATTGAAGCAGTTTTTCAGTTCTGGAGCTGCAGCAACCAGCGAACTTTCGTCTAAACGTTCATATTTTGGACTCTCCCACTCCGGACCGAAGGCCGAAGAGAGGATCCTGCCGCCTGCGTCATCACACTCCGGGTACGCCCGAGACAACTCAATCAACAAGAAAGACCTCCACGCTAAACCAGCCTGGACGCTTCTGCGGTAAGAACCGCGAGACTAAGTGAGACGCCTCCATTCCCAGGACTCCAAAGAGCCTCTGCATCCAAACGAGTGGTGAAAAACCGACGAAAAGTAAGCTAAACTTATGCACTTCCAGAGCTGAACACCGAATTAAGTTCTTGATAAATTCTGTATTAATTAAACCTTAGTTAGTAACCTTAGTCACAAGTTAGAAGTGCCTAGCTCACCTTAAGGTCAAAATCAGTTCCCCCTGCCGGACACCGTGAGATTACAAGGTTGTGCTATGTTAACTAAATATCTTCTTTTTATTAATAAAACTCTCATTATTTGAAGTCACAGTGTTTGCAATTTATTTATTAGAATTTCTGAAAATCCTGAAGAACTCATTTAGCATGATTATTATTCATTCTCAAACTAATTATTAATGTTTTAATTGCTTAAACCAATTATAAATCTTAATTAATATCATTAAGTCAAATATCAGAGGTTGGAGGAGTTTGAATAAGGTCAAGGCTATAAAACAAATTATAAAATTATATGTATATGTATCGGGGTGTATGACCAACATCCACTACATATAAAATATATATATTTTATTGGCGCCCACGCGAGGCCAGGAAAAAGGCTTTTTAATGAACAAAACTGTAAAACACTACACTGAATAACGATTGAGATTCAAAGCTTGATGTGGGTAATTTCGTGTTGTGTTTGTTACTGCTGAAAAACTGTTCTGTGATATATACCGGTTAGAAAATAAGCTTGGTTGTTTTTGAAAGAGCTGCGCCATTTTGCATGCATTAAATTGAGGCCTGGGCACGTCTGAACTGCGCGAAATTCCGCTGTGAGACTTTGCCGTCGGATTCGACCTCCCGCCGCGAAATCCCGGCGAAGAGAGACCACCGAACCGAATACCCCCGTTCGTTTTAAACTGGGTCGCTACCAGCGTTAATAACGAGATCGCGCGCTAGGCGATTGGGAGGTTATTAAACAGCCGAAAATACGGCTTGTATGAAGAGCAGTCTGCTCTCGTCAGCTGTTCCTGTTAAACTGAAATCATATTCAGAAAGGAACGAACCCCTTTGAAGGGGCGGAGCTGAAACTAAGGAGGGAAATTCAAAACGCCCCCAAAACAGAGGAAGACAAATTCCCTCTTGTGGTATAAGTGCGTAATTGCAGGGAAAAATACTTCATAACTAGCGTCTATTGAAGCGTGTCCTCCCTTGCTCCTCCTTGTGGTCAAGTGGTGCTACCCTTGACGTTTGATTCCCGTACACCCTCTAGTGGTTGGGAGGTTGTCCGCCGAGACAACATAAGTGTTTAGCAGCCCTCTGGTGTTTAAAAGTTGTCATTACAGATGAAATTCTTTTAAAATACCTTAGTGTAAAATCTCTGTTCCCCTTTTAAAATTTTTATTTTTATTTTTTTGATAGAGTATCTGAGCGTTTAAAATCTTTATTCCATTTTAGATTTTAATCTGATAACACCCTCTAGTGTTGAAACTTCCCGCTACAGTGGAAATTCCCATTTGTTTTAGTGTATCTGCTGGTACCGTGTCTATTGGGACTCTCACCAGCGCCGACTGGTGTCCATTGCTGCTATTGCATTGTAACTTGCTTGTCGCCCTCTGGTGTCCTAGTCTGGTATTACAATTTAAGTTCAACTTAAATACTGAAGCTCGCTGTTGCCATTCAGACTTACCTTCAGTACCCTCTGGTGGAGAAAACTTGCTATCGCAATTGAAATTGTCGACCAGTTCACACTGATAAGACCTGGTATCACAGCTCTAGTGGCTGTCTCTAAACTCTGCACATCTGAATAATTACAAGTAAAGGCTTGGAAGCATAATAAGTTGATACAACTACAGCAGACAGTGTGCAGTAATTAGAGATTGACACTTTAACTTGATACCAGATCACAAACGCAGTCAAAAGAGAGAGTCTTTTAATCTCGCTATTCTTAATAATTCTTTAATTCGGAAAATTCTTTTACTTTCATAATTCCTTAATTGGAAATTATATCTAATAATAAAACTCACTTAATATTAAAATTCCTTCATCCAAATTTTTCGACAATTCTTTAATTCAAAATTTTTAATAATTTTAATTATTGAAAAAATTTTTTCTCTTTCTCTCTTCTTTTATTCACTCGCGCATAGCAACTTTCACTCCACCCTCTCCTACTAACAGACTTCCCTTAGAGATTCACAAGTGAACTCTAACACCATACATACTAGCAGTTACTCTTAGAGCACTCGATACAGGTGAATTTAGTTCAGATTTAGTTAAGAAAAGGGATTAGCGGAATTAATCCTAACTAAATAGAAGTAAGTTACACCTCGCGGTTAAAACACAGCTAACATGGCAGAAGGGACTTTTTCCTCGGAAGTATATATAGAAGGTTTGTGGGATGAGGCATTCTCTGTTCTGACCAGCATCACCAGTGATGTGATGCCTGGACTCGCAGAAACTGTGCAGAAAACCTCACAGGCCCATCGTGACCACATGGTGGCTAAGTGGGTAGAGAACCACTTAACCGACATCCTCAAGGGCAAGCCCCTAACTGAGGCATTAGGTCAGATAGCCCTCCTCGCTGTAGTACAGCTAAGAGCCAGCGAACGTGAGCTTGAGGTATCAAGGCGACAGCAGGCAAAGGTAGAGGCAGAGCTAAGTCGACTTCAAAGCGAAATAGCTGAAGGGAACACGCTGCCCCAGGTCACACCCGATGTGCCACCTAGTGCCGCTACAGAAAGACAAGGCCAGCAGGAAGATAGTGAGGATCAGGAACCAGACTCAGGGACCGTAACCTTTAGAGCTGCTGCAGCACCTCCTCTGGTATCAACGGGTATTTCCCCTTCCCTTGTGTCTCCTGTCAGTCGTCCCTTACAACGCCCTGCTAGACCCAGAGCACTGCAACCCAGTGTCTGGTCCCCTCAACCTTTACCCTCTCATGGTCCCTCATACAAGGACCTAGATAAAATCGCGCGTAATATAACCCGCTTTGATCCCAAACCTGATGGTTCTAATGATATCTTTTCCTACCTAAAAGATATTGACTTCTACCTCCAAAGGTTCCCCGGGATCACCATAGACGACAGACTATATGTGATTAAACTGACCTCCAACCGAGACGTCAGTAACTTCATTGAACGTCAGCCAGACTATGTAAAAGCGCGATATGATGTGCTGTGCCAAGCATTGGAGGAAGAATTCTCCAATCACCTGTCACAGACCGGACTGGCCGCTGCTTTGAACATAAAACAGCAACGCCAGGAATCCCCTCAGCAATATTATAATCGACTCAGACAGGCGTACTTCGGACCTAGAAATGACTCCGGAATGGAGGAAGAGTTAAATTTCAAATCACTATTTATCCAAAACCTCCATCCCCACACCAGTCACCAGTTGGGAGTCTCAGCTTGCCCTCGCACCCTGTCTAGCAGGCAGCTGCGTGATTTAGCACTCAGAGGTTTCCTCAAAACCCAACAAATTCCCAACAGGCGGTCCGAAACACCCCAAGTCTTCAATGTCGACTCCAGTTCCCCACATTTAGAGTTAGAAGGTGCCACCCAGGCCGATCCACCAAGATCCGCCCTGAACCCTTCCTCCACTCCGTGGACCAGTGAGGGCCCGAAACCTCATCCGCCCTCACACCAATACAAGCGCTACCCTCCTCGCAGGCCAGACAGAAATCACGACAAAGATTTCTGGAACCCTCGGGACAGGGCTGGGTATGGTCGTGACTATTACCCTGTAGAAAACCGCGGTGCGGGCCGTGGAAAACCATCACATCCCCATAAGGGATATGAGCGAACAGCTCCGAACCAGCTTTCTGATTCCTATAGAGAAAAGAAAGAGAAATACTGGTATCAAAATAAAGGAAATCACGCTAGAGACAAGCTTAAAGGCACGGAACTCAGCTCTAAGGAGTTAGAGGACATCCGCCGAATGCTTGCAATGATTTGCAAAGAGAAAAAGAAAAAACCTGACGTTCTTTCTATCACCTCTTCGCGGTCTAACCCAAAGCCATCCTCTAACACCCCAGAAATGTTAGAAAGTTATGTAGGAGAAGTGACAAGCGAAGCTCCGTCTTGCAGCGCACCGTGCAATCTCCTCGTGACCCAAACAAACACTGAAAACCCGATGATACAGGGGGGTGACTCGCAACCACCCTCCAGTGCTGTTTTAGTTGTTCAGTTAGACGGTAAAGAAGGTTTAACGCCAAATGACCCTTCAGTCATTGAAGGCGACACACCCGTCCGACAATTCATGGGACACTTAACTGAGAAAGGGGTTGCACGCAAATTCTACTTGTCCACCATTGTGGAAAGAAGGCTAGTACATGAGGCCCTATTGGACACTGCATCAGATGTCACGCTCATGTCTTCCGCCTTGTTCCACCAGGTTCGAGCCATTGCGCGGCGTGAAAATCGCGAGATACAGCTCCAAAACTGTTCTCTTAAAATTCAGCCGTATTCACATGCAGGCCTCACTATCCAATCTATGGCACTAATACACTTAGCCATTGGACCAATGACTTTAGTGCATCCAGTCCATGTGTCTCCTCTCGAAACAATTCCCTTCCTCATCGGCAAAGATCTCCTTAATCGCTTCGAACCACTGATTGACTTCAAAAGGTCAAAGATCTGGGCACAAGTGCGTGAGCCTTTACCCATCTGCACCCCACACCACCGGGAAGCTCAGTGTTGCCGCCTCGAAATCCGGCCTGAATCAATAGGAGATCCACCAAGTCAGATCCCTCACTTCGAGGAAGAGGAAACTGAGCCCATGGCGGCCACACCAGAGACAGCAGTCTCTCCCTGGCCCCCTAGTGCCATGTTAGAACAACGGAACACATTCCTATGCACTTTCACACAGCCGTCCACAACAGACGCTCCAGGCCTTCCCATCGTGAATGGTCTCACAATGCAGGACTATCATGTAGACAATGCAGTTCTGGCTCTATGGACCGACCAGTCCGCCATAAGCCAAACCCTCTTTAACACTCTGCGCCTCACTCAACCAAATATTCCTTTGGTGAGCAGTCCTTGTCGCTTTCTTCTTAACCTGACATCAAAAGCAATGTCACCCACTGATGGAATTTGCGCTTTAACCGTCCAGTGGAACAAAAGGGTAATCACCCATTATTTCTTAGTCGTCCCTAACTTGCCGCACGACGTTTACATTGGAAGTGACTTCTTGGTGCGCCTCGACGTCCACGTAGACACCCTCAATAGTGTACTGTGGTCTTTGACTGATGTTTCAACGGAAACCTGGTCCTCTGATCTCAGCAACCTAGGCTCAGGACAAACTATTCCCGAGGTATGTCAGGTCACTAACCAAGGTGCACTTGTGGTACCTGCGAACGCAGCAAATGTACCCATCCGCTTAGTCATGCGACCTGGCCAACACTTAAGCCACACGCATGCACTTTTCCAACCGTCACCTCAGTTCTTCGAACTAGGCCTCACCCTCGAAGCCACACCTTTGGTGGAGACGCGAGCAAGATCCACCTATCTATTCGTACGGAACGAAACCACTCAACCCTTGACGATCCCTCACTCATCTCCTCTGGGTTGGTTAGTCAGTACGAAATTCCATGACTTCGAGTTGCGAATTCCGATCATAGGACCAATGCCTGAATCCCTGCTTCTTGACCAGGCAGAATCAAAGGTGTTCTACACTCATCCGACACGAGCTGTTGCTCTCTTCTCAGCTCTGGACATGAGTAACGACGCCATTTGCAGGATAGATCTCGCTGACGACAGTCAAATGACGATCACGGTCCTTTCCATAGATTCATCCCCGGAATCCTCCCGGGAACCATCTCTTCTTCCCGAAGCGGGAGAAAACACTTCAAATCCGCGTACTTCGAAAGAACTATCTGACTCCGAATTTCGTATCCAAGTCGAACAAGTTCTAAAGGAGGCCGACGCCCTCCAAAGCAAAGAAGAACGTGAGAAACTCTGTGAAGTGCTCCTTAAATATCAAAAATCTTTTTCCAAAGATTCAACGGACTGTGGTCTCACTGACATTCATTCAGTACGCATTCCCACTCGTCCAGGAGCACCACCCACGTTTGTCCGCCAATACAAAATTCCGTTGGCATCCTATGAACCGGTACAAGAAATCATTGATGACTTGCTGGAAAAGGGCATAATTCGACCCTGTAACAGCACGTATTCGGCACCATTATGGCCCGTCATAAAACCAAATGGTAAATGGCGCTTAACCATCGACTATCGGAAACTAAATCAACAGGTTCCCTTGTCTCGATGGCCGATGACACAATTGGAGCAAGAGCTTCCCTCGGTCCGAAACGCTAAATACTTTTCCACCATCGATGTAGCCTCTGGCTTCTGGACCATCCCGGTGCAAGCAGAAGACCAACACAAGCTCGCTTTCACTTTCGCAAACCGACAGTACACATTCACTAGGTGCCCTTTTGGATATGCCAACTCACCCGCGGAGTTTAATATTTTCTTAAACAAAGCATGCCCTGATGCCCGCGAGCGAGGCACCCTCATATATGTGGACGACATACTCATGCGTAACCACTCTCTACAGGCACACATTGACGAGATTGATCATGTTCTTGACCAGCTTACAACAGCAGGTGCGAAAATATCACTCTCCAAATGTCAGTGGTGCAGAACAAAAGTGAATTACGTCGGTCTGCTCGTAAGCACTGATGGTGTTGAACCACAAGTGAGTCGAGTGCAAGGGGTAACAAACCTCGCAGCACCCACCAATCTTAAGGAACTCCGCAGTTTCTTAGGAGTATGCAACTACTCACGACAATTCATAGAGAACTATGCGGACCTAGCTCGTCCACTTTATGACCTCCTGAAAAAGGACACTCCGTTCACCTGGGGCGAAGCCCAGGAACACGCCATGCAGGCACTAAAATCGAAACTGTGCACGGCCCCATGCCTTGCCTATCCTGACAGTAGCAAAGAATTCTACCTAGAAGTAGGGTTCTCGAACCACTGTCTCAGCTCCGGTCTGTATCAATTACACGATAGAGACAAACGTGTCATAGCCTATGCTAGTAAAACTATGCTGGCTGCCGAAAACAAATACAGTGACTGCGAAAAAGCACTACTAGCAACAGTGTGGGCAGTCAAACATTTCTCCAACTACCTAGGTGGTCAGAAGGTGATTGTTGAAACTCATCATCAACCAGTCACTTTCCTAAACAGCCAACGAATTCGAGAGGGTGTAGTAACTAACGCTCGAGTAGCATCATGGCTAATGGCTCTCCAAAGCTTTGACTTAGAGGTGCGTTACGCGCAAAACTACAAGAGCCCCCTAGGCACAGGCCTTGCTTCCTGCAGGCGATGCGAAGGAAACATTCCTTCCCAAGTGCCACAAACTCCAGAAACCCTCTTACCCACCGTGGCTAACCACCACTATTTCGATCCTAACACATGCAAAGACCTCGTCACTGCGTATGTAGATGGTTGTTCGTTCCGCCGAGAACACACCCTGATGGCAGGGGTGGGTATTATCGGAATAAACGGATGGCCTCACGAACCCCTAAGTTTCAAATTGGGTGCTCAGTCCTCCCAATATGCTGAAATAGCAGGAATTCTCATCACAATCCAGTCTGCGGTCCAGAAAAGCGTAAAAACGTTGGTGATCTGCACAGACTCCAACTACGCACGCCTAAGCTTCACATGCCACTTGAGACTGTGGAAAACCAACAACTACACCACGTCAAACAAAAAGCCAGTTAAACACAAAGAGCTTTTCGCGGCATGCGAACACTTGGTAGACACGCATGACCTGCAGATCTACTGGAAGAAAGTGAAAGGTCACTCCCGAGTCCCGGGAAATGACAAAGAATTCAATGATCAAGCAGATAGCTTAGCCAAGCAAGGGGCCCGCGAAGGCACATTGTGGACATTCGATCCCTCCCTTTTTCCAAACCCACCCGACATCGAAGTCCTAGCTGTCACACGGTCTCGAACTGTAACAAAGGCGTCGCCTGACAATGCCAAAACTACCATTGTCTCTATTAACCCCGCTTTTTCGGACGCTGACTTAGTTACTCTCCAAGCTCGAGACCCATCCATTTCTAAAATGCTTAGCCATGTCTCTGACCCATCTACTAATCCCATCGCAGCACAAGATCTTGACACCATACCAGGCCTTAAAGACCTATACGGCGCCAAAGCGTCCCTCCAAGTCGTCAAAGGCTTGCTAGTTCATGCCACTGACTCGCACACTTCACCTACGTTCGTGGTTCCTCAGTGCCACAGGGGGGTGATGCTGATGCACGCCCATGACTCCCCATCTGCGGGACACAAAGGGGTCAAAGCAACACACCATGCGCTCAAGCAGGTGGCATATTGGCCCCACATGGTAAAAGATGTGGCTGACTACATTAAAGGCTGTCTGGTATGTTGCCAATTTCAACCCTCGAATCCTCTTCATAGAGCCCCCTTGCAAAAGAAAGGAGTATCCTTCCCTTGGTCAAACCTCCAGATAGACTGGGTTGGACCACTCACTCGAACAGTAAGAGGTAACAAGTACTTCCTCACAGTCACGTGTGCATTCACTAAATGGGTAGAATGCCTCCCCGCACCGAATGACACAGCGCTAACCACTGCATACTTACTGATGAACCATGTCTTCTCACGGTTTGGCCTACCCAGCCGTGTCGACTCTGACAGAGGGACACATTTCACAGCTGAGGTCATGCAGCAGCTCTGGCAACTCTTAGGAGTAAAAGCCAGCCTTCACATTAGCTACCATCCTCAAAGCTCAGGTCAGGTAGAGCGAGCCAACCGAACTGTTGTTAGCATACTGAAAAAGTACGTAGCAGCAAACCAACGAGACTGGGATGTCAAACTCCCCCTCGTACTGATGGCCATACGGGCGACCCCACACGACGCGGTCGGGGTCTCACCCTTTGAGTTGATGACAGGGAGACAAATGACTCTGCCTCTACATCTGTTATATCAGCCAGGTGAAGCTAGCATAGCCGTAGCCTACACCACTCATCAGTATATGGAGGACCTGCAGAAACACCTCAAAGCTACTTTCGCCTTTGCCCAGCAGAAACTGGAAAGAAGTGCAGAAGGTCGCAAAGCGTACTACGATCACAAAGCATCCCACGATGAACTGCAAATAGGGGACAAAGTATGGTACTACATCTTTGTCCAACCTGTTGGAAGGTCGCGAAAAACAGGGGGGAATTTGGCCCGCAAATTCCTACCCCGATGGTCCGGTCCCTATAAGATAACAGACAAACTGTCCCCCGTTGTTTACAGGATCAAAATAAACAAAGCTCGGGGCAGTACCGAATTCAAATGGGTCCACCGCAACCAAATCCGACCACACACAACCCCCATGGGACTTGTAGGGGATACTAACGCTTGTGTTAGATCATAAACGACAGAACCAAAGGCAGGAAGGGTGTTAGTTAACAAACAACTATAACCTTCTACTCACACCTTAGTTCTCCTATCCCTTTTCCCTTTTTCTCTCACTCTTTAGCAGGCAACGAGCTTCTAACCAGACTGAGGACACTCAGGGTGCAAGACCCTAGTCCCTCATCGTCAATTATTGTAGAGTGCTTACCCTAGGAAATTTTTATCAAAAAGGGGGGTATCGTGAAAATTTCTTATAATTTATCTAAACGACTCGCCGTAAATACCCTAAATCTAACCATGAGCATCTCTTCCGGTAGGATGGCCCCGCTGCTCATTCTCCTGATCGTCGGCTCCCTAGGAACCGCTGTGCTCCCTGAAGTGATTGAACCAGGTCCTGACTCAGAAATAATACTGAAAGACCAGCCGGGACTGCTAATCACTAATTGCCGCCTCAATACCCAGAGAGTATTTGTACGGTTGAATCCCGCCGAAGCGTGTAGCAAAAACCTACCGATAACCACGCTGCAGACTGGCCGGAACGGAGTTAGATGGACTGAGGAAGCTATCAGCCATGCTGAAGCCGACGTAACTCACATGCTCCGCCAGTTACAAAAGTTTACCGTAACGCAATCAGAACTAAATGGTTTTAATAAACGACCTAAACGCTTCATAGGCGGATTGTTAATGGCAGCTGCAACTGTGGGATCACTACTGAGTCTCGGAACGTCCGCCGTCAATGCCGTCAATGTAGCCACTGTTAAACGTCAAGTAGGGGAATTGCAAGCGGAAATTCCGAACATTAAAACCCAATTAGACAAACAGCAGCAGCACCTGCAAACCATTGGGCAAACCCTACGTGGCACCGTCGTAGTGCTCAACGCTCACAGTGTCGCTTTGAACAAAACGCTCCAGACGGTTAACTCCATGCTTTCAGTAGTACAACTTGACCTTGCCCACATCCAGCTTGTGAATATGTTATTGTCTGATATGCTACAAGAAATCAGCTCCTCTGTAGATAGCCTAGCCATGGGGAGAATCCCTCCCTACCTGGTGCCCCTATCCTTAGTACAGGAGATTTTATCCACAGCAACTCGAGAAGTAGTTACTGATCTCCAGGCCCACCTAGCCTATACCTTAGGTAGCGCCATCCCAATTTATGTTAATCCTCAAGACCGAGAATTAGCATTCATTATTAACCTTCCCATAATGGCGCCTGAAAACATATACCGTTTGAAAGATGTTGTCAACGTTGGTTTCTGGCAAGATTCTGCCTACGTTCGTGTGAAAACAACATCTCTTGTAGCATACCAAGACGATAACCCTGACCTATATCTGGTACCCAATTTGCTTATGTGCACACTCACTAAAGACATTCACTACTTGTGCCCTAGCAAACCTTTCATTCGTGACAGCGCAAATGGGATCTGCGGCCTTAAGCCTATGATGAGTGACACTCAATGCCCGTTAGTCGTCACACCCCGACGTTTGGTAACCAGTACTCAAGCTGAAATTGTTGGAAATCGTTGGTTGGTTAACACCCCCTTTAGAGAGGCCCTACTAACCTATGATCAACACGACACCTCAGAAAGGGTACTCCTTCCTAGCCAAACCTTCTGGGTAGACGTCCCCGTAAACGCAATCTTACATGTAGGAGACCTGGCCCTGTATCACCTAAACCCTGACCAATATGAGAGCGACGTAGAAATCTCAGAGTTCTTCTCCAAACACACCATCGAGCTAGATACTAAAACCCTAACTCGCCTAGAATATGAGGGAACCCAAGTCATTGACCTCACCCCCATAGATAACACTCTTAGAGAACTCGTCTCAACCCCTATGGCCAGTTCAGCCTGTCACCTATGCATGGTCCACCCCGGACACCTTACTAGTTACCCTGGTAGGATTAGGATATCTTTTGACCGTTGGTATAGCTTGGTTCTATTTCAAACGCACTCGAGCCCTCCAGAGCAGATTAGAAACTTGGTCTAATAAAATGGTCAAATTCGTTAGACATAAGAGAGCCCAGAGAGGTGAACCCCCAAGTTTTAGATATGAAGCCGAAGGCCATGTCGAAGAATCAGCTCTCGAGGTTGCGTTTGAACAAGACCTGCCCCTAAATAATTAGGATCCCTTCAGCCTGCAAACATACACATTCCATATGCACCCATACACTAATAGGAATACATCAGCTCTGGAAATGTGTTTGAATATGCTTGCTGATCTCACCTTCCTCCACAGCAAAGTTTCTTCTCAGCTCCATGCTCCCTGCAGAACCATAAAGCTGAAAAGAAAGGGGGGAATGTAGTGGAGTACGGACCAAATATGAATATTGGACAATGAAGGAATAATGAAATGAAAGGTTTTGAATTAAACCTTTCTCACTCTGACCAGGACTTTCGTCTGGTCCCGAAGTCAACATTCCACAGGACTGTTTGAACAACGGGGTGCAAAGCCCCCACACACGCACACTCATAAGCTAAGAGCATCAAAGAACCCTTTAACGTAACATATGGCATCTGGATCCCCTAACCTCTTCAGGAACTCGAGATAACTTTTATGATGCTTTTAGAGAGACAGGAACTTCAAACAAAGAAGAGAGCTTTTACGGCCGCCTATGACAAAGTGGCGCCTCTTATCTTTCACGGGGATCAACAGATGTTCAAACCAAAGTGACCTCGAGTGAACTCCCGTGAATCACCAACCGAAACACGGATTAACAACGACACCAAATGGACACTGGCGGAACTACACCTCGCTCGGAGTCGCCGCAAGACAATAGCGAAAATAGTCGATCTCTGAGTTATTTGTGTATAAACGAACGTATTAATGTCACTTTCTGTACCCTCAGATGAATGCCTACCTTCTAATGAAATGATGTATAATGCCGATTGTTTCTATTACGAAGATCAGTTTGTCTCTGAATGAGAGAAAATGGATTAATGTTTTATTTTTCAGCGTATCATCACGAATTGGACGTGAACAATGTACTCAAGATGGGACCTTATGTAAATGTCTGATATTAATAGTCCAATGTACTCATCGTTATATGTTGATAGCGGGTATAAGAATTTTGATACGAGAAACTCATATTCCTTATGTATGAATCACAGATTCAAACCCCCTCCTCCTACTCTCTCTCTCTCTCTCCCTCACGAGAGTCACGTGAGTCTGGACTCGCGTCCAATCAGAAAGAGGACGCCTCCCATTAGGGCGTGACCGCGCCAGCCTTGAAAATAGCAGCTCGACTGCTCACATGGAGTTCGAAGTTTGAAGAGTCGCGAGGACTCTACAAAAGTAACGGACCACTGAAAAAGAGAGGACGCCGAAGACAACAACCACGAGGAGATCCGAGAAACCTTAAACAACAAAAAAACGCTGTCTCTTCCACGCCGACAACGAAACAAAGGAACCCTCTCAGAGACTTCAGAAAAGCTTACGAGAGACGTCTCGAAATTAGCTAAGAGTATGAAGTTTAACTAATAAGTCGAGTAATTTGAATATCTTTCTTTTCTTTTAATCTTGTTTATGTTTATTACCTACCTAAGCTTAATCTCACGACTAATCGAAGCAGGGGAACTTATTCGTGGCCAGAATAAGGAAACACTGCCGAGGTACCATAGAGTCTTAGAATAAGTGAGTTTATTGAAGCGGTTTTTCAGTTCTGGAGCTGCAGCAACCAGCGAACTTTCGTCTAAACGTTCATATTTTGGACTCTCCCACTCCGGACCGAAGGCCGAAGAGAGGATCCTGCCGCCTGCGTCATCACACTCCGGGTACGCCCGAGACAACTCAATCAACAAGAAAGACCTCCACGCTAAACCAGCCTGGACGCTTCTGCGGTAAGAACCGCGAGACTAAGTGAGACGCCTCCATTCCCAGGACTCCAAAGAGCCTCTGCATCCAAACGAGTGGTGAAAAACCGACGAAAAGTAAGCTAAACTTATGCACTTCCAGAGCTGAACACCGAATTAAGTTCTTGATAAATTCTGTATTAATTAAACCTTAGTTAGTAACCTTAGTCACAAGTTAGAAGTGCCTAGCTCACCTTAAGGTCAAAATCAGTTCCCCCTGCCGGACACCGTGAGATTACAAGGTTGTGCTATGTTAACTAAATATCTTCTTTTTATTAATAAAACTCTCATTATTTGAAGTCACAGTGTTTGCAATTTATTCATTAGAATTTCTGAAAATCCTGAAGAACTCATTTAGCATGATTATTATTCATTCTCAAACTAATTATTAATGTTTTAATTGCTTAAACCAATTATAAATCTTAATTAATATCATTAAGTCAAATATCAGAGGTTGGAGGAGTTTGAATAAGGTCAAGGCTATAAAACAAATTAAAAAATTATATGTATATGTATCGGGGTGTATGACCAACATCCACTACACAGGGCCAGGTCTCCTACATGTAGGATTGCGTTTATGGGGATGTCTACCCAGAAAGTCTGGCTAGGAAGGGGTACCCTTTCTGATGTGTCATGTTGATCATAGGTTAGTAGGGCCTCTCTAAAAGGGGTGTTAACCAATCAAAGGTTTCCAACAATCTCAGCTTGGTTACTGGTTACCAAACGCCGAGGTGTGACGACCACCGGGCACTGAGTATTACTCATCATAGGCTTAAGGCCACAAATCCCATTTGCGCTGTCACGAATAAAAGTTTTGCTAGGGCACAAGTAGTGGATGTCTTTGGTGAGTGTGCACATAAGCAAGTTAGGCACCACGTATAGATCAGGGTTATCATCTTGGTATGCTACAAGAGGTGCTCTCTTTACACGAACATAGGCAGAATCTTGCCAGAAACCAACGTTAACGACATCTTTCAAACGGTAAATGTTTTCAGGCACCATTATGGGAAGATTAATGATGAATGCTAATTCTCTGTCTTGAGGACTGACATAAATTGGGATGGCGCTACCTAAAGTATAGGCTAGGTGGGCCTGGAGATCAGTGACTACTTCTCGAGTTGCTGTAGACAGAATCTCCTGTATTAAGGTTAGAGGCACCAGATAGGGAGGAATCCTCCCCATGGCTAGGCTATCCACAGAGGAGCTGATTTCTTGTAGCATATCAGACAATAGCATATTCACAAGCTGGATGTGGGCAAGGTCAAGTTGTACTACTGAAAGCAAAGAGTTAACTGTCTGGAGCGTTTTGTTCAAAGCGACACTGTGAGCATTGAGTACTATGACGGTGCCGTGTAGGGTTTGCCCGATTGTGTGCAGATGTTGTTGCTGCTTGTTTAATTGGGTTTTAATGTTTGGAATTTCAGCCTGCAATTCCCCTACTTGATGTTTGACAGTGGCAAAGTTGACGGCATTGATGGCTGACGTTCCGAGGCTCAGTAGTGATCCCACAGTTGCAGCTGCCATTAGCAATCCCCCTATGAAACGTTTAGATTGTTTGTTAAAACCACTTAATTCTGATTGTGTTACGGTAAACTTTTGTAGCTGGTGGAGCATATGAGTTACGTCAGCTTCAGCATGGCTGATAGCTTCCTCAGTCCATCTAGCTCCATTCCGGCCAGTTTGCAAGGTGGTTATTGGTAGGTTTTTCCTACATGCTTTGGCGGGATTCAACCGTACAAATACTCTCTGGGTATGGAGGCGACAATTAGTGATTAGCAGTCCTGGCTGGTCTTTCAGTATTATCCTGGAGTCAGAACCCGGTTCAATCACTTCAGGGAGCGCAACTGTTCCTAGGGATCCGACGATCAGGAGAATGAGCAGCGGGGCCATCCTACCGGGAGAAATGCTCATGATTAGATTTAGGCGAGTCGCTTTTTAGAAAAGTTCACCACTATAACCCACTTTTGATAAAAGTTGTATGTCTAGGATAAACACTCTACAATAATTGACGATGAGTGACTAGGATCTTGCACCCTGAGTGTCCTCAGTCTGGTTAGAAGCTTGTTGCCTGCTGAAGAGTGAGAGGAAGAGGGGAAACGAGATAGAAGAACTAAGGTGTGAGTAGAAGGCTGTAGTTGTTTGTTAACTAACACCCTTCTTTCCTTTGGTTCTATTGTTTATGACCTAACACAAATGTTAGTGTCCCCTACAAGTCCCATGGGGGTTTTGTGTGGCCTGATTTGGTTGCGGTGTACCCCCTTGAGCTCAGCACTGCCCTGACCTTTGTTGATTTTGATCTGGTACACAACGGGGGACAGTTTGTCGGTGATCTTATAGGGACCTGACCATCGGGGTAGGAATTTGCGGGCCAGATTCCCCGCAAATCCTTAAAGTCTGTGAATCTGTGAATCTGTGAGAAAACACGACAGCAGTGAAAAGCTTTGTCGAAGTCAGCGTGAGTGTATTTCTGGACTTTACATTTTCATCACTTTAATAATTATTATTTAGGTTTTGTTCTATTTTTTTCTTGTTACCGTTACACAGCATTGATTTTTCACCATTTCTCAGCCACACATACTACATTTACACAAACATCGTAAGTAACACACATACCTGAGACCGGCAATGCAGCTTAAGGCTGTCAAACTTTACAGAAAAAGAGCACTGTAGTGTACATAAACTCCATAAACTCTACTGATAAGGCTTCTATTACTCAAAAACAACAATCTTTAACTTCAATAAAAGGAACAAAATGCATTGGTGTGGATGTTCTCAACTCACTGGTACATAGCACTTAGGAAGCTCCCAAAATAGTGGCTATATCCCCACGGAAGATAAGACATCATGAAAATAGTGTCACTAGCTCCCCACTGTAGCTTGATAACGTAACCAAGAGTGTTGTTTAACAAGGCATGACCCTGTAGCTTTAATTTTACAGATTTGCTATTCCACACGAAGGAAACATCTAGAACTACAATTAGAAACATTAGTTCAAGCTCTACCTCATTAAGCTGAATAAGATGGCAGCCATAGCTGGTAGCTAGTCACCCCAGATTCAAACATTGGATTACAGGCAAAACTAAACGTTTTTAACACAACTAAATACTAAAAAGACTTCACAAAATGCTCTCGTGGCCATTTTTACCAATGCTTATGCAATCTAAAGCTTTTAAGGAGCATTTATAACTACCTGTGAATCAGTGAGAAAACACGACAGCAGTGAAAATCTTTGTCGAATTCAGCGCGAGTTTATTTCTGGACTGCGCATGCTCAGAGTCAAAATTTTAGTGTTCTCCCTGCAACGCACTGGGATGTAGCACCATCTAGGGGGCGAGTGGTGTAACACCATATAAAACAAACGAGCGACTTGAAAAGCTTTTAGAATGGTTCTGATAATTAAAATAATAAAAATAAAAAAATAAGTGTGATGAGGGGGGTTATCTGTGTTAGATTAATCTGTAGATGGAGGCAATTTTCTAACCCTCTACACTCTCCCCTGCTTCAAGAGATGTCTCCAGACATCTAGAACTAAACGCATAATACTGTTTCAAGTCTGTATTTAGTCTACGTGTCTGTGAACGTATCTATATACCTAACGTCTAAGTCATAAGTACTGGTCTGACATAGTAGCATGCTTCAGTGAATGCTGGATAAACTGTCATAGGGTAAGGCCCACATGCAACAATTGCATTCACTCCAGGTCTCCAAGATTGATATGAAGGCTGACCCAGCTGCTCATATGTGAATATTTCTTTGCACTTTGCAGCCCGAGTGGACCTCCTCACAGGCAGCTCTGTATCATTGGACAGCTCTATGTCAGGCTCAGCTTCTTCTATGGACCCTTCTGAATTTACATGGTAAAGCATGTTGTCTTTTTCAGGCAGTTCTTTAACATCCTCACCAGCAAATGCATCCTCATGCGTTGGTGCTTGGTTTGAGTCTGGTGCTTTGAATGGCACAACTACTTTATGCACACCCTTTGATTCACCTGTTTGTCTCACCGGTGTGAATTCAGGTGCTACAACTCGGAGGCGGCAGTGGGGTTTGGATGGGAATGTCTGAGATGTGGTCTTCCTCCTTTCGTACACAGGTAATGGTCGAATATTGTAAAAGAATTCTTCATCAGCAGAGTCATCAGAACAGTGCTGGTCTGGCTCTTTACTGTTTGTTTGGTGGCAATTTCATCCATGAAGTTGTTTGCTTCTCTGATAAGTCTGTTCATTTGGTTCAATTGGCAGGTCGTTTACAAGCAGTAGGAGATTGTGATAACACACACGGATGTGTTGGTCCCCATTCTCAGCTTGAATCCTATAAACAGGTCCATCTCCTACCCTTTCCATGACCCTGTGCACCTTGTTCTCCCAATATGGACAAAGCTTGCCTGGGCCACCTCTCTCAGACAAGTTGCGGGCAAGTACCCGATCCCCTGGCTGAAGAACGATGCCCTTAACACCTCGGACATAGTGTTGTTTACCTTTGGCAGAGCACTTCTGGCTGTGACTTGAGGCGATCTTATATGCCTCCTGCATTCGAGAAGCCTGTGCATATTCTTGCTTGGTCTGAGTCTCTCCTTCCGGTTTGAGGTCGAACAGTAAATCAATAGGCGGGCGTGGAGCTCTTTCATAAAGGAGAAAGAATGGTGAATAGCCTGTCGCTTCATGCCTCGTACAGTTATATGCATGGATGAGATGAGGTAAGTGGTTCTTCCACTCTGTCTTATTCTCTTCCTGCAGGGTGCGAAGCATCTGAAGAAGTGTCCTATTTAATCTTTCCACCGGATTAACCTGTGGATGATAGCAGGTGGTGTGAGAATGTAAAACTCATGCAAGCTGCTCAAGTCGCTGAAAGGAGTCCTCGATTTCCTTTTGCATGAAAGGCCAATAAAACCTTTCCCTGGCTAAATGGATGACCTTATCAGCCTCCACATGCCCCATGTCATCGTGGAGCTGCTTAAGTACCAGTGGCTTAAGTTTACATGGGAGTACCAATTGTTTATGTGTTCACGTCTGTCTGTACAGAATTCCTTTATCAATTTTCAGTCTGTTCCATTCATGTACTAGTCGCCGTGTTTCTTGTCCCATCTGTCTCTTGTCTTGGTCTTTAGGACTCCAGCATCCTTTCTTTAATCTCATCACTTCGCAGATGAAGATATCCTCCTCCTGAGCAGCTCTGATATCCTCTGGGGTGATGAGGGGAACACTCACAGAAAGCTTGTCTTCGTCACCAGTCTGCAGTTGTAGGGCAGCCAACAATGGCACATCCTGATTCTTCACAGCTTCCCCGCCCTGCCAGACAGCAGACACTACTTCTGGGGGCATTATTTCAGTATACTCCTTTAGATGATCTTGGAGTTTCAGCGGATACCGTGAAAGGGTGTCAGCATCAGTGTTTGCTTTACCTGGCTGGTACTTAATTGTAAAGTGGAAGTCAGCTAACTCTCCTACCCATCTATGTCCCACTGCTCTCAACCAAGCTGTGCTTAAAACATACGTAAGTGGGTTATTATCAGTATATACTGTGAAAGTAGGCACATAATACAGATAATCCCGAAATTTATCGCAGATTGCCCACTTCAATGCAAGAAACTCAAGCTTGCCAGAGTGGAGATGGTAGTTTTGTTCAGCAGGTGTGAGCGTCCTTGAGCCAAAGGCTATAACTGAGTTTTCCACACTGCTGCTGGTAAAGCACTGCCCCTAACCCTTCATTGGAAGCATCCGTGTGTAACACGAATGGTAGTTCAAAGTTCCGATATGCTAGGATGGGTGGGTGAGTTAACATATCCACCAGGTTAGATAGGATGGTACTGTGCTCAAGTGTCCACTGCACAGGTGTCTTGGGTGACAGCTGACCCTGAGTGGTTCGTATTTTTTTGGTTTTACTGCTGGCCTTGTTTTGGCTGTCCTCACTGGGACCCTTCAGGAGCTTGAACAGAGGGCGTGCAATTCTGGAAAAATCTTGTATGAAGGACCTATAGTAACCCAGGAACCCTAATAGAGCTCTGACCTCTCCTACAGTCTTCGGCTCTCTCTCTTTTAATTGAAGAACTGCTTCCAGGTCCTTAGGGTCTATCTGAATGCCTTCGCCAGACACTAACCTCCCTATGTACCTCACCTGGTGTTTGAACCGTTCACATTTTTCCGGACGCAGCTTAACTCCATGCTCCCTTAGACGGCAAAGTACTCGCCTGAGGTCCCTGACATGGTCATGGAACGTCTTGGAAAAGCACAGGACGTCATCTAGGTATGGAGACCAGCATTCATCTCTCAGACCATCAAGGATACCCTCCATAGGCCTTTGAAATGCTGCAGGAGCATTCATGAGACCAAATGGAAGCCGATTCCACTCATAAAGGGACCAGGGAGTACTAAAAACAGTGAGGTGTCTGGAGGTCTCATCCACAAAACCCTGGTGGTAAGCGCTGCCCTGATCAAGTATGGAGAACCAGGAATAGCCACCAAGATTATCCAGCAAATCTTGGATACGTGGAAGTGGGTGGCGGTCGGGAACCGCTTTGCCGTTTAACTCGCGGAAATCCACACAGAGACGCAAGCTCTTGTCGTTTTTCCAGACGCAAACCACAGGGGACGAGTATGGCGAAGCTTGGTATGCAGCCAATGTCAGCTTCATCTTTAGCAAATACACCTGACTCACTGTACAGCATTTCTCTGACTACCTGTTGTTCATCCTCACTAAGATGTGACAAATCAACAGGGGGTTGCCACTTGTCTTTAGTTGTTGTCTTGAATGAGTGTTCATCTCTTTCTTGGCTTGGACTATACTCTTCACCTTGTTTAAGTTGTGCTGTGCACGTTTGAGCCGTGGGAAAGTACACAGTCTCTGGTGCCCCACAGGAATGCTGTATTGGCTGTACTGCTATAACATCTTCGAGGGTGCCCAGCACAGTCCTCCGTGGCAGATAAATGTCATGTTTAGTTGAGTTCTGAAGGGTGATTTTGTAAGTTTAGAGAGACCACCGGGGACATCTATTAGTGTGGAAAATGGCTCTAATCCCTCAGGATAGTAACACTAGGGACTAGGTTGGAAAAGCATTGTTCCACCTTTTGGCCTTGTTCTGACCCTGCACTTGACTTCATAAATTTGGCCAGCAGGAACTATTACACCCTGTTTTCCAACTCTCACACTAAATGACTGGAATGTTTCTTCAGGTACTTGCATCAGAGACCAGAGACTCCACTGTTCTCCCATTGACACTCTGCTTCCTTAAGTAAAGCAGTAATATTCACTGCACTCTGCTCTTCCTTGTTTTCTTTGATAATTTCTGCGATGACATTACTACCTAAAAAAGCACAGTTAACAGAACTCTGACCAATTAGTATTGGTACTCGAATAGCTACATGTCCCTGATTCCTACTACATACTTGCAGATCAACTTCTGCCCAACCCTCAAAGGAGACTCCGGTCCCATTAACAGTGGATACTTCAAGGGGGTGATCAGTCAAAAGAGTGTTAAGAGACAATATCTGTAGTTTGGGCAACATTTTCTCTACCCATTCCCTCCCCACTATGGTCACCTGAGCCCCTGAATCAAGCAGCATTTGAATTGGGACCCCATTGATTGCGCACGACACCATACACATTTTGCCTATGAGCTGACAAGACAAGGTTGATTTTGGGTTTTTGGCGTTGGCTGTTTCTTTGCAATGCTTCTGCAACGAGGGCTTTTCAATAGCGATGGTCACTGGCAGCCCCCATCCCAGAGACCCCACTCTGTTTCCCGACGACTTCCTCTGAAGGCAGCCAACTGCCCTATGCCCCTCCTGACCACATATAAAACAATGAGGACAGCTCAAATTGTTTCTCTGTATACAGTTATGACATCTGCCGTTTGCTGGGTGGTAAATGGGAGGTGAAGAGTTATGTGAAGTCATACTCTCAGTGGGTTTTACCATCTAGGCCAAGCTTTTGGTTAAAGAGGACACTTGGGCTGTCAATTCCATGATGGCAGCATGGTTGGCCTGTAACTCTGAGTCAACATGGGTCGATTTAGACTGGTCATTCACTCATTTGGAGTCTGTGCAGGTCACCAACGTTTCTATGTTTTTCTGGACTGCAGACTGAATTGTGATGAGAATTCCTGCTATTTCAGCATATTGGGAGGATTGAGCACCCAATTTGAAGATTAGGGGTTTGTGAGGCCACCCGTTTATTACAATGATACCCACCCCTGCCATTAGTGTGTGTTCTTGGTGGAACGAACAACCATCTACGTATGCAGTGACAAGGTCTTTGCATGTGTTAGGGACGAAATAGTGGTGGTTAGCCACGGTAGGTACGAGGGTTTCCAGAGTCTGTGGCACTTGGGAAGGAATGTTTCCTTCGCATCGCTTGCAGGAGGCAAGGCCTGGGCTCTTGTCATTTTGTGTGTAACGTACCTTCAAGTCAAAGCTTTGGAGAGCCTTTAGAGACAGTTGAGACAGTGGTCAGAGAATCCCACTTCTAGGTAGAATTCTTTGCTACTGTCAGGGTAGGCAAGGCGTGGGGCTGTGCACAGTTTCGATTTCAGTGCCTGCATGGCATGGTTGATTATAGAACACCTTTGCTCGTGGTTCCACCAAAGGTGTGGCTTCTAGGGTGAGACCTAGTTCAAAGAACTGAGGTGACGGTTGGAAAAGCGCATGAGCATGAGTGTTGGCTAGGCTCCATGACCAAGCGGGTGGGTACATTTGTGGTGTTCTTGGGTACCACAAGGGAACCTTGGTTAGTAACCTGACATATCTTAGGAATAGTTTGTCCTGAGCCTAGGTTGCTGGGATCTGAGGACCAGGTTTCTATTGAAACGTCAGTCAAGGACCACAGCACATTATTGAGGGTGTCTACATGGACATCAAGGAGCACCAAGAAGTCACTTCCAATGTAAGTGTCGTGTGGCAAGTTAGGGACAACCAAGAAGTAATGGGTGAGTACCCTTTTGTTCCACTGGATGGTTAGAGCACAAAATCCATCAATGGGTAACATTACTTTTGATGTTGGGTCGAGAGGAAAGCGACAAGGACTGCTCACCAAAGGAATATTTGGTTGAGTGAGGCGCAGGGTCTCAAAGAGTGTTCGGCTTATGGCGGACTTGTCAGTCCACAGAGCCAGAACGGCATTGTCAACATGATGGTCCTGCATTGTGAGACCGTTCACGATGGGAAGGCTGGGAGTGTCTGTTGTGGAAGGCTTAGTGAAAGTGCATAGAAATGTGCTCCGCTGTTCTAACATGGCATTAGGGGGCCAAGAAGAGACTGCGGTCTCTGGTGTGGCCACCATGGGCTCAGTTTCCTCCTCCTCAAAGTGAAGGATCTGACTTGGTGGATCTCCTATTTATTCAGACCGGATTTCAAGGCGGCAACACTGAGCTTCCCAGTGGTGTGGGGTGCAGATGGGCAAAGGCTCACGCACTTGTGCCCAGATTTTTGACCTTTTGAAGTCAATCAGTGGTTCGAATCGATTAAGGAGATCTTTGCCGATTAGGAAGGGAATTGTTTCATGAGGAGACACATGAACTGGGTGCACTAAAGTCATTGGTCCGATGGCTAAGTGTATTAGTGCCATAGATTGGATTGTGAGGCCTGCATGTGAGTACGGCTGAATCTTAAGAGAACAGTTTTGGAGCTGTATCTCACAATTTTCACGCCGCGCAATGGCTTGAAACTGGTGGAACAAAGTGGAAGACATTAGGGTGACATCTGATGCAGTGTCCAGCAGGGCCTCATGTACTAGCCTTCTCTCCACAATGGTGGACAAATAGAACTTGCGTGCAACTCCTTTTTCAGTTAAGTGTCCCATGAATTGTTGGACGGGTGTATCACCTTCAATGACCAAAGGGTCATCTGGCATTAAACCTTCCTTGCCGTCTAACTGAACAACCAAGACAGCACTGGAGGGTGTTTGTGAGTCACCCCCCTGTACCATTTGGTCCTCAGTGCTTGTCTGGGTCACAAGGAGATTGCACGGTACACTAGAAGACGGAGCTTCGCTTGTCACCTCTCCTACATAACTCTCTAACATTTCTGAGGTGTTAGAGGATGGCTCTAGGTCAGATTGCACAAAAGTGATAGAAAGAACATCAGGGTTTTTCTTTTTCCCTTTGCAAATCATTGCAAGCATTCGGCGGATGTCCTCTAACTCCTTAGAATTACATTCCTTGCCTTTAAACTTGTCTTTAGCATGAATTTCTTTATTTTGATGCCAGTATTTTTCCTTCTTTTCTTTATTAGAATCAGAAGGCTGGTTCTGAGCGGTTCGCTCATATCCCTTATGCTGGTTTTCCACGGCCCGCACCGCGCTTTTCTGCAGGGTCATAGTCATGACCATACCCAGCCCTGTCCAGAGGGTTCCAGAAATCTTTGCCGTGATTTCTTTCTGGCCTGCGAGGAGGGTAGCGTTTGTAGTGGTGTGAGGGCGGAGGAGATTTCGGGCCCTCACTGGACCACGGAGTTGGTGAAGGGTCCCGGGTGGATCTTTGTGGATCGGCCTGGGTAGCACCCTCCAACTCTAAAGGTGGAGAGTTGGAATCAACATTTAAGACTTGGGGTATTTCGGACCGTTTGTTTGTATTTAGTTGTGATTTTAGGAAACCTCTTGCTCCATTCCGGAGTCATTTCTAGGTCCGAAATATGCCTGTCTGGGTCTGTTACTGCTGAGGGGATTCCTGGCATTGCTGTTTTACACTCAAAGCAGTGTCCAGTCCTGTCTGTGACAGGTAATTGGAGAATCTGGCTGACGTTCCATGAAGTTACTGACGTCTCAGCTGGAGGTCAGTTTAATCACATATAGTTTGCCATCTACTGTGATTCCGGGGAACCGTTGTAGGTAGAAATCAATATCTTTCAGGTAAGAAAAGATATCATTAGAACCATCTGGTTTGGGATCAAAGCGGGTTATATTGCGTGCAATTTTGTCCAGGTCCTTGTATGAGGGACCGGGAGAGTGTTGAGGCTGAGGGGGCCAGGCACTGTGTTGCAGTGCTCTGGGTCTAGCAGGGCGTTGCAATGGATGGCTGACAGGAGACACAGGGGCAGGCGAAATACCTGTTGATACCAGAGGAGGTGCTACAGCAGCTCTAAAGGTTATGGTCCCTGAGTCTGGTTCCTGATCCTCACTGTCTTCCTGCTGGTCCTGTCTTTCGGTAGCAGCGCTAGGTGGCAAATTAGGACTGACCTGGGGCAGTGTGTTCCCTTCAGCCATTTCGTGCTGAAGCTGACTTAATTCTGCCTCCACCTTTGCCCGCTGTTGCCATGACACCTCAGGTTCATGTTCACTGGCTCTGAGCTGTACTACAGCGAGAATGGCTATTTGACCTAATGCCTCAGTTAGGGACTTGCCCTTGAGTATGTCTGTTAAGTGGTTATCTGCCCACTTGGACACCATTTGGTCACGACTGACCTGTGAGGCTTTCTGCACTGTTTCTGCGAGTCCAGGCATCACATCACTGGTGAGGCTGGTCAGGACAGAGAATGCCTCATCCCACAAGCTACCTTGATATACTTCTGGGGGAGAAGTCCCTTCTGCCATGTTAGCTGTGTCTAACTGTGAGGTGTACCTTAATTCTATGTAATTAGGATTACAATGCACCTGTACCGATTACCTTAAGAATAAATGCTAGTGTGTATGTTGCTCGAGTTCACTTGTGAATCTCTGTCACGCCCTCGTTCTGTCATGCCTGTTTTCACTGCCATGTGCTCTCTCTGCATATGGCTCTGTCTGTTGTTGTCCTTGTCTCCGCCCATGTCCCGCCTTTGTTCTGCCTCCTTGTCCGTTGTCCTTGTTATCTGTCTCAGGTGTGTCTCGTTTGCATGTGTATTTAAGTCCCCTTCTCTCACTCCCTCTGGTCGGACATTTCTCCTTTGTACTGTTTCAAGTCTGTCATGTTATCAAGTCTGTCTGTCTCTGCAGTTTCCCCATCATCGTTTCATGTTGTCGTTTCATTTCCTTTGTCGTTGTTTCATTTTGTAGTCTGGTTGTCTCTTTAGTCTGTCTGTCCCGTTTGCCCTGTTTAGTTCGTCATGTCCAGTTTAGCCTGTTTGGCTCCCTGTTTGTTGTCTTTGTTTTGCTCTTTCCCAGTCAAGTTACCTTCCAAGTCAAGTCATTTTGTTTAGTTTCCCAGTCATGTCGTGTTGTTTCTTCCTTTTTCCTAGTCATGTCGTGTTGTTTCCTTCCTTCTCCGTGTCAAGTCGTTTTGTTTTCTAGTCGTTTTGTTTTGGTTTCCTATTCATGTCATGTTGTTTCTTTGTTTTGTTATATTAAAGTCATTGTGTTTTAGCAAGTGCGTCCACCTCTGTCATTCCGCCCCATGATTCCTGACAGAATGTCCGACCCCTATAAGGACACAGCTAACACAGACAATCCTTTTGCGAGGTGTGCTATTCGTGGGATGCCATTCTGTACAGGCCCCAGAGATCCTCTGGGGTATATTTTAAAGGCAGCTTTGGAATGGAGTAGCCGGCTCCAGCTCATGCACGATGCGGTTCCTCAGCGCCTTCAAGAGGAGTCGACTCATGTACCGAGTGATTACTTCAGTGTGAATCAAAGGAGCTGGCGTAAGAAGCGTGCTGAAGTCTCTCCCTCACTGGTGGATTACCCCCTCAGGTCCTGGGAAATTTTTTGGGGGGGGGTTAAGGGTGGGGGCTGTTAGCCTCCGACCTCAGGACAAGGGAGGTGAGGCTAACAGGGGCACTTCTCTGGGGGATCCATGGTTAAAGAAATCCCTCAAGAGTGCACCCATCAGACCCCCTAAACCCTTAACAGCTCCAGTACAGGACATTGTCGCAGTTCCCCCTGGCTCCGTGGACGTCATCGCAGGGCCCCCTACCTCTGTGGATGTTGTCGCAGGGCCCCCTGCCTCTGTGGACATTGTCGCAGGGCCCCCTGCCTCCGTGGACGTCGTCGCAGGGCCTCCTGCCTCCGTGGACATCTCTGCACTCCCTTCTGACCTCCAGGAGCAGATTGCAAGCATCTATGCATTTCTGGGTGTCGATCTAGAGCGACACCACTCGGCAGCTCCTGTCCCCATGAAGGCGGCCACCCAGGCCGCTCCTGTCCCCGTGAAGGCGGCCACCCAGGCCGCTCCTGTCTCCGCGAAGGCGGCACCCGCCACTCCTGTCTCCGCGAAGGCGGCACCTGCCGCTCCTGTCTCCGCGAAGGCGGCACCCGCCGCTCCTGTCTCTGTGAAGGCGGCACCCGCCGCTCCTGTCTCCGTGAAGGCAGTACTGGCCGCTCCTGTCTCCGAGAAGGCGGTACCAGCCGCTCCTGTCTCCGAGAAGGCCGTACCCGTGACTGTGGCCCTGGCCACTCCTGGTCAAAGTCCTTGGGGCCGATCCCCAGAACTGTGCCCAGGCTGGTTCCTCAGACTGCTCCACAGACTTTTGTCAGTCCTGGGCATTCCCCTGTTATTTTGATTCCCATGTTTGTTCCTGTGCTGGTTCCTGTCTCTGTCCTCATCCCTTTACCTGTATCTGCCTTTATCTCTGATCCTGTCCCTGTCACTGTGTTCGTGTCTGTCCCCATCCTGGTCCCTGTTCCCCTGCCAAGTCCTGTCCAGTCCCCTGTTAATAATCCAGTCCAGTCCCCATTTCAGTCTAGTGTCTTGTCACCTGTCCTGTCTTCTGTCCAGTCCCAGCACCCAGCCTCTGACCAGTCTTCCGTTTCAGTTCCTGTCCAATGTGCAACCCCAGTCTCCTGTCAAGCCTTGTGTTTCCACTCCCATCCTGTCTAGTCTGTTCTAGTCCCTAGTTCCGTCTCCTGTTCCATTTTGTAAGTCACCTGTCCAGTCTCTTGTTCAGTCTCCTGTCGCCCCCCTTTGTCAGTCTCCTGTCCTGTCCCGAGTCCAGTGTCCTATATCTGGTCCTGTCTTGTCCCCAGCTCCTGTGTCTGTTCCTGTCTTGTACTGAGTCCTGTCTTCTGTTGGTTCATTGTCTTGTTTTCTGTGCCCTCTCCTGCGCCAGCTCCAATGGGGTTTAGGTGTACGCGCCCCGGGAGTTGCGCGTTCAGGGGGCGGCATCTGTCACGCCCTCCTCCTGTCATGCCTGTTTTCACCACCATGTGCTCTCTCTGCACATGGCTCATGTCGTGTTGTTTCCTTCCTTCTCCATGTCAAGTCGTTTTGTTTCCTAGTCGTTTTGTTTTGGTTTCCTATTCATGTCGTGTTGTTTCTTTGTTTTATTATATTAAAGTCATTGTGTTTTAGCAAGTGCGTCCACCTCCGTCAGTCTGCCCTGTGATTCCTGGCAATCTCTAAAGGAAAACTGTTAGTAGTAGAGTGTGAAGGGGAACTTGCCATACATAAGTGAGCAGAAAAGGATAAGAAAAAAAAATTCTCAGTAATTAAAGAATTATTTAAAAAAATCAAATTAAAGAATTATTTTTAAAAAACAAATTAAAGAATTATTTTTAAAAAATCAAATTAAAGAATTATTAAGCTAGAATAAAATAAAAAAAATTCAAATTAAATAATTATAAAAACAAAAAATTTTCCAAATTAAAGAATTATTAAAAATAACAAAAAATAAAGAGATTTTCCCTTTTAAATATATTATTGTACTGGTATCAAGTTAAAATGGCAATCTCTAATTACTGCACACTGTATGTTATAGCTTTATCAGCTAGTTTCCAAACCGTTAATCGCAGTTATTCAGATATGCAGAGTTTAGAGACAGCCACTAAAACTGTAATACCAGGTTTTGTGAGTGGGAAATAATCAAACAATTTCAATTGCGATAGCAAGTTTCTCTATTAGAGAGCACTGAAATGAGATCTGAATGGCAACAGCAAGCTTCAGCATCTGGGGTTGAACTTAAATTGCAATACCAGACCAGGACACCAGAGGACAAGCAAGTTTATAATGTGATAGTAACAATGAACAAGCATGCAGGCTTCCTCTGTTTTGGGGCATTTGCAATTTCCCTCCTTAGTTTTAGCTCTGCCCCTTGAAAGGGGTCGTTCCCTGAATTTGCGTTCAGTCCACAAGGAAGGCACTGAAGGCACAGATTGCTCTACACACAGGCCGTATTTTTCACGGCGTGCGGCTCACGTTTTCTCCGTGGCTGTTTTCTCAGTAACCTCCAATCGCCTAGCGTGCGATTAACGAGCGGAGGAGTTCGGTTTGGTGGTCCTTCTCGCCGGATTTCGCGTCCGAGTGTTGAACCATAGCAATAACCCACCGCAGAAAATACGCGCAATGGAAATGCTGAGGCCTTATACAGTTTTTGCATGCAAAATGGTACAGAGCCGTGAACTTCAGCAACCAAGCAACCAAAGCAACCAAGCTTATTTTCGACGGTATATACCACAGAACAGATTTTCAACAGTAACACACACACAACATAAATTTGCCCACATCAAGCTTTGAACCTCAATCATTATTCAGCAAAATAAACTGTGGAAAGGATTTCTCTAACCCAAGCTGAGATTATTCTTCAATGTGTATAGTCCATTCATAAAAGTCTTTCTCCTGGCTCGTGTAGGCACCAAAAATTTAAAAATGTATATATAGCGTAGTAACGTTATTTGAGTTAGTTATGTTTAATGGTGATTATCAATTTATAATAATAATTGTTATTATTATTACTGAATTTAGATGACAACAATATTAATAAATTATCACGCTAGGGATGAGTTCTCAGGATTTTCAGACTTTTCATTTCTTGATCTGGATCCATCCTCCACTACACACCACACTCCTCACAGACAGTCACCCGGAGGAAACCCATGCAGACACAGGGAGAACACACCACACTCCTCAGAGACAGTCACCTGGAGGAAAACCACGCAGACACAGGGAGAGCACACCACACTCCTCACAGACAGTCACCCGAAGGAAAACCACGCAGACACAGTGGAGAACACACCACACTCCTCACAGACAGTCACCTGGAGGAAACCCACACAGACACAGGGAGAGCACACCACACTCCTCACAGACACTCACCCGGAGGAAACCCACACAGACACAGGGAGAACACACCACACTCCTCACAGACAGTCACCCGGAGCGGGACCCAAAACGCATAACCTCCAGGACCCTGGAGCTGTGACAGAGACACTACCTGCTGCACCATTGTGACGCCCTTAAAAAATAATTTAGTACTAAAAGGTTCAGATTTGTTAATGATTCAAATAATAAGTCATTTACTACTTTATTTAAGTAAAATAATAATATTAATATAAAAGCCATGGTTTAATCTCTAAACAGACTTAAATTCCATAAACATAGGGAAACAAAACCCCATAGAGTAAGGTGGAACGGTGGAACTGTGGAACTGGAGTGATGGAGTTCCTCTGGTGTGTGGAACAGTGGAACTGTGTTCTCTGGAGCGATGGGGTTCCTCTGGTTTGTGAAACAGTGGAACTGTGTTCTCTGGAGTGATGGAGTTCCTCTGGTGTGTGGAACAGTGGAACTGTGTTCTCTGGAGTGATGGAGTTCCTCTGGTGTGTGGAACAGTGGAACTGTGTTTTCTGGAGTGATGGGGTTCCTCTGGTGTGTGGAACAGTGGAACTGTGTTCTCTGGAGTGATGGGGTTCCTCTGGTGTGTGGAACAGTGGAACTGTGTTCTCTGGACTGATGGAGTTCCTCTGGTGTGTGGAACAGTGGAACTGTGTTCTCTGGAGTGATGGAGTTCCTCTGATGTGAGGAACAGTGGAACTGTGTTCTATGGAGCAAAGGAGTTCCTCTGGTAATGAGTTTGAATTTCAAAAATAATCATTAACACCAGCATCTCAGTGATGTTCATGTGGCTGACGGCCGTCATCAGTGTCCATCAGTGGACTATAGAAGACACACCCTGATGGACTGTTTATTGTTGCTGGAGATTGCAACCATGTGAATTTTAAGTCAGTTTTTCCTAAATTCCACCAACATGTGACGGGTGAGGAGACGGGTGAACACGCTGCACCTTGTATACATGAAATTTCCCAGTGCGTACCGAGCTGAGCCTTGCCCCCACTTTGGATACTTAGATCACATCTCTGTTATGCTAATTCCAGCACACAGACTGCTCGTCAGATGATTAAAACCGGTTCTAAAGCAGGTGAGAAATTGCACCATGTCTGATCGCAAGTCCCTGCAGCAGGTAGTGAGGACAGCTGAGAAGATCATCTGTGTCTCTCTCCCCTCCATCACAGACATTTACACGATAAGCTGCATCCGCAAAACAACCAGCATTGTGGATGACCACACACACACCCCTCACACACTCTTCACCCTCCTACCGTCTGGAAAAAGGGACTGAAGCATCCGTGCCCTCACATCCAGACTGTGCAACAGTTTTTTGCACAAGCTATCTGAGCCTTGCATGAGCAAATGAAAACACCAGAGACATCACACACACACACACACACTAGTATGTTGGTGCTTAACTTAAAAGTACAATGTTTACACTTAAACCAAAAATGAAAAACTGCTGCTAAAAACAATGTTTACATTACAACAAATACAAACAAAATGGCACCTTACTGCACTGCCCCCTTCCTTATTTATTGTTTATGTCTCACATACTTATTGTATTACTGTACACTACTTTATATGGTTGACAATTAAAAAAACACAAACTAAATGGCTGAGAGTAATTATCTGACTGTACACATGCACTGTTCTTCACTACAGACACCAAGCCTGCTCTCTTAGTAAAGGTCCATCACACTCCTGACACCGGGAGAATTGTAGCAGACAACAGCAATGCAAACTATCTATTCATTATAGATCACGGAATATTGATATGCCACAAGAAGAGAGAGGAAATATACCAAATTGCAGGTATTAAACACTATGGAATATACTATTATATACTACTTTTCAATACATTTTTTTAAATTTCATAAACTGAAAATAGAACAATGATCTCAATGGCTATTAGTCTACTTTCCCATTACAAGCCTCATTCATCAATTGCACAGATCGGGTTTGGCTGTTTTTACATTTCAAATTTACACATTTAAGTGATATTTATCTGTTTGTAACATGAACATATCTGTCCCTGAAATAGCTCCCTGCACACACTGACATGCTTATATAAGCCACTTTCATTACAGACAATAAAAACTTCACAGCAGTTTGTGTTTAAACTGCAAAAACTGATGTATTAGTAGTACATTCGCAATGCATTTTATTTGGGAGGACACAAACAGCTCATGGATTTGACAGGACAAGAAAGACCAGAAGGAGAAAAAGGCAGAAATCTTTTACTGCCACACCAAACTCAAATATATTCCTTCACCACATGTATTGCACAATGTAGGTAAAAACAAACAAGCAAACAAACAAAAAGTTGACTGAACTTAAGTAGTGGCTGTATGTCTAACTATAAAATAGCTTCCATTTGGATAAACATCACATCTTCCAGTCAAACCAGTGCTCTGCCTGGGTGTAGCAGTGTTAAAACCCCCTGGAGTCTGAGGGGTTTTCAGACACCCTGGTGTAGTCTGACATGCCTTGATTGTTTTACAAATTGTACGCATCTGAGAAAAAATCATTTCAAAGTGTTACACATGCATTTTTCAGAACTATCTCTGCAACAACAGTGTTGAATCAGTAAGAGTGTCATACATCTACATTTTGATTAAATTTACTCTAAACTTAGACTTTCCAAAAACCTATTTTCAGAAGTGCTGATATACTGTGAAAAAACACATTCTAAACATTCCTCACCGGGACCTTTGAGGTCAAAACTTTGTGAACACGGGTCTTGGCAACACACTGCTGATTCTACTTTTCATAAATTGTATGTAATTTTATACTTAGGACATAACAAATGTGAGGTGACACTCTGTTTTTCTCAGTCACTGGCTCCTACGTTGCATATGTATGAAGATAGGTGCGAAAACCGAGGTGCGAGGTCCCCACCCCACTGCCTAATGAATGGCCCATTAGCTGTCACTGCCACAGCTGTCAAAAGAGAAGAGACCAGAGGCAGAGTTTATCACAGTTTATTTCAAAAAAAGAGAACTAAACAAGCAATAAAAACAAAAAAATAAATAACTGGCATGAATTAAAATAAATGGAAAATGTGTTCACATGTAAACATAGTGATAATATACTAAAGATAGTCATACTGTATATCCTTGTGTGTGTATATATGTATGAGTCAGTTCAACAAAAGATGCCAGTCTCTAAAACAGTTTCTGTCTGGCTGCATGCAAAGGTAGACATCACACTGTTCACATTTCCATGGGGTTTTTGCATACCACACAGCTGTTCAACAAGCTCTTCCATGAATGCCTTGTGGGTCAGGCTGTCCTGTTGCATAAGTTGTTGTGGAGAATGTAGGCATTGGTAGCAGCAATGTCCAAGAAGTGAAGAAACAGTTTTCTGTACCACTTCAAAGTTTTGTGCTGAGTTGTGTAATGCAAAATGCTAAACTTGCAGAGCAGATGTGGAAGGACCATGTGTTTACACGTTGGTGGTTGCAGACTTGGTTGACGCCGTCGTCTTTGCTTGGAGGTGGAGTATTTTCCACATTTCTGAAAGAAAAATAATAAGAAATGTGAGCTTCTGAGCAGTTACAAAGATTAGCTATTCATGCCAACAGTCACTACAACTAATAATTACTTGTATTTCAAATACAGTACTTGTATATGACCTATGTATAGCAGTACATAGCATAACAAGCTACATAGGATGACACTATTACATTCACACAGGCCATTTACACATGACATTACCACACTAGGCTAAACATATACAGCCATAAGCCACACTTATGGTACTGGAGCCTCGCATGGTAGTGTTAGCACTCTCAGCATGCACACTCAGATTAGCAACAGGCTACACTTGAATGTCCCGTTTACACAACAGCAGGTTTTTTTTTACATTCATTTATGCTTTCATATACAAAGGAATACTTATTTAATTTATTCTTTATTTTAATTTATCCGGAATTCGCGGAGTGTACACAGTGAGCGCGAAGCGTGGGTTTGTTTCATTTGAAAGGAAATATTTCACTTACCCTTCACAAAAACCCTCCTTCGGATCAATCCGCATCTCAAAATAAATCTTTCTTCGTCACTGTCCTCCCCGCTTTCGTCAGATGAGCTGAAATCCTCTTCATTTTCCAGAACAAAGCTCTCCTCCGCAGTGGCTCCAGCTCCCGTGAGTGCGACATGACGAAGCTCCACGTAAACAATTCCGCGACATGTGGCTCTGTGTTTGGGCGTTTTCATGCAAATTATCAGCCAATGATCCTCCACTAGCAGCTGCCGAATTACCATAGTGTCAACATATGAATGGCAGAACGCGTCTATGGGCGGAACAAAAAAGCTTGTGCCTCAAAAATGTGCCGGTTGTTGTTTACGCTTCTCTCACAAGAATATAAATATATATATCGTTTCATCCTATATATAGTTGGAAAGTAGACCCTTCAAGGTTTCCGAGGTATGTTGTATTTTTTTTTTAGGATAAAATCTCGCAGAGTTATATACGTGTTTATGTGGAATTTCAATTTTATCCCGCCGGCGGCATAGCCGACCTCAAAGGGTTAATTTTAAAATCTGTGAAGTGCACTATGTAGGCAGAATGATGCTATTTGGGATAATATCTTCATCCATTGCTGTTTTGCCACACTGCCAGTGCTAGAGGCAACAGCACTAATCTGATGTGAATAGTGCATGAAATCTAATCTGACTGTTCATATTCATGTCACACGCTCATCCACGTCTTTATGGGCCTTGTTTTTGCACTGGTGCATGGGCATTTTGGAAAAGGAAAGGGCCAAAACTGTTCCAAAATAGTTGTCCTAAATCTCTTGGAGTGCTGAATCATTATGGGATCCTTTCACTGGAACTAAGGAGTCGAGTCCCAACTCCTGAAAACAACCCACCAAACCGTACACTCAGCACAATGGTGTAAGACAAGTTATGTTCCCCTGGCAACTGCCAAACCCAGACTCATCCATCAGATCACCAGACAGAGAAGTGTGATTCGTCACTCCAGAGAAGAGGTCTGCTTGGCTGTGAAAAATTTCCTGTAGCTCTTAACGCACTAATGTGAAGGCCACATGACTTTTGGAGGTCTGTAGTATTTGACACTTTGTGGCTGAGATGCTGTCATTCCCAATTGCTTCAACTTTGTTATAATAGCACTGACAGTTGACCCATTCATTCACAAATGTTTGTAGAAGCAGTCTGCATTACTAAGTGGTTGGATTTATGCATATGGCAATGGAAGTGAGTGGAACACCTAATTCAATTATATGGATGGGTGAGTAAATCATTTTTACAGTATAGTGTAACTGAAATCTGATTTTCTGTGGGCAGACCTAAGGTTTAGGGAAGAAGTCTGAAATGTTGATGGTTTTATTCCCATAAGCATAAAGAATATTGGAGACGGTGGGAGTGAAAGAACAGTGTTATCTTCTTCTTGGCTGAATGACGCTTGAGCAAGAAAACTCCTAACTTCTTCTTCCTGAGCACTGGGGTTGGCAGCCACAATCTCTGTTGCACGAGTGTGTCTGTGTGTGTGTGTTTGTGTTCAAGTGTAAATTCAGAGGACACATTTAATTGTATGGTTTCCATCTCAAATAATGGCATTTACATTAGTAAATTCTTACTATATTTTTATTTTAAATCTCCCATGAGCCCAACATCGGTGCAGTGTGTGTTGGGCGATGGCCGAGGGCGTGGACACTGGTGTTCTGATCCTCGATTACTGACACTTGCTCTTGGAACATGAAATTGTAACCACACTGGTGGGAAAGGAGCCTGAGCTGGTTCATGAAGTTGTGAGGTACCGGCTAGATATAGCTGGGCTCACCTCGACACACAGCATGGGCTCTGAAACCATCGTCCTGAGAAGGGTGGCATGCTCTTTCATTGTGGGGCACCCTAGCTCAATATCTGTATGTTGGGGTTCACTCCAGTGGAAAAGAGGGATGTTTGTGCTAATGTATCAAATAACAGTTTGGATTACCCGGCCTTCTTGAAGACCTTAGAATGGGTGCTGAAAGTGCTGGGGAACTCCTTTACTCATGTGGGCAATGACAGTGAGACCTGAATGGGGCTCTTTCCATAACAAACACCATGTTCAAGCATAAGGGTGGCTATCAATCTGCAAAACTGAAATGAAAAATGACATTCAGCCGGCTCCAAGAAGATTCTGGAAACTGTCAGGTGGTTCAAGAAGGAAAAACTATTTACCACCACCTCTGTATATGATGGGGCTGGGGAGTGGCTGACCTCACCTGGGGACGTCAATGTACAGTAGGAGGATTATTCTGAGGATTTAAAATGGACTTGCAAGTATTGACAAACACACATTTCTTTTGGTGGATTCCAACAAGCCATTTCCACCTCCCTCCACACATTTAAAATTTTAAACTCTGCCAATATTATACTTTTAAAGTGAGTTTAGATTTTTTAGTGCCCTTTTGGTTGAACTCTACTATAGCTACACATGAAGTAGATAAAATCTACCTTTATGAGATATAAATTCATCAAATATGTTTTAATAAATCAAGTCTTAATAAATATTTTTCAGTTTTATGTTGTTGTATTAATGTGATAATGCGATTTAACATATTAAAACATTATTTGTTTTCCTGTTTTAGCAAAAATGTACCATATTTAATTATTACTGACACATTTATGGTTAAACAAATTTAAAAATACTCCTCTATTTTATTAGGAGGTTTGTCCTTTAATCTTTTGGATATATTTATATATAAAGTTTCCATTAAAAGTAAAATCTTCTGAATATTTTCATTTATAATTTTTAGAATGAAAGAAAATCAACCAAAATCAGAATAGAACATGCCAGACATATTCTTAAAAAATCAGAAATAGGGATCTGCCAATAAAATAAAAAAAAAAAATAATAAAAAAAGAAGGATGCGCACCTTCACTTCAGGAAGTCAAAGGGTAAATGGGTACATCATTCACCAAAATCCATCAGAAGTGGAGGATCTGAATAAACATCTGAGAGGAAAATGAGCCAAAGAGTAGGAAATATAACAGGGAAATTACTGCAAGGTCAGGGATTGAACAGAAACCACCAACAAAATTAAAAAAATGTAAAGCCCTATTCTCCCGTAATCCTTCTCCACATTATAAACACCTAGTAGACTTTGCTGAAGGTTATTCATCTATGTAACGCAGTCAGAAATAGAAAAAGGTCTCAGAGAAATGGAAGGGGTAGGGGGGGTGGATATTACATCATTCATTCATTCAATATCTGTAACTGCTTATCCACCAATTCAGGGTCACGGTGGGTCCAAAGCCTACCTGGAACCATTGGGCGCAAGGCGGGAATACAACCTGGAGGGTGCGCCAGTCCTTCACAGGGCAACACACACACACACACACATTCACTCACACACTCACACCTAAGGACACTTTTGAGTTGCCAATCCACCTGCAACGTGTGTTTTTGGACTGTGGGAGGAAACCGGAGCACCTGGAGGAAACCCACGCGGACACGGGGAGAACACACCAACTCCTCACAGACAGTCACCCGGAGCAGGAATTGAATCCACAACCTCCAGGCCCCTGGAGCTGTGTGACTGCGACACTACCTGCTTGAGAGTTTGATTTAAAGATGTTTACATATATATTACATACACATATAGAGGGTGTGATCTAGTTTTCTATAGCTCCCTTGACACTCCCTATAGTGTCCCGATAGTCTTTTTAAGCTTCTTACCATTAAAACACTTAAATAATATCTAAAGCTTTATTGCACTGTACAATTTTTTTTTAAATATTTGTACAGCACTGAGTATAATAAATGTATTAATCTGTGTAGTGTATTCTTAGTATTCTATTGTACTTCCCAGAAGGCTTTAGGGCTGGGACGGGCCCTTATTTTCACAAATAATATTTGATAAATTTGGTGGTAAACTTACAGTTGAAAGACTGCTTCTCTAAGGATAATCACAAGGCAAGGCTTTTTTTTAATCCACAAACCCTTGATCAGAGACAGTTCTGAATACACCCTGTGTGAAATAATACACTGTGTTAAAAAAATCTGAAAATATCTGTTGCAAATTTCTAAGGAATATTCAACACAGTAATTGTACTCAATTTAAAAAATACATATAAAAGGAATTACTACAATTTACTCACTGACTCCACCCTTAATTTTACCCAATAAGTTAGCAGTACACACAGTACACCTTCATAGCTGTTAGAAGTGTTTGTCTCTGAGTCTAAAGCAGTGTGTATAGGGCTGGTGTTTGTAGCTGAAAGTAAGAAGTAGAATACTTACGATATTTATGGAACTCATAATCACTGTATGTTACCCTATGTGTGTACAAACCCCATTTCCAGAAAAGGTGGGTCTGAAAATACTATAAATATTAGTATTTACAAATGTTGAATCTTTCAGTGTTGTTTTTGTAAACTTGAGTAGTAAAGTTGTGTAATGCAAAAAAAGAAGTTTAAGCTTAAAATTCAGATTATTTGAGCTGAATTATTTATAAGGAACAGAATTTACATAAAATCTCATTCAGTTATTTCTATTAACATACTCCTCTAGATAAAGTTAACTTTATTTATAGAAATCACTGTCTTTGATTAGGGACATGCCTAGGCCCTGGCTACGGGGCTACAGCCCTGGGTCTTTTTTCATTAGCACCAGAATTTTTCTAACATCAAATTTGCATTATGAAGAGGGATCCAACACAATTATCGCTCTAATCTAGCAATTTTTTAGGGGCCTAGCCATGGGTGGGCCTGGATTGGCTTGTGCCTTTTAAGGCAACTAAAAAGTGTGAATGAGTGTGTGTGTGTGTTGCCCTGTGAAGAACTGGTGCCCCATCCAGGGTGTGTAACTGCCTTGCGCCCAGTGATTCTGGGTAGGCGCCGGACCCACCATTACCCTGAACTGGATAAGGGTTTCAGACAATGAATGAATGAATGAATGAATGAATGAATGAATGAATTACTGATATGATATTGACTAAAGCTTTTGTCCAGTCCATACCTGACATTGAACTGAGTGTAATGTAGCCTGCTACCCACAATGAATTTGAGGACCCCGGTTTAGTGGATTTAGCACAAGTGTCCTGTGTTTTTGTATGTTTTTGCTGACATCCTGCTATTTTGAGTGCATTAGTTAAGTGCTGACATATTAAAGGGATCACATTAAACCGAAGCCCCTCATAGTAAGATCTGATCTTACAAACATTTGGTAAATATTTCATAGAGCAACATTTCTTCTTGGGGCTAAGCCCAGGTCTGCTCACAGTCTGGGCATGCCCCTGGCTTTGATCATTACAGGAAATTTACTCAAATGTGTTAAGTTTTCATCTTGCTTTGTTGACTGAAAAAGCCCAACAAATCCTACGAAGAGAAATAGGACTTTCCTTAATTTGTTTAATTATCAGAATGTGTCATCTCAGCAGACAAGTCTAACACCTGAAACACCAACAACAATGAAGAGCTTTCAGTGATATTCGTACACTCTCTAACACTCTTTTAGGGGACACGAACAGCATTATAACCCCCGCAGAGTGTAAGAGATCAGACAAACACACAGAAGTTGATCTGATTGTTGTTCTCACAGTGAACCGAAGAGGGCAGTACAGAGACACCACAGAAATACTAAAATGAAAGTGAAAACACTTTATAGTACTGTATTAAAGAGTGTGTCAAAACCCGTACACCACCGCGTATAATAAATGTATTAATCTATGTAGTGTATTCTTAGTATTCCAGTGTACTTCCCAGAAGGCTTTAGGGCAAATTGGGACAGGGCCTCTGTCTCTCAAAAGCTCCACTTTACAGAAAACATTTAAAAGCCTGTGAATACATTTTTTTATAAATGCTATTTGATCATTTTTGTGGTCAACTTAATGTTTACCACAACCCAAAGGCTTAATCCACAAACCCTTGATCAGAGACAATTCGGAATACACCCTGTGTGAAATTATACACAATGTTTCCAAAAAATGCACAAAAGTCTGTTGTATAATTCAAAGAATAATCAATATACAGCGGTTTGAAAAAGTTTGGGCACCCCTGATAATTTTCAGGATTTTCCTTCATAAATCATTGATTGTTTGGATCAGTAATTTCAGGTAAATATAATTATAGTCAGTTAATAAGATGGCGTGGGTACCTGCTGCCATCATGTCTGTTGCACACACCTAACCCCTGTTATGTAAGTGGACAGACGAAAAGTCATTTTGATGCAATGTTGTACTTGTATAACTTTGTATGTGAAAAATAAATCTAATCTAATGGAATGTAATCTAATCTAATCTAATCATATAGCAGATGAACACAGTGATATCTGAGAAGTGAAATAAAGTTTATAGGATTTACAGAAAGTGTGCAACAATTATTTAAATAAAATTAGGCAGCTGCATAAATCTGGGCACCACAACAGAAAAATGACATCAATATTTAGTAGATCCTCCTTTCACAGAAATAACAGCCTCTAAACGCTTCCTATAGCTTCCAGTGAGAGTCTGGATTCTGGTTGAAGGTATTTTGGACAGTTTTTTTTTTTTTTACAAAACATCTCCAGTTCAGTCAGGTTTGATGCTTTCTGAGCGTGGACAGCCCACTTTACATCACAACACAGATGTTCAATAATATTCAGGTCTGGGGACTGAGATGGTCATTCCAGAATGTTGGACTTGTTTCTCTAAATGAATGCCTTAGTAGATTTTGAGCAGTGTTTAGGGTTGTTGTCTTGCTAAAGTATCCAGCCCTGGTGCAACTTCAATTTTTTCAGTGATTCTTGAACATCGTTCTCAAGAATCTGCTGATATTGACTGTATTCCATGTGACCCTCAACTTTAACAAGATTCCCAGTACCTGCACTGGCCACATAGCCCCACAGCATGATGGAACCGCCACCAAATTTTACTGGGTAGCAAGTGTTTGTCTTGGAATGGTAACTGTGCCTGTGGTCTTCGATTTCCTCAGTATGTTCCTCACAGTGGAAACTGACAGCTGAAATCTGAGGTAGCTTTTTGTACCCTTCCCCTGAACCATGATGTTCTTTGTTTTCAGGTCGTTTGAGAGTTGTTTTGAGGCTCCCATGTTGCCATTCTTCAGAGGAGAAAAACCTGCAGTTGGCCTCTTAACCCTTTCTCATCATTGGATTCACCTCTGTATGTAGGTCAAAGGTCAATGAGCCTACAAATTAAACTGTGTTCCAATAATTAGTGCTAAAGTAATTCAAATCAATAAAACGTCAAGGGTGTCCAGATTTATGCAGCTGCCTAATTTTGTTTAAATAATTGTTGCACACATTCTGTAAATCCTATAAACTGCATTTCACCTCTTAGACGTCACTGTGTTCGTCTGCTGTGTGATATATTTAACTGAAATTACTGATCTGAACAACCAATGATTTCTAAAGGAAAATCACAATAATTATCAGGGGTGCCCAAACTTTTTCATACCACTGCAGTAATTTACCACTGCATAGAGTGCACCTTCATATCTGTTATCAGTGTTTGTCTCAGAGTCTACAGCAGGTTTATAGGGCTGGTGTTTGTAGCTATATATTAAATTGGAATATTCAAGATTTTAATGGAACTTTTATATGTGTGTACAAACCTATTTACAGAAAGGAGTGGGGTGGGGTGCACTGGGCAAAATGTCAATAAAAACAGAATGCAATGATCTGAACATTATTAATACACAATATTGATCTTAAAATACTACAAAGATAATATTTCAAACGTTGAAACATTAATTTTTTTTTGTACCAGTCTAACAGCTTCTGTCCTCGAACTGGAACACCAATAACTTTTCAATCTCGGCATATGAACTAATAACCTATATTTATGTGACACGAAGATCACATCAGTGTGAGTGTAGGAGATCAGATGAACACTCAGAAGTTGATCTGGTTGTTGTTCTCACAGTGAACTGAAGAGGGCAGTACAGAGACACTGCACATAAATACTAGTGAAAATGAAAGCACTTAATGCAGACATAATACTGAGATCGCCTGGGGTGAGACTGTCTCTGTCTTATTGACATAGAATAAAGTATTTAGTGTATTTAACTCTTTCTTTACTACTTTTACTGTTGTAACTCAGTGGAGAGACACAGTGGCTGCAGGCACAGATTTAAAATTCTAAATCTACATTTTTAAGGAAATACTGAAATGGTAGAAACCCTGCTGATGTTTTGAGGCAGTGTCTTACAGATAAACCCTGTCTCTTTGTGGAGCTTCATTAAGAACCTGTGCATGTTTTGTTTAAAATGTCGTTATAAGAAAACATCCACAGACCTCACTGTGTGAGATTCTACTGACAGAAGAGAGAGGGTTTTCACTGTGAAGAGGACGTCAGTCTGAGCTGAGAGGATGGGGGGAGGTGAGTTAAACACCAGAACACTGTTTAAACACAGGTTACAGATTTTAAAAGAACTTTAAAAGCCCTTGAGAAGGTGGAACATTCTGTTACCAGTGACAACTACGTAATAATAACAATACAATAAAAAGTAATATTTCTTAGGGTACTTTACATGTCTGTAACAGAATCACAGTAAAATATTATACACCCTGTTTAACACTGGGGGTGGGAGGCTGCAACTGGGGGCGGTACCTGGTTCTTTAGGGGGCACTGGGTGCAGACGGTGGCCACAGCACTGTGGGCGTCCAAAGAGAAAGTGAAAGAATTTCACTACATTATCACTCAGATTCACCATTATTTTACATACTTCTCAAAAAGCTTTAATCTGTACTACAATTTTTACTGCTTTATTTTAGTGACTTCCCCTGCTTTCCTCTGTCCACAGCTGTTTGACATGATGTCTGTATTTGGTCTGCTGTGTGATTCTAAAAACCAAGATTGCAGATTATTAAAGTAGTAAAATACTCACTTCCTTAGTTGTGTCCATACCTGATTCTGAATATGGTGCTCACAGTGGTACTTGGATAACTGAAGATAATGAAATTATATCACGTTTTTATGTTGAAACAGCAGTGATTATTAACAGCTATTAATTCTGTTTCATTTTATGTATTGTTGGTTTCTTTTTTAATGCAGTGTGTAATTTCTTTTTCAGGAACACGGAAGTACTTTCACAATGTGTATGGAAACACACTGAATTCAGATGAGGGATTCATTAAAAAGCTGAAAGTACGAAAAAGTGGCCTGAAGGAGGTGTTTAATGTGGAGGAGTGTGATTTTATTCTGTTCTTCTGTCCCGTTGTGTCTCGACCTGCAACTGATATTAAATCAGCGCTGCCGAAGCTTCAAAGTTTATCAGGTACCAACTGTGATCAGACTGAACCTTTAATGACCTCAGGGTTTAAAGGCTGAATAATTTTGGGGGGGATGAGTTTAATTAATTGATATTTACATGTATCTTTTATTTTTTGTAGACACCAAGCCTGCTGTGGTAGTGGTGCTCCATCACACGTTTGAACCAGACATCACTCTCCCACAGAGCGGAGAAAGTGTAAACAGAAACAACACACTCACTGTGGACTGTGTGTTTCATGAGGACAGAGGATTTCTGGATTGTGATAGTAATCACAGAGCACTGGAGAATTGTAGACTGTGGATTAAACAAATTGTAATATGTCATTTAATACAGATAATTATGCAAACATTTTTCATTGATATAAATCGGTTTAGTAACATAGTAGCACATTTAGTTTACAGTTTCAATACAGTTCCAGAAGTTATTGAGTCTCATCTAGAAAAGTGATATTCAATTTGAGTTTTCAGCAGGAATCATGTTTTTAGTGAGAGAAATCAGTGGAGTGATCTCAAATGCCGGGTAAAACCTCCATGAAAACCTTGTCCTCAAATACAGTGTTGAAAATATTTTTTACAGTTTGCTGGAACGAACTATAGGTTAATAATTGTCACAGAAGGATATTAGTACATTAACTATCAGTGCTAATTATTATCATTACTGAAACAATAATTAGATTAATAATTATATGGTAATCCATATCCCTGATTTCAGTGATTCACTGTAGACTGTAGAAATAAATATTTAAGATGATGTTCTGTTCTGATCTTTCAGGTGCTGAAATCATGTAAGTACTTGATTATTATTTCTGGAAGAATCTGTGAAATAAACAGAAGCTGGAAATGTAGGGATCCTCATGAAGCTCTACAGCAGTAAAGGAGCTTTCTGTTTATAAACCATTTGAACCAGACTGTGATACTCATGTTTAAATCTATTGTCTTTAACTTCCCTAACAGCAAAGACATCCAACAAAAACCCTGGGGTAAATATTTAAACATTTATTATCTTTCTGTTCACTTTACAGCTGAAAATGTACAGCACTCCTGATGGGAAATAATAAACTACTAAATATTCACATTTCATACAATAAATTAAAACAAATGTTCTCCATTTTCTCACTCAGTTACACTTCCCAAAGAAAAAGAAGCAGAAAGCAGGAGAGACGTCACTCTCTGCAGGTGAGAATCTATTCTACAGTGGACAAACATTGCAGATGAAATTACTGTATTTAATTAACTGATAAAGTGCCTCTTACTAATGACTACAGCAGCTGGGCTTTGGCTTATTGTCAGCAGGTCACTGATGTTATATTTATACATGTTATATTTTCCATGGTAGTACTGTTAAACAGTGCACACTTCAAGTACAGTATAGTTATTAAAATCAGTGTATCTGCTTGACACTGAATATCTCACATTAAGAAAGAAATCGCGTGCATCCAAGCTGCTGCTTAATTTTTTTTTCATAACAAAGTAAACAAATGGTGTCTGCAAATACAGCTCCTAAATAATTTTCTAATATTTTTAATTGTATATGTAATTATCTAATGTGACCTTTATGTTTAAGAGTTACCTTTCTTCTAAAACAGTCAGCTGTCATCACAGATGTGTTGAGGGAGAAATGAAATGTAGTTTCTAAAGTAGTAGTTTAAAGTAGTCTAAAGTTTCAGCACTGAAATGATTTCCCTCAGCACCAACGCAAAACAAAGCCCTGTAGGTGAGACTGTGACTCCACTGGCAGCAGAACTAAATGATGGACAGCTAAGTCAAGCTCTGATTGGCTAAATAAAAGTGATGACAAATGAGAAGCACATTCTCTGTTTAGGAGCCGTGGAGTATCCGCCCCTCGCTCTGGTTGAGATCAACGTGTCACAAACAAATTATGGTCTCAACAGTCTCTCCTCAGAAATACGGGACAAAACTCTATCGTCCTGTTTGGGTCCAAAACACAACACTGCATTTAGTGTTCAAATACGGAATGGTTGGGGACTTTAATCATGTCCCCCTCGCCCTTCAGCTCTGAATCTGACGGGAATGTGCATCTGTGCGGAAAAGTCAGAAACATAACATTTACAAAGCATGCTACAGGAGGAGGAGGGAGTGGGAGGTTGCTGCCTAGAAGAAAGGGAACATCTCACTTAAGATTGAGCTAAAAAAAAAAGTAATGCTGTGTTCGCCCCGATACTGATTTTTGAGATCGGATCATTTCCACTCACTTTTGTTTCATGGACTGTGAACAACATATATTTTATCCTTCAGATATAAACAAATGTGTGAATTTTGGGTGTATTAGTTTTTTTGATTTGTGCTCTCATTGTAACATTGGATTTGTTAAAAAAAATTAATTAAAAATAAGCACCAAGGCTTCTGAGGAAACTTCTGAGTCTTTGATGATTATCAAGAGAGTTTTATTGTCAATTCTGCATATGTACAGGACATACAAAGGATTGAAATAACATTACTCTCCTCTCCAAGATGCAGTAACATTTAACAAAAAATAGACTAAATTCAACTAAGCTAAGTATATAAATATATGAAAGTGAACAAACAGAAGACAAGTGCAGGACAAACGATACCAGCAGCTCACTGATAGACATACATGAGACAATGGGACAGTGACTGAAGACAAACATCCTACTGGAGGTAGGATACTGGATGTACAAGGCAGAGTAGACAATGGTGCAAGATAATTGTATAACCACTACAAACCGGATTCCAAAAAAGTTGGGAAACTAAACAAATTGTGAATTTGAAAATTGTGAAAAACTGAATGCAATGATGTGTAGGTGCCAACATCTAATATTTTATTCAGAATAGAACACAAATCAAAAGTTTAAACTGAGAGAATTTATCATTTTAAGGGAAAAATATGTTGTTTCAAAATTTCATGGAGTCAACAAATCCCAAAAAAGTTGGGACAAGGCCATTTTTTGCCACTGTGTGGCATCCCCCCTTCTTCTTACAACACTCAACAGACATCTGGGGACAGAGGAGACCAGTTTCTCAAGTGTAGAAATAGGAATGCTCTCCCATTCATGTCTAATATAGGCCTCTAACTGTTCAATCGTCTTGGGTCTTCTTTGTCACACCTTCCTCTTTATGATGCGCCAAAGGTTCTCTATAGGTGAAAGATCTGGACTGCAGGCTGGCCATTTCAGTACCCGGATTCAACCCCATACCATCAGTAATGCAGGCTTCTGAAAAGGAGCGTTGATAACAACTTGGGTTATCCTTGTCCTCTCTGGTCCGGATGACATGGCGTCCCAGTGGTCCATAAAGAACTTCCAATTGTGACTCATCTGACCACAGAACAGTCTTCCATTTTGCCACACTCCATTTTAAAAGACCCCTGGCTGAGTGCAAACAGTTTCAGCTGGCAACGGCGGATGGCACGGTGGATTGTGATCACTGACAATGCTTTCTGGATGTATTCCTGAGCCCATTCTGTTATTTCCTTGACAGTGGCATTCCTGTTTGAGGTGCAGTGACGTTTAAGGGCCCGGAGATCACAAGCATCTAGTAGAGTTTTATGGCCTTGACCCTTACGCACAGCAATAGTTCCAGATTCTCTGAATCTTTTGATGATGTTATGCACGGTTGATGATGATAACTTAAAAGTCTTTGCAATTTTACGCTGGGTAACACCATTCTGGTATCGCTGCACTATCTTTCTGTGCAACAATGGTGGAATTGGTGATCCTCTTACCATCTTGGCTTCAGAGAGACATTGACACTCTGAGAAGCTCTTTTTACACCCAATCATGTTGTCAATTGACCTAATTAGTGTTAATTGCTGTTCGTTATATGCTCAAGTTTCTTTTTCCAGGCACTTACTGCTACTTGTCCCAACTTTTTTGGGATTTGTTGACACTGTGAAATTTTGAATCAACAAATTTTTCCTTTAAAATGTTACATTTACTCAGATTAAACTTTTAATCTGTCATCTATGTTCTATTACGAATAAAATATTGACATCTGCCATCTCCACATCATTGCATTTAGTTTTTATACAAAATTTGTTTAGTGTCCCAACTTTTTTGGAATCTGGTTTGTAAATAAAGTGAACAAGTGCATACCGGTTATATTGAAAAAGTTCAGTTAGGTCTGATGAGGAGCTTAAGTGACAGTACCAATATAAACAGAACCGGTGTCAACAGTAGTGCAAAAACAGGCTGGTTAAAGTGGTTGAGTGCCTGCCTGATTTTCAAAGTCACGGTTGGGTATTGATGGTAATTGATGAGGTTGCTGAGTAGTGTGTGTGGGGGGCAGAAGTGGGAGGGGGGCAGAGCAGGGAGAGAGTTCAGCATTCTCTCCCTGAGCTATCCCTCAGTCTGCTGGTCCTAGCCCTGAGACTACGCATTCTCCGCTCTGATGGCAGCAGGCTGAAGAAAATGTGTAGCGGGTGGGTGGGATCACCTGCCAAGCAGAGGGCTTTTCGTAGGAGGCGGGAGCTGTATAAGTCCTGAAGGCAGGGGAGAGAGGTACCAATCATCTTCTCAGCAGTTCTCTCAATACGCTGGAGGGTTTCATGGGTTAGCAGAGTGAACAGAGGGGGGCTCAGCACACATCCTTGGGGAGCCCCCGTGTTCACAGTGATGGTGCTAGACGAGTTACTGCCGACCTGTACTGCCTGTGGTCTTCCAGTCAGGAAATCAAGCAGCCAGATGCACAGTGATGTGTTCAGTCCCAGTCTGTCCAGTTTCTGAATGAGCTGTTGGGGGATGATTGAGTTGAATGCAGAAATGAAATCAATAAAAAGCATTCTGACATAGGTGTCTTTCTTGTCCAAATTAGTAAGGGTTGAATGGAGAGCAGTGGAGACAGCATCATCAGTTGAACGATTTGATCGATATGCAAACTGGTAGGGGTCCAAGGAGAGGGGGAGGGAAGACCTGATGTGTTGCATGACTAGCCGCTCGAAGCACTTCATAAGGATGGAGGTAAGTGCAAACGGGCGGTAGTTGTTGAAACAGGAGGGTGATGACTTCATTGGGACAGGGATTATAGTGGTGGCTTTGAAGCATACAGGGACCACAGCCTGACTCAGTGAGGTGTTGAAGATGTCAGAATACAACTCTGCACGTTTGCCGCAGTCCTTCAGCACACGACCAGGTATGCTGTCGGGTCCAAGAGCTTTCCGAGCATTGATCCTGCTGAATACACTCCTCACCCAGTCTGAGGACAGTGTGAGCACCTGGTCTCCAGGGGGGGGGGGTGGATTTATGTGCCGGGGTATGGTTTAGTGCCTCAAACCGAGCGAAGAACCCATTCAGGTTGTTCAGCAGAGAGGAGGTGCTGTCACAGGTCTGTGGCAGGGGTTTGAAATCCGTAATGGACTGAATTCCCTGCCACAGGCTCTGAGTGTCTCTGCTGTCACTAAAGCGTTGGGCTATCCTCTTGGAGTGCTGCCTTTTAGCCTTTCTGATGCCATGGGACAGGTTGGTCCTAGCTGTCTTCAGGCCTGCCTGGTCTCCAGCTTTGAAGGCAGCATTCCTAACCTTGAGCAGCTTTTGGACCTCACCTGTCAGCCATGGCTTCTGATTGGCATGAATGGTGATGTTCTTGAGGACAGTTACATCATCAACGCACTTGGTGATGTAGGCAGAGACAGTTTCTGTGTACTCCTGAATATCTGTGGAGTTGTTGTAAGTAGCAGCCACTTTAAACACATTCCAGTCTGTGGTGCTAAAACAGTCCTGAAGTGCCTCTGATGAGCCACCCGTCCACACCCGTACCTGCTTTAGATCTGGTTTGATGACTTTAACCAGTGGTCTGAAAGTTGGCATTAACATAATAGTGAGGTGATCAGAGGCGCCAAGGTGGGGGAGGGGCAGGGCTTTGTAAGCTCCTCTCCGTGTGGTGAAGACCTGGTCTAGAGTGTTGTTGCCACGTGTTGGAAAGTCTATGTGTTTATAAAGTCCAGAAAACTTGAAATTGAAATCCCGAGCCAGGATGAGAAAAGCATTCGGGTGTGCTGTCTGCTGCTCACTGATGTGCTGATACAGTTCATTCAGCGCTTCACTCCTGCTGTTGGTGGAGCTTAGGGGAAGATAGACAGCAGCTAACAACACAGCTGAGAAATTCCTCGGTAGATAGAACGGTCGGCACTTAATAACCTTCAGTTCCACTACCGGTGAGCAGTATTTGCAGACCAGAACAGTGTTACGACACCAAGCATCGCTTAATGTAATCACAGAGCCTGCCGCCACGTGTTTTACATTCAGTGAGAACTCTGTCCGTCCGGTTGCAAGTTAGCCGCTCGAGCTGAACAGCGTGGTACGGGACGCTATTGTTGAGCCAAGTTTCGGTGAACACATAAACACAACAGTCTCTCACGGTCTTCTGAATTGACTGAAGTAAGCGGATATAGTCCAGTTTATTATCCAATGAAGGTACATTGGCCAGTATCATGGTGGGGATGGCTGGCTTGTGTGGGCTAGCTGCTAGCTTCGCTCTGATACCTCCGCATTTCCCCCTCTTCTGCAGCCTCTCACTCCGCTTGTGACACTTCCATTGTGGGCAAGGCGCAGCATTGGGGGTCGGTGATGGTGCCGGTATCCTGAGCAATCCGCGGATTCGCAGCTCCTCGCGGAGTTTGGGGGTTAAGTTTCAACCGCGAGCTTCTGGCGACATCAAGCAAGGATTCACGGCTGTATGAGTGTTCCGGGACATGAACGCAGGATGGATACGTAACAACACTGCAACTTGCAAGACAAACACATTTTAAACACTGTAAACTGTATACTCGGGAGAGAGAAGCCACTGTGTGTGCACACGCCGCCTTTATGAGGATTTTAGCCCTCTGGGTCTGAGAGCTTTACCCGTCTGAGTCTGAGGACTTTACCCCTCTGGGTTTGAGGGTTCCACCCAACTGGGCCTTAGGGTTCCACCCATCTGGGTCTGAGGGCTTTACCCCTCTGGGTCTGAGGACTTTACTCCTCTGGGTCTGAGGGCTTTACCCCTCTGGGTCTGAGGACTTTACTCCTCTGGGTCTGAGGACTTTACCCCTCAGGGTCTGAGGGCTTTACCCCTCAGGGTCTGAGGGCTTTACTCCTCTGGGTCTGAGGACTTTAACCCTCTGGGTCTGAGGGCTTTACCCCTTAGGGTCTGAGGGCTTTACCCCTCAGGGTCTGAGGACTTTACTCCTCTGGGTCTGAGGGCTTTACCCCTCTGGGTCTGAGGGCTTTACCCCTCTGGGTCTGAGGGTTCCACCCATCTGGGACTGAGGGCTTTACCCCTCTGGGTCTGAGGGTTCCACCCATCTGGGACTGAGGGCTTTACCCCTCTGGGTGTGAGGGCTTTACCCATCTGGGTCTGAGAACTGTACAACTCTGGGGTCTGAGGGATTTACCCCTCATTCATGAAACCTTTGTAAAAACATAAGATAACAGCATGTAAATTATGAGGAAACATTCCTGAAAACGTTCCCCAGAGTTTTTAGTAGAAATTGTGTAAGTTAGTGAATACCAAATAGTTGCAAATTTACATTAACATAATCTCTGCCCATACATTTCAAACGAATGTCTTATAAGGAAGCGCCCAGAACGAGGTACTGCAGCAAAATGCCTTAAACATCTCTAAAGAAAAGCAAAATAAAATCAGAAAACAGTTTTCAGATTCGTTCTATGTATTTTATTTACTCACAAATGGGAAAGTATAACGTAGTATAGTAAAGGTTTATTTTTAAACAAAAATAAAAACAAATAACATTACAGTAAGTAGTGATATGCTGTGTCTAAAGTATTGGTTTAACCAATACAGTGCAGATTTGTTTGAGGTTATTATACTTCATTATGTTAAATAAAGTTTATTGTTGATTTCACAAATCCATATGATCAAGGAGAACATCTGGAAACAAACTGTTTTCTTCACACTCACAATACATACTTTTAGAAAATAATATCCTATTTTGTATTTATAATTCTATATATTTCTATACAAACACCACTCTACATTATTTAAAGTAATGATAATGCTAGGGATCTAAGACATTTGCACACTGCTGTGCATTCACGGCATGATTTTTGGAGGTGCATCTCCCGCACAGGTTCGGGAAGACAACAGAGCTAAAACTGAACAGAGACCCCACTCAGCTGATAAACTATAAACCTGTATCGTCTCTATAGTCTTTATAGTTCTCTGTGTGGAGTTTAGACAGAGACTTTAGACCCTTTTATATCACGCTGATCCAGATTAAGTAACTGTCTGACTACACGAGGGACAAAATAATTCAGCAAGCAATGGCCCTTCAGCCACAGGAAGTTGCTCTGAATAACAGGCTGCACCAGGGGGAGGACTGTCTTGTGAAATTTCATTTGATTATTAATAAATGTGTTATTTATTTATTTAGCTCGTGCCTTTTAATTATTTTTTATTAACTTTTATTTAAAGTTCAGTTCGGTCAGATTATACGTTCAGTGTCTGTCGGACATTGCGCACACTTTACGCATTTTCAGGAGCAGGTGTAAATTTTATTTGATTATTTAAATTTTTTATTACATTTTTTTTTTTTTTTTCATTTGTGCATTTTAATTAGTTTTGATTACTAGTTTCATTATTTTAAATTTTCTTTGAAGTTCTATCTTTTGGACATAGTAAGCGTTTTCAGAAGCAGGTGAAATATTCGTACCTGCAAACAGTTTCCAAAAGAATTTCAGATTTTGTTTTGTCACACAGAGAAACTTTTATATTCCCCCTCAGTGTGTCTTAAATGAGCTCGGGCCCAGAGAAGACAGTGGTGATTTTGGGATTCTGGTATTTGTTTGTATTAGCTGTGAGAAAACTGAAGAGCAGGGCTAGAAAATCAGTATAAAATATCATATCAAAGATAAAGCACAATTATTGATCATTGTACAACAAAATGTGTCTTCTGCATTTAACCTATCTGTGGCAGGGAGAACACACACGCCGGACAGGCCAGAGGCAGAGTCCCCCAAGATTCAGGACAGGCCAGAGGCAGAATCCCCTCAGCACAGGCCAGAGGCGGGGTTCCCTCAAGACGCAGGACAGGCCAGAGGCGGGGTCCTCCAAGATGCAGGACAAGCCAGAGGCGAATTCTACTGAGCTGTGAGGAAGGACCGAGAAAGAGAACTAATCCACAGGACAAGAAACAAGATAAGACCAATCCACCACAGGACAGGGAACGTTGCAGAGTTACTTTAATTAAGTTACAGATTTAGTATAAGTAAAGAAAATTATATTTAAATCAAGTTTTTTTTTTTTTGTTGTAATCCCAGCTACACAGAGGGTACACAGTGAGGTCAGTTATTACCCCAGCAGCAGTGTTTATATTCTGTAGGCATATATATATATATATATATATATATATATATATATATATATATATATATATGAATACGTATGAGGTGTATGTTATGTACTTTATATGTATTTTATTGAATTTCTTCCATCATCCAGTTTTAGAGTTTTTTTTTTTTGCATTTTAATCAAGAACCCATTGGTCCTGATGTTTAAGATAAAGAGCACACAAGGTGTACTGATGAAAATGTTTTTAATAAATGAATTTTACTGACAGTGGAAGTGAATGCTTGTGTAATTCACTTTAATTTAGGTTTCCAACAAATACACAATAAATAAATAAATTAATTAATTAACTCATTGTTTGTAAGCCTTATCCAGTTCGGATAAACCCACACAGACACAGGGAGAACACACCACACTCCTCACAGACAGTCACCTCAGTGGACAGTTCCTCTGGTGTGTGAAACAGTGGAACTGTGTTCTCTGGAGTGATGGGGTTCCTCTGGTGTGTGGAACAGTGGAACTGTGTTCTCTGGAGTGATGGAGTTCCTCTGGTGTGTGGAACAGTGGAACTGTGTTCTCTGGAGTGATGGAGTTCCTCTGTTGTGTGGAACAGTGGAACTGTGTTCTCTGGAGTGATGGAGTTCCTCTGGTGTGTGGAACAGTGGAACTGTGTTCTCTGGAGTGATGGGGTTCCTCTGGTGTGTGGAACAGTGGAACTGTGTTCTCTGGAGCGATGGAGTTCCTTTGGGATGACTTTGAGTTTCAGAACTAATCATAAACTAATCACACACCAGCAACTGAACTTAGTGATGTTTATGTGCCTGAAGGCCATCAAGTCCTCATAGCAATTAAATTTAAGATGATTTTATCATTCATTCATTCATTAATTCATTCATTATCTGTAACCCTTATCCAGTTCAGGGCGGCGGTGGGTCTGGAGTCTACCCAGAATCACTGGGCGCAGGGCAGGAACACACACTGGAGGGGGCGCCAGACCTTCACAGGGCGACACACACACATTCACTCACACCTACAGGCACTTTTGAGCCTCCAATCCACCTACCAACGTGTGTTTTTGGAGTGTGGGAGGAAACCCACGCAGACAAAGGGAGAACACACCACACTCCTCACAGACAGTCACCCGGAGCGGGACTCAAACCCACAACCTCTAGGACCCTGGAGCTGTGATAGAGACACTACCTGCTTCTCCACCATGCTGCCATTCGTTTTATCATGTAAAATTAAAAATTTAATCATGGCCATGATGAGCAAAACTGAAAGTACAGACACCCTCCCCCTGATCTCACCCTAACGACTCTATGCCGTGTTAATGTTTCTGTAAATGTGAAGGAATGAAGTCGGCCCAGTGAAGGGAATACGCCGGGGCTCTTAATGTGTTGGGAATTTATAGTTATGGGTTTTTTTCAGTGTGTTGTATAATTTACAGAATTAGAATGAGAATAGAATGTAAACAGTGCCGAACTGAAAGCTCGTTGATTTAATAAAAGTGGTATTCATTAAAGAATATTTGTTGTAACCATAAATTACAGTATCTTTTGAGTCTAATTGCACTGACATTCACTTTCACTTACTGTGCAGTAGTTTAAAAAGCACCAACAGCTGGAGCAGGTTTTTCCAGACTTTCTCTGTCATGTCTGATGTAGAAGGACTGTCATCTCAACAGACCGGTTTAACTGAGTCTTTACAAAAGAAACAGAAATGTAAAGCCCTCAGGGTATTTCCCACAATCTGAGTATCTTCACTACGTCACACTTCAGTGTCAGAGGAACACCAACTGATAACAGCCTGTAGTTCACTGTTCAGTTTTAATTCGTTTTAAACATTAAGAGTGATTTAAAGCCTGTGTTATAAATCTCAGCGGAGTGAGAGCGCTCAGACGGACACACAGCAGGGGATCGGGCTGTTGTTCTCCACACTGAACTAAAGAGGGCAGTACAGAGTCAGTGCAGTGTGAGATTATAGTAAAAGTGAAAACATTTACACTGGTCGACCTGCTGGGAACAGCTGGGGTTAGTAGCAGTAATATTTCAGTTGTAATACAAACACAAATATTAATTCAGTTTTGACCTGTTTATTCATCAACACTGCTTGTGTCTGTGCGTGTTCAGGTAAGTTATCTGTTGTCTGATGTTTATTTACTATGAGTTATTTTAATTATGGAATAGAAGAGTAGACTCAGCGCAGGAAACATTAATACAATTAAGATATTAAATATGAAGACAGAATAAGAGTCTTACATTTAACTGAGATAAAAGATAAAGCATTAAGTCATGATGCAATGATATGAAAGAGTTATGAGGGTATTCTCTCAGCAGCTACTCATCAGAAATCAGTGTCTGTGATAGAATCATACCAGAGCTATCTGTAAGATCAACAAAGGAATGGGAGATACTGAGATTCTGATGCAATTTTACTTGCTGTTTCTGAACAAAGGACACTTTTTCTGAAAGTCTTTTTGAGTTAAACATTTCATCACTCACTAATTAAAGTGACGTATGAGTCACTTTACATATGAAGAATTTCATGTGTAAGAGAGTGCACCAACCTGCCGTAAAGCTTATGAAAACGATGAAGGAACAAATACCCAACCAGAGGTGTCTGTCTAGTGTGAAGCAGTGTGGTTTTATTCTGATTTATTCTGAATTTTAAGTGAAAAGGACATTACATAAATGCCTCAAAATAAGCCTCAAAATGTTCCAGGTACAAGCTGTGGTCAGACTGAAGCTTTAATGCACTGAAGGTTTTGAAGATAATAAATGTACTTCAAGAAAATGGCTGAGAGAATAACTATGTCTGACTGAACACATGCACTGTTCTTCACTAGACACAGAGCCTACACCACTATAGCAATGCCAGCCATAGTCCATTGTTAGAGCAGTGGGTTTAGAACTGCAAGGTCTTTGGCTTGATTCCTAGTACCATCAGGAAAATTGGAGCGGGAGACTCAACATTTATGGCTCAAATGTAAAATTAAAGTGATTTTCCTCTTATATTTATTACATATTACAATGATCTGAACCCTGCTGTAACCAGCGGGTTTTGGCGAGCAGTCAGAGAACCAAGAGCCATCAACCAATAGTATTCACTGAGAGAAAAGCCCTGGCCCCACCCCAAACTGTCAAAATCCCTCCCATTTTAAAACCTGGGTGTGAAAAGTGAGGAAAAAGAGCTCAGTGCACAAGGGAAACTTTAGAATCAAGATCCATTAAAGAAAAATATTTACAAGAAAAAGAAATAATTTAAGAATGAGATTTTGATTACTATTCACGAGCACAGAGAGAGGAATTACACACACATTACTGAGCACTGACAGGAAAAACCTCATGGTAAATCATCCACTCTACAAAGACCACAGAACAATGAAGAAAGAGCAGGAACTACATCAAGTTTTAGATTGCATACGTCAGCTATTTAACTCTATGGATCCGAGTTATTTAAATCTGCAGAATGTGTGAGTTTCAAAAATCAAAGCAAAGTAAGGAATTCACAGAGCAATCTATTACTAAATCCAGAAGTGGGCACTGTTGAGCACAGTCCCTGAAACACAACAAACACAAACTGTCATAAACAGATTAACCCTGTTTAATTATTTTAAAAATTTTACTGTGGATTAGAGCTTCTTTACCAGATCTGGCAGATTTTCACTTACACAACAGTCTTCAAAATTTACACATGTGCGTACAGATTTACAGCTTTTAAAAATTGCTGTGCTTTAATTAGTATAGGAAGCAATTTAAACCCACCACACAGGTGTAAGAACCCAGTTATTAATTTGTCCAATTTTTGTTAGTTTACATTTCTCATCTGTAAAATTAGCAAAAGCTAAACTTAAAAGGTTACTCACAAATATCAAACGAAGTAAGAGACTGACAAAAACTGTTCAATGTCTTTTGTCTCATTAATTGCAAACAGCTCCAATCCAATAAAAAGGTAAGAGTTTAGACTCCTTCTGTAAACCTGATATTTACACAAATCATATCAGATGTATTGTTTCAGTGAATTACAAATAATTATTCTATGTTTTGATGAATTTGTGAATAATTGTGTGTAATATCTGTTTCCAGAAATGGCAGCGCGACACTATGAGCCAGATGTAGCACAGCTGGTAGATGAGGAGTTTATGCGAAAGCTGAAAGAACAAATTCCTAACCTGAGGGAGGTGTTTAGTGAGGAGGACTGTGATTTTATTCTGAATTACCATCACATTGACCCCAACGCTAAACTGGACCCTGCCACAGTGCTTCAAAATCAGCCAGATTCTACAGGTACCAGCTGTGGTCAGACTGAAGCTTTAATGCACTGAAAGTTTTAAAGAACTGAATGAACATTAATGCTGAAGTAGATATTTTTTTCTTAGAAAACATTTTATTTCTTGAAATACTCTACATCCTGATAGCAATCAATTAATTGAATGAGCTGAGGGCATAAATAATTTCCCTTTATAGGCCACAGGAGTGTAACTGTGATCAATCATTCCACACAGACTGAACAAATTGAATTAATGGCTCACCTGCCATTCACTATATTCACCACAGTATTCCCTCGTCTGCTTTCGTATGGAAATGAACTTCAACTCTTCTGGGAAGGCTTTTTACAAGGTTTAGGAGTGTGTTCATGGGAATTTTGACCATTCTTCCAGAAGCGCATGAGTTATGAGATATGACTAGTTCTTTGACCTTGTTGAAGGGCAATGCAAACACACCAGTTTCTGTGGTTTAGAAGAGTAGATTTAGGATGGTGAAAGTATGGGAGAAACTTCTGTGGAAGTTTACTGTGTTCTAACAAACAAAAAAGCTTTAATAAAGGCCCAAGAGATTAACTGTATCTGACTATAGACATGCATTATTCTTCTCTACAGACAAGAAGCCTTCTCTCATAGTAAAGGTCCATCACACTCCTGACTCAAAGAGCACTGCACCAGAGACCAAAAGCAGTTACGAAGAGAAAAACCTCATTGTAGAGCTGTTCTACAAAGATCATGGAAAAGTGACACACCACAAGAATGAAGAAATGCAACGGTCTATAAACTGGATATTTCAGGTATTTAATTGTTTTTAACTGGTTGATGAACTATCATGATTTTCCAAACAGGTTAAACAGCATTAAGGCCCACACTGACAAAATACAAACACATAAGAACTGGAATTCATTATTTCTTTCACTATATTAAACATATACTAGACCTAAACTGGGGGCTCACCCCCTAGAGCAGTGGTCGCCAACCAGTCAATCAAAATCCACAAGTCGATCGTCATATATCATGGCTGCTTATTCTGTATCCACAGTGGTTAACTCGCTAGTTAAGCAGGGACAACGGCACAGTCACACAGGGTTGCTGCTTTGAACAGTCTCTATGCTGTTGGAGCGATAATGTTGAGGGTGCTGATGTTTTCAGGTTAAAAATGGGCAATATTACAAACAACAATATGAGGGAGTGTCATACTATGCCCCAGTGTTCTGTCGAGTTGTGCTGCCTGGTTGAAATGTGCTGATGAAGGTAAATAATATTTAGAATAGTAAATAAAGCACTCTGTAATTACCCCGAATGAAAAAGAAACAACAGCGTGACTGTAACATTACAAATTAAATTTAGAGCACTTGTTAAGGTGGAATGGGAAATCTGAATAAGGAACTGGCTAATAAGATGCTAAATTCAGGCTTGTGTATTAAAGCAGTGGATCATGAATATCCACGCTTTCAGTCGCCAGATGCCACACAGCAGTGAGTGAAGAACGAATTTACCCAATGAAGTGACAGTAATATTTTCCAGTGTGCCATCACCCCACAACTAAGGGGAGAGAGAGCACTTCTAGGATAATAACCAGGAGTTCAGAATCATTGGAGCCATTCAGCAGAGCTTATTGTTCTCTGTGTTGGAAAATTGGTCCAGTGTTGATGCTTGTCTTGTTTCACTCTTTTTTAGTGGCAGTTTTTGTGGAAGAATGCCTTATTTTTCCTCAGCGGAGGATCAGGGGCATTGTTGTGTTGTCCTGAATGTTTAGTAGTCAAATCCAGCATTTTACTTAGAGAAAGCTTTGTGGTCTGTGTTGGTCCTGTTGCAGAGGGCAAAACATACATGGGGAGGGCGGGTCTATCTGCTGTCCTGAGGGTGAAAAAAAGCTTTGGAGAACAGCAAAACAGAGCAGTGTGTGGCTTTTTTTCTCTGCTCAGGACGTCTTAATTTGAGTTAGACCGGCAAACAACAAATTCCCAATGTAAAGCTTCCTACATAAATAATTACAAATTATCATACATCTCACTTTCAAAGCACCAAACCTGACAGTCAGCCAAAACACTGGCTTCAACCTGTTATATTACACATAATCTAACAGACGGTACACTGCACGATGACACTTCTGTTTATAAACTCCTCTTTTAGGTAAAAGATCTAAAATCATCGGAGACGCGTGAGTACCACAATTATTATATTCCTACTCTGACATTAAAACTGGATAAATTAAACATTAATAAGAACTAAGACCAAAACAGCTTCTGCTTTTAGATCTCTGGGAAAGATGTCAGTAAAAAAAATAAACCAAAATATATTTTCATTTCTCTTTGTAGGAATTTTTTTTTTTTGCGCAGCGTGTCTGGGAAAACAAAGAATTCAGATGAACAGTTTATAAAAAAGCTGAAAGAACATGTCATTTTTTTTTAACAGAAAAGCTGAAGTTTCTGCGCGTTGTGTCTGGAAACACACTGAATTCAGACGAGGATTTCATAAAAAAGCTGAAAGAACAAGTCCCCGACCTGAAGGAGGTGTCTACTGTGGAGGAGTGTGATTTTATTCTGTTCTTCTGTCCCATTGTCTCTCGAGCTGGAACTGATATTGAAGCAGCGCTGCAGAAGCTTCAGAGATTATCAGGTACCAGCCGTGATATGTGTGTGTGTGTGTGTGTGGGGGGGGGGGGGGGGTGGTGTTTGATCAATTTGGATCATGTTGGTTTATGTATTTATTTGTCTGTAGACACCAAGCCTGCATTTGTAGTGGTGCTCCATCACACATTTGATCCTGACAGTGTCGTACCAGACAGCAGCAGAATCATAAAGAGAGAGAGAACACTCAGTGTGGACTGTCTGTTCCATGAAGATCAAGGATTACTGCAGTGCTCCAGAAATGAGGAAGCACTCTATAATATTTCAAAGTGGATAAACCCTCAGGTATTTTGTGCCTCAATTTTTCCCGTTTATAAAAATTAATTCACATTTTCAAGCCAGTGTCCACAAATTAATAATTATATAAAAAAATACATACATACATACATACATACATTTTCTTTTCCGCTTCTCCATTTCAGGGTCGCGGTTAAAAAAAATACAGCAGCCTTAAATTAAGATATGGTAACCTTATGTAGTGCACCATGCAAGACATGAAAGTACTAAATTTAGGGCATTATATATTTCTGTATTTATTCATGTGTGAATCTGAAATCTCGTGCTGTCTGTGTGTGTGCAGTGTAGTTTATGAGTGATATGATTCACTGTAGAGGGAGTGAAGAGCAGTTTGTGTTTCAGTCAGAGACACACTGATATAAACGCTGCATTTTGGACGTAAACCCAACATCACAGATAACGGAGGTTTAAAAAATCTCCACATTTGAGCATTTTTGAAAATCTCTTTTCAGTCACATGCAATGCCATGTTTGTGTGGACAGGAAGCCAAAACACACCAACAAATCCAAACAGGGTCTGAGAGGGTGGATCATATATGAGAATGACTGACTGTGGCATTGCCATGGCAATGTAAAAATAGGCTTCAGTCAGGGATTGTTGGTGCTAGCGATAAGCTAGCCCAGTCTGGTTCTAACCACCACTGCAGTGGATAAGATACAAGGACCCTTGTTCAATGTTGCACCAATGCACCAGTTCTGATACTGGTGAGGCAATGTGTCACTTCAAAATCAAATCAAAGAATAACCCATGTCAATCTCTCTGTGCTGCTTCAGAGCATAATCACAATAAAACTAACAGGTAATGGTTACATTAACAGGCAGAGAGTGGCTTCCAAACAGTTATATAAATGTATTTATACTGCATTTCAGATTGTTAAAATTAATTTTACATGTTCCGCTAAACACTGATATTTTGACCATTTTAGGAAAAGCCTCAAGCTGTACCACAAAAAAGTAAGTCAACTCATAAATTAGATTAGTACTGGAAAGTTCATGTTCCCAGAACATCAAGAAACTCAATTTATATCTGTCCCCCTTTCAACACCAGACAACACAGAGCCAAAGACCATGGTGAGTGTAAAATATTTACACATCGTGTGCTTCTTATTTTATAAATATTATTAATATTTTGCTAGCATAGACCACACACAGAGACCACAGGGGACAGGGCGAACTCAGGAGGCTTTGGGCTGGAGTTGTGGGTGGCTTGGATACGTGTGTGTAATGCAGTGCCCCCCACACAGGGCTTGAGTGATACAAGAGCAGGGAGGAGACGGGGTGGTGGTGAGTGTGATGTTGTTCAACACAGGGAGAGTGAAGGGGTATAAATCGAGCGGTGGAGAGGTGATTGAGGCATGGTCTGGCTCCCAAAACTACATCATGTTATGACTTCACAAATTGGGCTGATTGATTTGGGGAATAAACCTCACAATGCTCTTGACAATGCAGACTAAAATTAAACAGTGACTTTCTTTTCTTTGTATATATTTTACTTGTTTGTGCAAAACAAGTATTCTGCTCCTCAGTTTTGTTAAGGCTAAAATTAATAAAAAGATTTGTATAAACATATACTAGAGGCCAACCCATATGAGAAATATTAGGTACATATTTTAGACTTTATTTCAAGTGACAATCATGTACCCATTAGCATTAAAGTTACCTCATTGTTTAATAAAAAAATATTTTCACATAAGAACTATTACCTTAAGTATCAAAATGAACCTGTACTAACGTTACTGCTGATTATCTATTTATTTATTTATTTAAATTTAAGAACAATTTCTTTCATTTTGCAATAATAAATGTTGGTTTTACAGACAATTTGAACATTACTTTTCAGTCAAACCAATATAACTAGAGTGAGTTTAGCTATTTGGTTAATAAGTGTGCATGATATAAATCAGTATAAACACAAAATCAATCCACCAGTGTTCCCTAATTCTACAAATTCTTTTACACTGTGCTACATAAATATATTCCAATTTTATTTAATTAATTTAATTTAATTAATTTAATACAACTTTTCTTGTTCAAATATTACATCAAAGATTCATATAATTATAAATTTTATGAACACTTCCTGCATATAAACACTTTTTGTCATCCTTGTTTAGACAAAAGAACAGTCCACATGTAAGTCATCTCTCATGTTAAATGATTACTAAATATTTATAGTTAAACACAATTAAGATTCTCTAACACTGATGTAAATGTATGTGTATATTTCTAATTTAAACAGTTCATAAATTGTTTTGCTGCCTTTCGCCATCTCTAAATACATCAAAAGCCGAAGACACAGAGCCACAGGTGAGAATTTATTTATATTTACAGCCCTCAGTCTCAGCATTTTAGCACTGAACATCTACTGCACAGGACACGGAAATATCTTTAAAACCAGAACTGGAAAAAGGGAAAAGGGTACTGCACAAAGTCCAATCATATCAGGGCTGAACGAAAGAAAGAGTGTATCTTTTAAACTGTTACAACAAACTATTTTTAAAAAAAGGCTAAGGAAATTAATAAGTTCATTCATTCATTCATTCATTATCTGCAACTGCTTATTCAATTCAGGGTCGTGGTGGGTCCAGAGCCTACCTGGAATCATTGGGGGCAAGGCGGGAATACACCCTGGAGGGGGCGCCAGTCCTTCACAGGGCAACACAGACACACACACACATTCACTCACACACTCACACCTACGGACACTTTTTGAGTTGCCAATCCACCTACCAACGTGTGTTTTTGGACTGTGGGAGGAAACCGGAACACCCGGAGGAAACCCACGCAGACACGGGGAGAACACACCAACTCCTCACAGACAATCACCCAGAGCGGGAATCAAACCCACAACCCACAGGTCCCTGGAGCTGTGTGACTGCGACACTACCTGCTGCACCACCGGGCCGCCCAATTAATAAGTTAATTCCATCAAATAATTTTTGTATAAACACATTATTAATATGTTAACGTTGACACTTTTATTTTATTATAAACAGAAATGTTTAAGCCAGTTCTGTCTTGAAATGTAACATTTTTTGCTTATTTAACTGCAAATAGACAGAAAATTATATATGTTTTTAACATTAAAACTACCCATTAGCTATAGTAAGACCAAAGACTTTAGCAGGTCAAAATAATAACATGAGACAAAAATTAACACATTTCTACTGATTACAAATAGCAAAGTCTACTCAGATGTGCAGCTATACAAAGGCTTCAATATTTTACAGATATTCATTTATATATTTATTTCAAGTTTCATCAACTCAGATTTTTTTTTATTTCAATTTAAGGCAAAAACTCAAGAAACTCCATGGAGATGTAAGTCCTACATTGCTATATTTAAATCACTGGCAGCTTTATTTCATGTTTCATGCATATTGCATGTTTCATCTGTTGCTCACATTTGCTGTTAGAGTTACAGTAAACCGACTGTAATATGAGTGTCATAATGTGGTCTGCTGTAAAGTTACAGTAAACAGACTGTAATATGAGCGTTATAATGTGGTCTGCTGTAAAGTTACAGTAAACCGCCTGTAATATGAGCGTTATAATGTGGTCTGCTGTAAAGTTACAGTAAACCGACTGTAATATGAGTGTTATAATATGGTCTGCTGTAAAGTTACAGTAAAACGCCTGTAATATGAGCGTTATAATGTGGTCTGCTGTAAAGCTACAGTAAACCGACTGTAATATGAGCGTTATAATGTGGTCTCCTGTAAAGCTACAGTAAACGGACTGTAATATGAGCGTAATAATGTGGTCTGCTGTAAAGCTACAGTAAACCGACTGTAATATGGGCGTTATAATGTGGTCTGCTGTAAAGCTACAGTAAACAGACTGTAATATGAGCGTTATAATGTGGTCTGCTGTAAAGCTACAGTAAACAGACTGTAATATGAGTGTTATAATGTGGTCTGCTGTAAAGTTACAGTATACCGCCTGTAATATGAGCGTTATAATGTGGTCTGCTGTAAAGCTACAGTAAACCGACTGTAATATGAGTGTTATAATGTGGTCTGCTGTAAAGCTACAGTAAACAGACTGTAATATGAGCGTTATAATGTGGTCTGCTGTAAAGCTACAGTAAACAGACTGTAATATGAGTGTTATAATGTGGTCTGCTGTAAAGCTACAGTAAACCGTCTGTAATATGAGCGTTATAATGTGGTCTGCTGTAAAGTTACAGTAAACAGACTGTAATATGAGTGTTATAATGTGGTCTGCTGTAAAGTTAAAGTAAACCGCCTGTAATATGAATGTTATAATGTGGTCTGCTGTAAAGTTACAGTAAACAAACTGTAATATGAGTGTTATAATGTGGTCTGCTGTAAAGTTACAGTAAACCGCCTGTAATATGAGTGTTATAATATGGTCTGCTGTAAAGCTACAGTAAACAGACTGTAATATGAGTGCTATAACGTGGTCTGCTGTAAAGCTACAGTAAACCGCCTGTAATATGAGTGTTATAATATGGTCTGCTGTAAAGCTACAGTAAACCGCCTGTAATATGAGTGCTATAACGTGGTCTGCTGTAAAGCTACAGTAAACCGCCTATAATATGAGTGCTATAACGTGGTCTGCTGTAAAGCTACAGTAAACCGCCTATAATATGAGTGCTATAACGTGGTCTGCTGTAAAGCTACAGTAAACAGACTGTAATATGAGTGCTATAACGTGGTCTGCTGTAAAGCTACAGTAAACAGACTGTAATATGAGTGTTATAATGTGGTCTGCTGTAAAGTTACAGTAAACCGCCTGTAATATGAGCGTTATAATGTGGTCTGCTGTAAAGCTACAGTAAACCGCCTGTAATATGAGCGTTATAATGTGGTCTGCTGTAAAGCTACAGTAAACAGACTGTAATATGAGCGTTATAATGTGGTCTGCTGTAAAGCTACAGTAAACCGTCTGTAATATGAGCGTTATAATGTGGTCTGCTGTAAAGTTACAGTAAACAGACTGTAATATGAGTGTTATAATGTGGTCTGCTGTAAAGTTAAAGTAAACCGCCTGTAATATGAATGTTATAATGTGGTCTGCTGTAAAGTTACAGTAAACAAACTGTAATATGAGTGTTATAATATGGTCTGCTGTAAAGCTACAGTAAACAGACTGTAATATGAGTGCTATAACGTGGTCTGCTGTAAAGCTACAGTAAACCGCCTGTAATATGAGTGTTATAATATGGTCTGCTGTAAAGCTACAGTAAACCGACTGTAATATGAGTGCTATAATGTGGTTAGCTGTAAAACTACAGTAAACCGCTTGTAATATGAGTGTTATAATGTGGTCTGCTGTAAAGCTACAGTAAACCGACTGTAATATCAGTGTTATAATGTGGTCTGCTGTAAAGCTACAGTAAACCGCCTGTAATATTAGTGTTATAATGTGGTCTGCTGTAAAGCTACAGTAAACCGACTGTAATATGAGTGTTATAATGTGGTCTGCTGTAAAGTTACAGTAAACCACCTGTAATTTGAGTGTTATAATGTGGTCTGCTGTAAAGCTACAGTAAACCACCTGTAATATGAGTGTTATAATGTGGTCTGCTGTAAAACTACAGTAAACCGCCTGTAATATGAGTGTTATAATGTGGTCTGCTGTAAAGCTACAGTAAACCGACTGTAATATGAGTGTTATAATGTGGTCTGCTGTAAAACTACAGTAAACCGCCTGTAATATGAGTGTTATAATGTGGTCTGCTGTAAAGCTACAGTAAACCGACTGTAATATGAGTGTTATAATGTGGTCTGCTGTAAAACTACAGTAAACCGCCTGTAATATGAGTGTTATAATGTGGTCTGCTGTAAAGTTACAGTAAACCACCTGTAATTTGAGTGTTATAATGTGGTCTGCTGTAAAGCTACAGTAAACCGACTGTAATATGAGTGTTATAATGTGGTCTGCTGTAAAGTTACAGTAAACCACCTGTAATTTGAGTGTTATAATGTGGTCTGCTGTAAAGCTACAGTAAACCGCCTGTAATATGAGTGTTATAATGTGGTCTGCTGTAAAGCTACAGTAAACCGCCTGTAATATGAGTGTTATAATGTGGTCTGCTGTAAAGCTACAGTAAACCGCCTGTAATATGAGTGTTATAATGTGGTCTGCTGTAAAGTTACAGTAAACCGCCTGTAATTTGAGTGTTATAATGTGGTCTGCTGTAAAGCTACAGTAAACCGCCTGTAATATGAGTGTTATAATGTGGTCTGCTGTAAAGCTACAGTAAACCGACTGTAATATGAGTGCTATAATGTGGTTAGCTGTAAAACTACAGTAAACCGCTTGTAATATGAGTGTTATAATGTGGTCTGCTGTAAAGCTACAGTAAACCGACTGTAATATCAAATCAAATCAAATCAAATTTATTTATATAGCGCTTTTCACAACTGATGTTGTCACAAAGCAGCTTCACAGAATTCCAGTAAGACAAGATTTGACATGAAATGTAAAGACAAATGTAAAACCCTCAAGTGAGCAAGCCAGGGGCGACAGTGGCAAGGAAAAACTCCCCCAGCTGAGGAAGAAACCTTGGGAGGAACCAAGGCTCACAAGGGGTGACCCATCCTCCTCTGGTCAATCTACTGGTGATGATAGTTAGTAGTCCATGAGAACTTCAGTGTAGGGACAGCTTCAAGGCACTTGGTGGTTGCTGGAGCGTGGGCAGCTGGTCTGAAGCGTGGAGGAGGATCTCGACAGTCATCCATCAGTGTCCAGACAGACAGGTGGGCAGTCGTTTACTCTGAAAGATGTAAAGGGATGGAATTAGTTTTGAACTGTTTTGTGTTTATGAGTGATATATGAGTGATGTAATATGAGTGTTATAATGTGGTCTGCTGTAAAACTACAGTAAACCGACTGTAATATGAGTGTTATAATGTGGTCTGCTGTAAAGTTACAGTAAACCACCTGTAATTTGAGTGTTATAATGTGGTCTGCTGTAAAGCTACAGTAAACCGCCTGTAATATGAGTGTTATAATGTGGTCTGCTGTAAAGCTACAGTAAACCGCCTGTAATATGAGTGTTATAATGTGGTCTGCTGTAAAGCTACAGTAAACCGCCTGTAATATGAGTGTTATAATGTGGTCTGCTGTAAAGTTACAGTAAACCGCCTGTAATTTGAGTGTTATAATGTGGTCTGCTGTAAAGCTACAGTAAACCGCCTGTAATATGAGTGTTATAATGTGGTCTGCTGTAAAGCTACAGTAAACCGCCTGTAATATGAGTGTTATAATGTGGTCTGCTGTAAAGTTACAGTAAACCGCCTGTAATTTGAGTGTTATAATGTGGTCTGCTGTAAAGCTACAGTAAACCGCCTGTAATATGAGTGTTATAATGTGGTCTGCTGTAAAGCTACAGTAAACCGACTGTAATATGAGTGCTATAATGTGGTTAGCTGTAAAACTACAGTAAACCGCTTGTAATATGAGTGTTATAATGTGGTCTGCTGTAAAGCTACAGTAAACCGACTGTAATATCAAATCAAATCAAATCAAATTTATTTATATAGCGCTTTTCACAACTGATGTTGTCACAAAGCAGCTTCACAGAATTCCAGTAAGACAAGATTTGACATGAAATGTAAAGACAAATGTAAAACCCTCAAGTGAGCAAGCCAGGGGCGACAGTGGCAAGGAAAAACTCCCCCAGCTGAGGAAGAAACCTTGGGAGGAACCAAGGCTCACAAGGGGTGACCCATCCTCCTCTGGTCAATCTACTGGTGATGATAGTTAGTAGTCCATGAGAACTTCAGTGTAGGGACAGCTTCAAGGCACTTGGTGGTTGCTGGAGCGTGGGCAGCTGGTCTGAAGCGTGGAGGAGGATCTCGACAGTCATCCATCAGTGTCCAGACAGACAGGTGGGCAGTCGTTTACTCGGAAAGATGTAAAGGGATGGAATTAGTTTTGAACTGTTTTGTGTTTATGAGTGATATATGAGTGATGTAATATGAGTGTTATAATGTGGTCTGCTGTAAAACTACAGTAAACCGCCTGTAATATGAGTGTTATAATGTGGTCTGCCGTAAAGTTACAGTAAACCACCTGTAATTTGAGTGTTATAATGTGGTCTGCTGTAAAGCTACAGTAAACCGACTGTAATATGAGTGTTATAATGTGGTCTGCTGTAAAGTTACAGTAAACCACCTGTAATTTGAGTGTTATAATGTGGTCTGCTGTAAAGCTACAGTAAACCGCCTGTAATATGAGTGTTATAATGTGGTCTGCTGTAAAGCTACAGTAAACCGCCTGTAATATGAGTGTTATAATGTGGTCTGCTGTAAAGTTACAGTAAACCGCCTGTAATTTGAGTGTTATAATGTGGTCTGCTGTAAAGCTACAGTAAACCGCCTGTAATATGAGTGTTATAATGTGGTCTGCTGTAAAGCTACAGTAAACCGACTAATTTGAGTGTTATAATGTGGTCTGCTGTAAAGTTACAGTAAACCACCTGTAATCTGAGTGTTATAATGTGGTCTGCTGTAAAGCTACAGTAAACTGACTGCAATATGAGTGTTATAATATGGTCTGCTGTAAAACTACAGTAAACCGCCTGTAATATGAGTGTTATAATGTGGTCTGCTGTAAAGTTACAGTAAACCGCCTGTAATTTGAGTGTTATAATGTGGTCTGCTGTAAAGCTACAGTAAACCGCCTGTAATATGAGTGTTATAATGTGGTCTGCTGTAAAGCTACAGTAAACCGACTGTAATATGAGTGCTATAATGTGGTTAGCTGTAAAACTACAGCAAAACGCTTGTAATATGAGTGTTATAATGTGGTCTGCTGTAAAGCTACAGTAAACCGACTGTAATATGAGTGTTATAATGTGGTCTGCTGTAAAGTTACAGTACACCACATGTAATTTGAGTGTTATAATGTGGTCTGCTGTAAAGCTACAGTAAACCGACTGTAATATGAGTGTTATAATGTGGTCTGCTGTAAAGTTACAGTAAACTAACTGTAATATGAGTGTTATAATGTGGTCTGCTGTAAAGTTACAGTAAACCACCTGTAATTTGAGTGTTATAATGTGGTCTGCTGTAAAGCTACAGTAAACTGACTGCAATATGAGTGTTATAATATGGTCTGCTGTAAAACTACAGTAAACCGCCTGTAATTTGAGTGTTATAATGTGGTCTGCTGTAAAGCTACAGTAAACCGCCTGTAATATGAGTGTTATAACGTGGTCTGCTGTAAAGCTACAGTAAACCGACTGTAATATGAGTGCTATAATGTGGTTAGCTGAAAAACTACAGTAAACCGCTTGTAATATGAGTGTTATAATGTGGTCTGCTGTAAAGCTACAGTAAACCGACTGTAATATGAGTGTTATAATGTGGTCTGCTGTAAAGTTACAGTAAACCACCTGTAATTTGAGTGTTATAATGTGGTCTGCTGTAAAGCTACAGTAAACCGACTGTAATATGAGTGTTATAATGTGGTCTGCTGTAAAGTTACAGTAAACCACCTGTAATTTGAGTGTTATAATGTGGTCTGCTGTAAAGCTACAGTAAACCGCCTGTAATATGAGTGTTATAATGTGGTCTGCTGTAAAGCTACAGTAAACCGCCTGTAATATGAGTGTTATAATGTGGTCTGCTGTAAAGCTACAGTAAACCGCCTGTAATATGAGTGTTATAATGTGGTCTGCTGTAAAACTACAGTAAACCGCCTGTAATATGAGTGTTATAATGTGGTCTGCTGTAAAGTTACAGTAAACCACCTGTAATTTGAGTGTTATAATGTGGTCTGCTGTAAAGCTACAGTAAACCGCCTGTAATATGAGTGTTATAATGTGGTCTGCTGTAAAGCTACAGTAAACCGCCTGTAATATGAGTGTTATAATGTGGTCTGCTGTAAAGTTACAGTAAACCGCCTGTAATTTGAGTGTTATAATGTGGTCTGCTGTAAAGCTACAGTAAACCGCCTGCAATATGAGTGTTATAATGTGGTCTGCTGTAAAGCTACAGTAAACCGGCTGTAATATGAGTGCTATAATGTGGTTAGCTGTAAAACTACAGTAAACCACTTGTAATATGAGTGTTATAATGTGGTCTGCTGTAAAGCTACAGTAAACAGAATGTAATATGAGTGTTATAATGTGGTCTGCTGTAAAACTACAGTAAACCGACTATAATATGAGTGTTATAATGTGGTCTGCTGTAAAACTACAGTAAACCGCCTGTAATATGAGTGTTATAATGTGGTCTGCTGTAAAACTACAGTAAACCGCCTGTAATATGAGTGTTATAATGTGGTCTGCTGTAAAGTTACAGTAAACCACCTGTAATTTGAGTGTTATAATGTGGTTTGCTGTAAAGCTACAGTAAACCGACTAATTTGAGTGTTATAATGTGGTCTGCTGTAAAACTACAGTAAACTAACTGTAATATGAGTGTTATAATGTGGTCTGCTGTAAAGTTACAGTAAACCACCTGTAATCTGAGTGTTATAATGTGGTCTGCTGTAAAGCTACAGTAAACTGACTGCAATATGAGTGTTATAATGTGGTCTGCTGTAAAACTACAGTAAACCGCCTGTAATATGAGTGTTATAATGTGGTCTGCTGTAAAGTTACAGTAAACCGCCTGTAATTTGAGTGTTATAATGTGGTCTGCTGTAAAGCTACAGTAAACCGCCTGTAATATGAGTGTTATAATGTGGTCTGCTGTAAAGCTACAGTAAACCGACTGTAATATGAGTGCTATAATGTGGTTAGCTGTAAAACTACAGTAAACTGCTTGTAATATGAGTGTTATAATGTGGTCTGCTGTAAAGCTACAGTAAACCGACTGTAATATGAGTGTTATAATGTGGTCTGCTGTAAAGTTACAGTAAACCACCTGTAATTTGAGTGTTATAATGTGGTCTGCTGTAAAGCTACAGTAAACCGACTGTAATATGAGTGTTATAATGTGGTCTGCTGTAAAGTTACAGTAAACCACCTGTAATTTGAGTGTTATAATGTGGTCTGCTGTAAAGCTACAGTAAACCGCCTGTAATATGAGTGTTATAATGTGGTCTGCTGTAAAGCTACAGTAAACCGCCTGTAATATGAGTGTTATAATGTGGTCTGCTGTAAAGCTACAATAAACCGCCTGTAATATGAGTGTTATAATGTGGTCTGCTGTAAAACTACAGTAAACCGCCTGTAATATGAGTGTTATAATGTGGTCTGCTGTAAAGTTACAGTAAACCGCCTGTAATTTGAGTGTTATAATGTGGTCTGCTGTAAAGCTACAGTAAACCGCCTATAATATGAGTGTTATAATGTGGTCTGCTGTAAAGCTACAGTAAACCGACTGTAATATGAGTGCTATAATGTGGTTAGCTGTAAAACTACAGTAAACCGCTTGTAATATGAGTGTTATAATGTGGTCTGCTGTAAAGCTGCAGTAAACAGAATGTAATATGAGTGTTATAATGTGGTCTGCTGTAAAACTACAGTAAACCGACTATAATATGAGTGTTATAATGTGGTCTGCTGTAAAACTACAGTAAACCGCCTGTAATATGAGTGTTATAATGTGGTCTGCTGTAAAGCTACAGTAAACCGCCTGTAATATGAGTGTTATAATGTGGTCTGCTGTAAAGTTACAGTAAACCACCTTTAATTTGAGTGTTATAATGTGGTCTGCTGTAAAACTACAGTAAACTAACTGTAATATGAGTGTTATAATGTGGTCTGCTGTAAAGTTACAGTAAACCACCTGTAATCTGAGTGTTATAATGTGGTCTGCTGTAAAGCTACAGTAAACTGACTGCAATATGAGTGTTATAATGTGGTCTGCTGTAAGTGTAATATAATATGTAATATGAGTTATAATGTTGTCTGTTAATCTTTCCCTCACTGACAGTACACAGCTTAAATCAAGGTCCTCAGGTGAGTGTTTTATCATGGTCTCATTCTAGACATTTTATTGACTAGCTGCATTTAAATAAACCTTAGATTTTCAATTTATTTTCCTTTTCTTTTCTACACTCTTTTCCTCAGGAGACAGTCACTTCCCAACCAGCAGCAATGGAGCTGTCAGAGCAAATAGGTGAGTGTGAGAGAAATGAGCATAAATAGTGTTTCTCATTAAATTTCATATTATCTTGACTCTGACTTTCATTTTGAGTGTGCCTTCTTTTCTCTCAGTGAAAACAAACTCAGATTCGGACGAGAATGTGAGTATTAAGTCAACACAAAAAGAAATAAAAACTTTAAATGTAAAAAACTTAAATAAGTATTCTGATTTCTTTTCCCTGTAGAAGACAGTAAGCTCTGAAATGAAAGCAGAAGAAAATGCAGGTAATGGATTAGTTCAGACACTGTGTTAAAAGATTTAGAATAAAAATAAACCCTTCTGAACCAGTGCCTCCTAAAATGCAGGGTACACAGAATCTGTTTAACTATTTACCTGACTATGTCTAGTTCAGGTGAGGGAATGACAATAGTCCTATAGTACGCATACAGCAAAAATACAAAAGATAAACTGAGAACTGGAGGACCAGAAAAAACTTCTGAGACGACAATGAGCGAAAGGCGAACCAGTCAAAAAGAGCAGGACAGGAACTTCAAAGTATTACAAGGACAGGGAATGAATGGAGAACTCTGTCCAGATCCTCAGGAGGAAACTCTGAATAATCTGGACAGTTTAAACACATCTACTGACAGCGTAACGCCCTGGAGAAAACGCAGCAGAGGAGGACACAGAGCAGAGTACGTTTATAACGACTGAAGGAACATAGTGAGTGTCACAGCATCACCTCAGGACTGCAAATATGAAGAACATCACATGAACAAATTTATCTGAACAGACACCACTAACTAAAGTTAATGGAGCAGCCATGTTCTCCAGATTCTTCTTCACATTATAAACACTGGTTATACTGACACCTAGTGGATATTTCAGCGACTGTACTATTTTACATATGGCTTCCCATTCAGAAACTACAAAACAGCTGGATTCTTCAGTCCTGTCTCACTTACAAACGCTCACAGACTCGAACCCACAATAAGAGTGTCCTCCTCACACATGAGCACAATAACACTTTGCTGAAAGTACAGTGATACCTTGAACTTTTAATTACGAGTTTAATTCGTTCTGTGACTAAGCTCATAACTCAGTTTGCTTGTAAATCAAATTAAAAGTCCCCATTAAAATGAATCGAAATGTTATTAATCCATTCCAGCCCCAAAAACCACAACACTTTTTTTGTTATGTGTTTTTAAATAAGAAAAATGTAATTTATAAATGATTAATAATGTATAAAAAATAATACATAATAAAAGAGAATGTAAAGAAATAAACTGGTTCTATTAAGTGTATTTACCTTGAAGATCAGAGGAAGATATTGGCGCAGGTGGAGGAGATTGGAGGAGGACGTTGGGGACGTTTGTTTTCGTGCTCTATCGCTTAACTTCACTTACTCACTACACACTTAAAGCTACAATGCTACAGAAAACACTGATTTGACAGAGATGCAAAAGCTGCACTTTACAGAAAACATTTAAAAACATATAAATAAATAAATTCATTCATTCATTCATTCGTCTGAAACCTTTATCCAGTTCAGGGTCGTGGTGGGTCCAGAGCCTACCCGGAATCACTGGGCGCAAGGCAGGAACACACCCTGTGAAATTATACAGATGCTGAAAATGTCTGTTGTAAAATTTATAGAAATAATCAACATAATAATTGTTATTAACAAATCAGACATGACACTATTCAGCTAATCAGATCTGAGCACAGATGACACACTGGGCAGGGCTCCAGACTCCACTGTCCTGGGGCTAATAAAAGACCAGGGGATGCGATAAAATCTCTTCTAGGACACCGACGTTGTGGGCAGTAAAACCAGATACATTATAAATAAGATCAATCACCAGCTGAAATATGAAATATCTCATTATGATACTTGTTTTTATTAAAATTAAATGTTTTTATTTTTGTATTTTGCAATTTAACTGAGGTTGAGTCTATATTTAACATAATGCCACCCTCAGTTTAAATTTGAATTTATAAAAGTGGTAAATGATAATTTAAGTATAATTTGTTGTAACTATAAATTACACCATCTTTCAACTCCCCTTGAATAGACGTTTGGTTTCAGTCACTGTGCAATACATTAGAATGAACCCACAGCTGAAGCAGGTTCGTCCAAATTTACCCCATTTTTCCAACTCAGCAAACCAGTTTAACTGAGTCTCTAGGAAAGACAAAGGCAAAAATGTAAAGCCTTTCTCACAATGTCTTCACTACGTCACCCTTCGGTGTCAGAGGAAGACCAACTGATAACAGCCTGTAGTTCACTGTTCAGTTTTAATGCGCTTTAAACATTAAGAGTGATTCAAAGCCTGTGTTATAAATCTCAGCGGAGTGAGAGCGCTCAGACGGACACACAGCAGGGGATCGGACTGTTGTTCTCCACACTGAACTAAAGAGTCCGGTACAGAGTCAGTGCAGTGTGAGATTATAGTAAAAGTGAAAAGATTTACACTGGTCGACCTGCTGGGAACAGCTGGGGTGAGTAGCAGCAGTGTCTCTGTGTTAATTTTTAATGTAACTATTAATTCTGTTTATTATTAACTTTATATAACTCTATATTCATTAATACAGTTTGTTTGTGTGTTTATTTTGTTATCGGTTGCTTAATTTATGTTTTATTAGGAATCATTTTAGGAATTTTAGACTAACTTTGGGAACATCAAAAACAACTGAAGAACACATGTTAAGACTGAACACAAAAGCCTAAAATGAAACAATTATAAGAGATTATTTAAGTCTACATTTTAAATATGGAACAGTTATGATTGCGTGCTGTGCTGAGCTTTTGATCAGATAACTGTGTGATAACATCACAGCGTTGCTATCTTTAACAACTGCCAGTAATGAGACACTGAGAATCTGGTGCAGTTTTACTTACATTTTACTTGATGTTTTTTCCCCAAAGGACACGACCTTTTCTGCATGTTTTTGAGTTAAAAACTTTAATCAGAGAGAAATTTAGAAGCCTTTATCATAATAATATTTTAGTCAGATTAATTGGGAATGCATGTCTAATGCTGCGATGAGGGTGTATTTAAAACCTCAGATGCACAACTGGTAGATGAGGAATATCTGAGAAATTCTGACTGCATTGTTCTTCACTAGACACTAAGCCTTCTACTGTAGTAAGTCCAGTCATGGCCTACACCAGGAGTCTTCCAACTACGGCCCGCTGATTTAATTTGACCAGCCCCTTTAACTACGGCAGCAAAGCACATGTTGTCTGGCGAAGGGTGTAGAGTTGGGTAGATACCATATGGATATCTCTATATTCCAATCCAGCGACTACTGAATTGTACCTAGCAGTCATTTTGGATGAAATACAATAAAAAAGGTCCGTCAGCGTCTAGTCAATGTTTTGATTCAAACAGTTAAGATCTTGTCCTCGAGTCCTGCGTCCCGAACCCACGCCGTTTCTCCCCAAAGTGTGAGAGGCTGTGGCTGTAGGGAGACAAACATGCAGCTGGGTGAGAGACGTCACTCACATAATTTCTGATCCAGCTCTTACATTAGATAAACAAATTACTTCTGTCATTAAACAAGCTTTTTTCAACTGAGACGCCTTGCTCAGCTCAAACAGATTTGATCATTTATTTAAGGATCTTATGATTGTTATTTATGCTTTTATTACATCTCATCTTTTATTACATCTCGTCTTGACTACTGTAATTCCCTTTATATGGGGGTCAGTCAGTCTTCTGTAGTCCGTCTGCAGCTTGTTCAAAACACAGCTGCTAGACTTCTTACTGGCACTATGAAACATGACCATATTCCTCCATCCTTGGCTTCACTACACTGGCTTCTGATCAGGAACAGGGTTCAGTTTAAAATTTTACTGTTTGTTTTTAAGACTCTTCATGGTTTATCTCCACAGTAACTTTGTGACATGGTCCAAGTCCTTATAACGTGCACAGGTCTCTTTGGTCTTCTAATAAAATGCTGTTAAAAATCCCTTACTTTCTTTTAAAACACAAGGGTGACCGTGCTTTCTCTGTTGCTGCTCTGAATCTGTGGAACTCTTTACCAAATGGTATCAGATCCATGTCGTCTATTGAACAGTTTAAATCCTGTCTTAAGGCCTATCTTTTTTCACTTGCTTATGACTGTGCTTAAATATCAGTCATTCTCATCAACCTCAGTTTCACTTTCAACTTACACTTTTTTTACTATTTTACTAAGTTCTTACTTGTAATTTAGCCATTTTTTTGTTTCTGCTGTTTTACAGCACTTTTAGTCTGCTTCGGCTGTTTGAAACGTTCTTATAAATAAACTGAACTGAAATTGAATTGAATTAAAGGCATTTAGTTGTTTGTTTAATTTTTTCTGTTGGGAATTTTATCACAGAGAGTTTCCATTAAAACTAAGGCAAAAATAACACATTTATAGTTACAAGTCTAGATTGGGTTACATCAGGGACTGAAGAATGTAAGAAGCTTTGTAAAATGATACAACCTTGATAACAAAGAATTAATCATTATACAAAACAAAAATATACAGGAATTGTTGCAGTCGATGTGAAGGTGCAGTTGCTCCTAAAGTTTTACTCAGGATCTTAATCTCCTTTTAACTTTTATCTTTATAATTTTTGGGTGTGAACTTAATCGTTATGTGAGGTCTCAATGTTTGGTTGTGATATCCATTCCATACTGAACAGAGGAAAATAGATTTTTAAGGTTGAAGTCTATATGATTTGGCTTGTTCTCAGAGATAGGCAGAGATCACAATAAGGGCCTATTGATGGTCTGCACTAGCGCTGGGCAATTAATCAAAAACTAATCAAATTCAGAATGGAAGCAACCTAAACACAGAGACCGACTGAGTGACTCAAGCAGCAAGTACAAAGAAAATTGCAGTGTCTGTGGATTGGACGTGTTGTGCTTGACTATAATTAAGACAACACTGAACAAGAAGAAGTCAAATGTAACCATTGAGATAAAAATTTTTGGAAAAAATTTCCCAGCTTTAAAACTGGAGCGTATTTACAGCACAAGCCTCATCACTGAACTATGAGGGTCAACAATACAAATACAAAATAATCATTCATTAATTATAATCATGGTAAAATATACAATTAATCATGATATTGATTTGTGCTCATATCGCCCAGCACTAACCTCCACCCTTGTTGATTAGACAGTCTCCAGCTGTGAGGAGAGCCACTGTGTCAATAAATTGTATTACCAAGGGTGCAAAGTTGGGTGATTGGGTCGTCCCTCAAACTACCTTGATTTTTATGGAAAGCAGAGGGGGGCTTGACAAAAGATTTGTTTTGTAGCCTTTGAATAAACAAGAGATCCTAACTTGGGGGCATCTGATGAACTTGACAGAGATTTCTCTTGAATCCACTACAGTACAGACTTCAAAACATTACACTTCACACCGAGATTATTTACAGCTCAAAACCATTGTTGTGATCTCATTTTTTCAGAAAATAAATTCAGTTGAAACCCACCACGCCTTTGTTAGTACCTCGTTAAACTGTGTTAAACCGACTCTTTAAACTGTGTTCAATGTCTCTTGCCTCATTAATAGTAAACACCTCAGATCCAGATGCTCAGGTGAGTATTTAGACTCCTGTAAACTTGAGTCTATTCACACTACTGTGTTTCTGTTTCAGGATAAACTGTCAAATTCTGAAATGTTGCAGAGAGGTATGAACTCCTGAATAATTGTGTGTAATGCCAGTTTCCAGAAATGGCGGCGCTCCATAATGTGTCAGAAAATGCCCAGCTGGTAGATGAGGAGTTTATGGGAAAGCTGAAAGAACAAATTCCCAACCTGAGCGAGGTGTCTAGGGTGGAGGACTGTGATTTTATTCTGAACTACTGTCATTTTGACCCTGATGCTGGACTGGCCCCTGCAACAGTGCTGCATAATCAGCCAAATTTTCCAGGTACCCGTTGTGGTCAGACTAAAGTTTAAATTCACTGAAGATTTTCCAAGGCAAATATATATATAAAAGTTGGAATAGATGATATTTCTTTAAAAAAAACTTTGTTTTATATTTCATTTGGCTTAAAATACTTCTTACATCCCAAAAGCAAACAGTAAATTATAGTAAAAGTTCCTTTTTTTATATACGCTACAAGGTGGTATAAACCCTGTGCAAGCATTTCACGCAGACTTAAATAAGTGCTTAAACAATGGCTTACTTGCCTGTCTAAAGCTGCTTTAACAATCCCTGACCTCCCTATGCACTCGTGCTGCCCATGTGCAGAGATGCCACACTCACCATTGACGACTGAAGAGGTGTGTAGAAAAGAAAGATGGCATGACTTAAGGCTTTCTAACATCACAAGGCTTGAATAAAGCCAGAGAGCAGCCAGATTGAACATCACTGTAGCTGTTGGATGTTTTCCTACACTTGAATCAGACATGAGGTCAGTAAATAATACTGGAACATGGAGTTTTGGGCTCCTGAATCCTCACTTGATCGTTCTCTCTCACAGACCGTATGAATAGATGGAAGACCTTGAGGGAGAAAATTCATACAAATAAACTCACTATGAGGAACAGGGACCCATGTGTAAAGAAGTTGTATCTGTTTCTTTACTCACTGGCCACATACAGAATAAACTATGTCCCAATAGCACCCTTAACCCTACAAAGGGCACATCACTGAATATAAAATTAACACTGACAGTCCCAATGTTAGGGATACAAATGATTTTAGTATTTGACATGAATCTAACTTTGAGTGCATAAAAAGTCATTACCTACACTGTGCACTACATAGGGTGGAGTAAAATATTCCAGACTTAGTGTTTGTTGTGAAGTGATGCAAACAAATTATGCTGTTCCTGTGTTATAGAAGAGTGGCTTTAGAAGGAGGGTGAAAGTGGGGTGAGGGTTTTTTAGTTGGACTTTCCTGGTTTTGTAGAAAATTCCTTGTTTCTACAAAAAGCATCATCTGATTTTACATATGCATCATTCTTCACTACAGGCATCAAGCCTTCTCTCATAGTAAAGGTCCATCACACTCCTGACACTGTAAGTACTGCAACAAGGAGCAGCAGCAGTTTACATGGAAAGAAAAACCTCTCTATAAACTATCCATTCTATAAAGGTCAGGGAACAATAATACGCCGCAAGAGGACGGAAGAAATGCATCGTGTTGCAGAGTGGATACGATTTCAGGTATTTAACAGTTTCTAACCAGCTGATTAACTATTATGATTTCCCCAAACAGGTTTAACAGCATTAAGGCTCACACTGACAACATAAACATATGAGAACCAAATATCCATTGTCAGTGGAATTTCAGTCGCTATATTAAACATATACTAGGCTTCCTTTACTATTTGGAGACCACTTTTCTAATGTTTAACACTGAAATGAAATAAAAATGGAAACATCACAATGGCTCTTATTCATCAAAGTTGTGTCAGGTTTCTTCTGTACTTACTACCTACAGCTCCAACAAAATATAGGAATCACTGCTGAAATTCTTGAATGTTTGAGATCAATGGCTGTATCTCTCTTTAAAACTCTCTTTAATCTGTAAAGACACTAAGATTCTCAATAGCATCAAACCTGATAAACAGCTGTTAACCATTTGACTCATGAAATCAGTGAGGCATAAAGCAACATTTTTGTTAAGTGACGAGAGCTCTGGTGATTTTATAGGAGAATTTATATCGGGAAATGTCTCATATAAACAGACAAAGTTAGAAATTTTAATGATCGGTGTAAACATATTATTTTGTTTTAAAATCAATATAGTTGACTAACATCAGTCTGAAAATCATTATTTAGCATAAAATGTTCCAACATTTTGTTCCTAATATAAAATTATTTGTTTGACCAGTAAGAAACAAATTCCACAAAAAATATTAAATGTGTCCCTGAAACTCTTATATTAAACATGCACTTACAGACTCTACACTCTACTGATGTTTCAACCTCTTCTTTAGGTAAAACGTCCAAAAGTATCACTGAAACATAAGGCAAAACCTCCAAAACCATCACAGACACGCAAGTACCACTATCTTTATATGGTTTTCTCCATGTTAAATCTGTCATGTTTTAACTAAAAATGAAGCTGACTATGGCACTGACATTCAGACTGGACCTTTTTATCTTCATTAAAAACTAAGACCAAAACAGCCCCTGCTCATTAGCATTTTGTAATAACCATGCGTCATTTCTTTTTTTTTTTACAGAAAAGCTGAAGTTTCTGCGCGGTTTGTCTGGAAACACACTACATTCAGATGAGGATTTCATAAAAAAGCTGAAAGAACAGGTCCCCAACCTGAAGGAGGTGTCTACTGTGGAGGAGTGTGATTTTATTCTGTTCTTCTGTCCCATTGTGTCTCGAGCTGGAACTGATATTGAAGCAGCGCTGCAGAAGCTTCAGAGATTATCAGGTACCAGCCGTGATCAGTCTGAACTTTTAATGACCTCAGGGTTTGATGGCTGTATAATTTGGATAGGGTTTGATAAATTTAGATCATGTCGGTTTATGTATTTATCTCTTGTTTGTCTGTAGACACCAAGCCAGTGTTTGTAGTGGTGCTCCATCACACATTTGATCCTGACAGCGTCGTACCAGACAGCAGCAGAATTGTAAAGAGAGAGAGAACACTCAGTGTGGACTGTCTGTTCCATGAAGATGAAGGATTACTGCAGTGCTTCAGGAATGATGAAGCACTCTATAATATTTCAGAGTGGATAAACCCTCAGGTATTGGTCCCTCAACTTTTCTCTTTCTAAAATATAAATATCTTTTAATATATTCTAGCCACAACAATATATTGGTATAATTCAATTCAACTCTATTTTAATCTTTTAAAGATACTTTGCAATTTCTAGTAGATTTTAATTCACAGAACTTTTAAAACATTACATTACACACCCACATACAGATTTACAGCTTTTGAATATTGCTGTGATCTCCTTTTTACAGGAAAACAGTATAAACCCAGCTCACGTCTGTAAGTAACTTGATATTACTGTGTCCATTTTTATCTTTTATATCACATCTGTAAAATGAGCTGAATCTAGATTTGGAGGTTTTCTTAGAAAGATCAGAGGAAGTAAGAGTTTCTTGACCAAAAACCGACTGTTAAAATTGGGTTCAATGTCTTTTGCCTCTTTAATAGTTTACGGTGCAGATCCAGACACTCAGGTCAGTATTTAGACTCCTTCTGTAAACTCGACGGCCGTATATTCACACCACTGCTAACAATTCACAATTAAAATCATGTGAAAAACACCAGATGTGTTTGTTTCAGCAAACTGAATAAATTAATACACTGTTTTTCATTCCTACAATCTTTCAACAGGAAGAAAAAAGTACAGAATCAACAGCAGGTGAGTCACAATCAGTTCTGGAGCGACTGTAGTTCTGTTACAAAAAATCCTGAATTGCAGGACAAATTGTCAAATTCCATAATGTTGCAGAAACGTATGAACTCCTGACTCTTTGTGTGTCATCCCCATTTCCATTAATGGCAGCGCTCCACAATGTGTCAGAAAATGCCCAGCTGGTAGATGAGGAGTTTATGGGAAAGCTGAAAGAACAAATTCCCAACCTGAGGGAGGTGTCTAGGGTGGAGGACTGTGATTTTATTCTGAACTACTGTCATTTTGACCCTGATGCTGGTCTGGCCCCTGCAACAGTGCTGCATAATCAGCCAAATTTTCCAGGTACCCGTTGTGGTCAGACTAAAGTTTTAATTCACTGAAGATTTTCCAAGGCAAATATATATATAAAAGTTGGAATAGATGATATTTCTTTAAAAAAAACTTTGTTTTATATTTCATTTGGCTTAAAATACTTCTTACATCCCAAAAGCAAACAGTAAATTATAGTAAAAGTTCCTTTTTTTATATACACTACAAGGTGGTATAAACCCTGTGCAAGCATTTCACGCAGACATCACAATTTTTTTTTTTTTTACGTTTAAAAGCAAAACAAACAAACAAACAAACAAACAAACAAAAAAACAATGGCTTACTTGCCTGTCTAAAGCTGCTTTAACAATCCCTGACCTCCCTATGCACTCGTGCTGCCCATGTGCAGAGATGCCACACTCACCATTGACGACTGAAGAGGTGTGTAGAAAAGAAAGATGGCATGAGTTAAGGCTTTCTAACATCACAAGGCTTGAATAAAGCCAGAGAGCAGCCAGATTGAACATCACTGTAGCTGTTGGATGTTTTCTTACACTTGAATCAGACATGAGGTCAGTAAATAATACTGGAACATGGAGTTTTGGGCTCCTCAATCCTCACTTGATCGCTCTCTCTCACAGACTGAATAAATAGGTGGAAGACCTTGAGGGAGAAAATTCATACAAATAAACTCACTATGAGGAACAGGGCCCCATGTGTAAAGAAGTTGTGTCTGTTTCTTTACTCACTGGCCACATACAGAATAAACTATGTCCCAATAGCACCCTTAACCCTACAAAGGGCACATCACTGAATATAAAATTAACACTGACAGTCCCAAAGTTAGGGATACAAATGATTTTAGTATTTGACATGAAACTAACTTTGAGTGCATAAAAAGTCATTACCTACACTGTGCACTACATAGGGTGGAGTAAAATATTCCAGACTTAGTGTTTGTTGTGAAGCGATGCAAACAAATTATGCTCTTCCTGTGTTATAGAAGAGTGGCTTTAGAAGGAGGGTGAAAGTGGGGTGAGGGTTTTTTAGTTGGACTTTCCTGGTTTTGTAGAAAATTTCTGTTTTCTACAAAAATAAACATAATCTGATTTTACACATGCATCATTCTTCACTACAGGCACCAAGCCTTCTCTCATAGTAAAGGTCCATCACACTCCTGACATTGTAAGTACTGCAACAAGGAGCAGCAGCAGTTTACATGGAAAGAAAAACCTCTCTATAAACTATCCATTCTACAAAGGTCAGGGAACAATAATACGACGCAAGAAGATGGAAGAAATGCATCGTGTTGCAGAGTGGATACGATTTCAGGTATTTAACAGTTTCTAACCAGCTGATTAACTATTATGATTTTCCCAAACAGGTTTAACAGCATTAAGGCTCACACTGACAACATAAACATATGAGAACCAAATATCCATTGTCAGTGGAATTTCAGTCGCTATATTAAACATATACTAGGCTTCCTTTACTATTTGGAGACCAATTTTCTAATGTTTAACACTGAAATGAAATAAAAATGGAAACATCACAATGGCTCTTATTCATCAAAGTTGGGTCAGGTTTCTTCTGTACTTACTACCTACAGCTCCAACAAAATATAGGAATCACTGCTGAAATTCTTGAATGTTTGAGATCAGTGGCTGTATCTCTCTTTAAAACTCTCTTTAATCTGTAAAGACACTAAGATTCTCAATAGCATCAAACCTGATAAACAGCTGTTAACCATTTGACTCATGAAATCAGTGAGGCATAAAGCAACATTTTTGTTAAGTGACGAGAGCTCTGGTGATTTTATAGGAGAATTTATATCGGGAAATGTCTCATATAAACAGACAAAGTTAGAAATTTTAATGATCTGTGTAAACATATTATTTTGTTTTAAAATCAATATAGTTGACTAACATCAGTCTGAAAATCATTATTTAGCATAAAATGTTCCAACATTTTGTTCCTAATATAAAATTATTTGTTTGACCAGTAAGAAACAAATTCCACGAAAAATATTTAATGTGTCCCTGAAACTCTTATATTAAACATGCTCTTACAGACTCTACACTCTACTGATGTTTCAACCTTTTCTTTAGGTAAAACGTCCAAAAGTATCACTGAAACATAAGGCAAAACCTCCAAAACCATCACAGACACGCAAGTACCACTATCTTTATATGGTTTTCTCCATGTTAAATCTGTCATGTTTTAACTAAAAATGAAGCTGACTATGGCCCTGACATTCAGACTGGACCTTTTTATCTTCATTAAAAACTAAGACCAAAACAGCCCCTGCTCATTAGCATTTTGTAATAACCATGCGTCATTTCTTTTTTTTTTTTACAGAAAAGCTGAAGTTTCTGTGCGTTGTGTCTGGAAACACACTACATTCAGATGAGGATTTCATAAAAAAGCTGAAAGAACAGGTCCCCAACCTGAAGGAGGTGTCTACTGTGGAGGAGTGTGATTTTATTCTGTTCTTCTGTCCCATTGTGTCTCGAGCTGGAACTGATATTGAAGCAGCGCTGCAGAAGCTTCAGAGATTATCAGGTACCAGCCGTGATCAGTCTGAACTTTTAATGACCTCAGGGTTTAATGGCTGTATAATTTGGGTGGGGTTTGATAGCTGTATAATTTGGGTGGGGTTTGATGAATTTGGATCATGTCAGTTTATGTATTTATCTCTTGTTTGTCTGTAGACACCAAGCCTGCAGTTGTAGTGGTGCTCCATCACACATTTGATCCTGACAGCGTCGTACCAGACAGCAGCAGAATTGTAAAGAGAGAGAGAACACTCAGTGTGGACTGTCTGTTCCATGAAGATGAAGGATTACTGCAGTGCTTCAGGAATGATGAAGCACTCTATAACATTTCAGAGTGGATAAACCCTCAGGTATTGGTCCCTCAACTTTTTTCTTTCTAAAGTATAAATATCTTTTAATATATTCTAGCCACTCTCCACACTTTTATGTAAATAAAGTGGTATGGTAATTTTAAAAATGTGCCACAAAATAAACATCTAAACCAGTGGTACATTTATTATATGTCTATAAATTAAAGCAGTTTTTAATATGGAAATCACAATTCAACTCTATTTTAATCTTTTAAAGATACTTTGCTGTTTCTAGCAGATTTTAATTCACAGAACTTTTAAAACATTACATTGCACACCCACATACAGATTTACAGCTTTTGAATATTGCTGTGATCTCCCTTTTACAGGAAAACAGTATAAACCCAGCTCACGTCTGTAAGTAACTTGATATTATTTTGTCCATTTTTATCTTTTATATCACATCTGTAAAATGAGCTGAATCTAGATTTGGAGGTTTTCTTAGAAAGATCAGAGGAAGTAAGAGGTTCTTGACCAAAAACTGACTGTTAAAATTGGGTTCTATGTCTTTTGCCTCTTTAATAGTTTACGGTGCAGATCCAGACACTCAGGTCAGTATTTAGACTCCTTCTGTAAACTCGACGGCTGTATATTCACACCACTGCTAACAATTCACAATTAAAATCATGTGAAAAACACCAGATGTGTTTGTTTCAGCAAACTGAATAAATTAATACACTGTTTTTCATTCCTACAATCTTTCAACAGGAAGAAAAAAGTACTGAATCAACAGCAGGTGAGTCACAATTAGTTCTGGAGCGACTGTGGTTCTGTTACAAAACATCCTGAATTGCAGGACAAATTGTCAAATTCCATAATATTGCAGAAACGTATGAACTCCTGACTCTTTGTGTGTCATCCCCATTTCCATTAATGGCAGCGCTCCACAATGTGTCAGAAAATGCACAGCTGGTAGATGAGGAGTTTATGGGAAAGCTGAAAGAACAAATTCCCAACCTGAGGGAGGTGTCTAGGGTGGAGGACTGTGATTTTATTCTGAATTACTGTCACAATGACACCAAAGCTGGACTAGACCCTGCAACAGTGCTCCAAGATCAGCCGAATTTTCCAGGTACCAGCTGTGGTCAGACTAAGGCTTTAATACAATGAAGATTTTGAAGGTAATAAATGAACATTAAGAACATGGCTGGCAAAATAAATGTATCTGACTGTACACATGCTCTGTTCTTCACTAGACACCAAGCCTGCACTCGTCGTAAAGGTCCATCACACCCCTGACACCGGGAGAACTCTAGAGGACAACAGTTACAGTGAAGACAGGGAGAGGTACCTCAGTGTAAACTATCCGTTCTACAAAAATCAGGGAACACTGATACGCCGCAAGAAGAATGAAGATATACATCATGTTACAGACTGGATACTAAAAGTAGTTAACCCTATGGAACCAAATGTCCATCCAACAAACCATTCTGAACATTCAGTGACTGATGCTCAAAGAGGTTTAACAGAGTCAAGACACACATCGGCCAAGGTAAACATTTAAGAACCAGAATTCTGTATGCAACATTATTATTATTACTGTATTAATCATATAGTAGCATTTCATTATTGTTCAGAGACTATATTTAAAATTTTTAACGCTGTGATTAACTGAAAATGCTTTAAAAATGTTTTAAAAACTGAAAAAGCTTGAAAGTTTCAGGCCAGTGACTATCTCACTTTAAAACACTCTTTAATCTGTTGCATTTATACAATTCCTATAAACAATTGGTTGCACTTTGACTGAAGTAATCAGTGACACATACAGCAGGAGATACTCCTGGAAAAAGGTCAGAATTGTCATGATTTTAAAGGGGAGTTTATATCAGTTAATGTCTCATAAAAAACAGACAACGTTAAAGGGTGCACCAATGTGGCTAATTCTATTTCACCTTCACTTCAGGAGAAAGAAAATGTAATATTTGAGTGATCAGTGCAAACACAAATTATTTTGCTTTCAATACAGTCAACGTAGACAACTAAAATTAGTCCAATAATCAATCATTTGGAAAGGAAGGTACTTTACAAACCTAAATGCCTGAAATGCTGGAATTTTTCCCAGGTTAAATGTTCATAAAATGATTAAAATTAAAATTCCAGAAGTAAAATTACCTACAACTTCATTAGGATTATCATTCATCTAACTTTCAAGACACAAAACCTGTCATTCCCACAAACCACAGCCTTCACACTGTTACATTAAAGATGATCTTACAGACACTAAACTGTTACTCTACGTCTCTTTTAGATTAAACATTCAAAACCATCACAGACAAGTGAGTACCCTTTTCTTTATATAACTTTCTTCATGTGATATCTGTTAAGAACTAAGATCAAAAAGAACTAAGATCAAAAAATAACCCTGCTTTTAGATCATTAAGTAAGATGTCATTAAAACTTTGTAATAATCATGCGTCATTTCTTTTTTTTACAGAAAAGTTGAAGTTTCTGCGCGGTGTGTCTGGACACACACTATATTCAGACAAGGATTTCATAAAAAAGCTGAAACAACAGGTCCCTAACCTGAAGGAGGTGTCTACTGTGGAGGAGTGTGATTTTATTCTGTTCTTCTGTCCCATTGTGTCTCGAGCTGGAACTGATATTGAAGCAGCGCTGCAGAAGCTTCAGAGATTATCAGGTACCAGCCGTGATCAGACTGAACCTTTAATGACTTCAGAGTTTGATGGCTGTATAGTTTGGATGGGGTTTGATGAATTTAAATCATGTCGGTTTATGTATTTATCTCTTGTTTGTTTGTAGACACCAAGCCTGCATTTGTAGTGGTGCTCCATCACACATTTGATCCTGACAGTGTCGTACCAGACAGCAGCAGAATTGTAAAGAGAGAGAGAACACTCAGTGTGGACTGTCTGTTCCATGAAGATGAAGGATTACTGCAGTGCTTCAGGAATGATGAAGCACTCTATAATATTTCAGAGTGGATAAACCCTCAGGTATTGGTCCCTCAGTTTTTCCCTTTCAGCAAAATATATATCCATGTATATGTTTTCCAGTCAATGTCCACGCAACTATTAATACATGAAATGGCATGATAATAATAAAAATGTGCCATGGAATGAAAATTTACCCCATTGGCATATTTTTATATGTGTTTATAAAGTAAAGCAGTTTTTAATATTAAAACCACAATTAAACTGTGATTTCCTTTTTACAGGAAAATATTTCAAACCCACCACATCTGTGTAAGTAACCTGTCATTACTGTGTCCATTTTTATCATTTATATCACATCTGTAACATTGGCAGTATCTAAAACTGTGAAAGGTTTCTTAGAAAGATCAGAGGAAGTAAGAGATTCTTGACCAAAAACTGACTGTTAAAATTGGGTTCAATGTCTTTTGCCTCTTTAATAGTTTACGGTGCAGATCCAGACACTCAGGTCAGTATTTAGACTCCTTCTGTAAACTCAACTGCCGTACATTCACACCACTGCTAACAATTCACAATGCAACAATTCAAATCGTGTGAAAGACACCAGATGTGTTTGTTTCAGCAAACTGAATAAATTAATACACGGTTTTTATTCTAACAATCATTCAACAGGAGAAAACAAGTACTGAATCAGCAGGTGAGTCAGAATCAGTTCTGGAGCGACTGTGGTTCAGTTTTGAAGGTAATAAATGAACATCAAGAAACTAGCTGAGAGAACAAATGTATCTGACTGTACACATGCACTGTTCTTCACTACAGACACCAAGCCTCCTCTCGTAGTAAAGATCCATCACACTCCTGACACCACAAGGACTGTAGTGGACAACAGTTACAGTGATGACGGAAAGAAAATCCTCACTGAAAATGATCCAATTTACAAAAATCAGGGAACGTCAATACGCCACAAAAAGAGTGAAGATGTAAATCGTGTTGTAGACTTGATACAAGAGGAAGTAGTTAACCCTATGGAACCGAATGTCTGGTTCACAAACCATTCAGAACATTCATTGACTGATGCTCAAAGAGGTTTAACAGAGTCAAGACACACATCGGCCAAGGTAAACATTTAAGAGCCAGAATTCTGTATACAACATTATTATTATTATTTTATTAATCATATACTAGGATTTCATTATTGTTCAGAGGCTATATTTAAAATGTTTAATGCTGTTATAAACTGAAAATGCTTTAAAAACTGAAAAAGCTTGAATATTTCAGGTCAGTGATTATCTCACTTTAAAAAACCCTCTTGAATCTGTTGCATTTATACAATTCCTATAAACAATTGGTTGCACTTTGACTGAAATAATCAGTGACACATACAGCAGGAGATACTCCTGGAAAAAGGTCAGAATTGTCATGATTTTAAAGGGGAGTTTATATAAGTTAATGTCTCATAAAAAACAGACAACGTTAAAGGGTGCACCAATGTGGCTAATTCTATTTCACCTTCACTTCAGGAGAAAGAAAATGTAATATTTGAGTGATCAGTGCAAACACAAATTATTTTGCTTTCAATACAATCAACGTAGACAACTAAAATTTATCTGCATTTAAATGAATACCATGTTGATTTTAAATATGATCTTACATGCACTACAATGTTCCTTTACTCTTTAAAAAAAAAATTCCAAAAACATCACAGAAGCGTACAGCAAAACATTTAAAACCATCACAGAGGAGTACAGCAAAATATCCAAAACCATCAGAAAAGCGTGAGTACATGTTTCTTCATATGGTTTTTTTCATGTTGTTTCTCACAAAAAAAAAAAAAAAAAAAAAATCTACTCTATTTTGGTACTGACATTTTGGAACTGAGCCTATTAAACTAACATCAAAAATAATCCGTGCTTTTAGGTTTTTAAAAGGGATTTCAGTAAAATATTTGAAAGAAAATAACTATGTGGCATTTGTTTTAACAGAAAAGCTGAAGTTTCTGCGCGGTGTGTCTGGACACACACTATATTCAGACAAGGATTTCATAAAAAAGCTGAAACAACAGGTCCCTAACCTGAAGGAGGTGTCTACTGTGGAGGAGTGTGATTTTATTCTGTTCTTCTGTCCCATTGTGTCTCGAGCTGGAACTGATATTGAAGCAGCGCTGCAGAAGCTTCAGAGATTATCAGGTACCAGCCGTGATCAGACTGAACCTTTAATGACCTCAGGGTTTGATGGCTGTATAATTTGTGGGGATCATGTCGATTTATGTATTTATCTCTTGTTTGTCTGTAGACACCAAGCCTGCATTTATAGTGGTGCTCCATCACACATTTGATCCTGACAGCGTCGTACCAGACAGCAGCAGAATTGTAAAGAGAGAGAGAACACTCAGTGTGGACTGTCTGTTCCATGAAGATGAAGGATTACTGCAGTGCTTCAGGAATGACGAAGCACTCTATAATATTTCAGAGTGGATAAACCCTCAGGTATTGGTCCCTCAGTTTTTCCCTTTCAGCAAAATATATATCCATGTATATGTTTTCCAGCCAATGTCCACGCAACTATTAATACATGAAATGGCATGATAATAATAAAAATGTGCCATGGAATGAAAATTTACCCCCGTGGCATATTTTTTATATGTGTTTATAAAGTAAAGCAGTTTTTAATATTAAAACCACAATTAAACTGTGATTTCCTTTTTACAGGAAAATATTTCAAACCCACCACAGCTGTGTAAGTAACCTGTCATCCACCTGTGTCCATTTTTATCTTTTATATTACATCTGTAACATTGGCAGTATCTAGAACTGGGAAAGGTTTCTTAGAAAGATCAGAGGAAGTAAGAGTTTCTTGGCCAAAAACTGACTGTTGGGTTCGATGTCTTTTGCCTCTTTAATTTAGTGATTATAACTGACAACTAATTAAAAACCCCAAATTCAGTATCTCAGAACATTAGATTATTGTAAAAAGGTTCAATATTGAAGACACCTGGTGCCACACTCTAATCATCGATTTAACTCAAAACACCTGCAAATGCCTTTAAATTGTGTCTCAGTCTAGTTCTGTAGGCTCCACAATCATGGGGAATATTTGTGACTGGACAGTTGTCCAAAAGACAACCACTGACACCTTAAACAAGCAGAGCAAGACACAAAAGGTCATTGCTAAAGAAGCTGGCTGTTCACAGAACTGTGTCCCAGCACATTAATAGAGAGGCGAAGGGAAGGAAAAGATGTGGTAGAAAAAAGTGTACAAGCGATAACTGCACACTGGAGAGGATTGTGAAACAAAACCCATTCAAAAATGTGAGGGAGATTCACAAAGACTGGACTGCAGCTGGAGTCAGTGCTTCATTCATGGAATGAAAATTTACCCCCAGACATATGTAAGATATGGGTTTCAGCGTCACATTCCTTGTGTGAAGCCACTCTTGAACCTTCCAAAAAGGATTGGACTACTGCTGAGTGGTCCACAGTTATGTCCTCTGATGAAAGTAAATTTGACATTTTCTTTGGAAATCAAGGTCCCAGAGTCTGGAGGAAGAGAGGAGAGGCACAGAATCCATGTTGATTGAGGTCCAGTGTAAAGTTTCCACAGTCAGTAGTGGTTTGGGGTGCCATGTCATCTGCTGGTGTTGGTCCACTGTGTTGGTCCAAGGTCAACACAGCCGTCTGCCAGGAAGTTTTATGCTTCCTGCTGTTGAACAACTTTATGGAGATGCAGATTTCATTTTCCAACAGGACTTGGCACCTGCACACAGTGTCCTGGTTTAAGGACCATGGTCTCCCTGTTCTTAATTGGCCAGCAAACTCACCTGACCTTAACCCCATAGAAAATCTATGGGGTATTGTGAAGAGGAAGATGCAATACACCAGACCTAGGATGACCAGACGTCCTCTTTTACCCGGACATGTCCTCTTTTTTAGACTTAAATAAATGTCCGGGCAGAATTTCACAAACGTCCGGGATTTTGTTTTTCTAGAGCTTACATAGAATTTTGAGAAGCGTTTCGTTCACAAGCTAGTCCCGCCTTCCCCTACTCTGACTGGTTCGCTTGAGTGAGAAGGGGGCGTGGTGAAGTAGCCTACAATCTTCTGATTGCACGGTCTGACTGTAGAGCTACCGTTACTTGTTGATAACCTTTTCTGTAAAAATTTAATTGGTCAGTCTGCACATCAGTAGTCCTTGTTTACGTCAGGCAAAGCTCATGTACCTACCCTCATCTCGAGTAGCTATGCCGAAACGTAAATGTAAGTTCTCGGATGAATTAAAAAAGAAATTCCCATGTTTTCCCATGTGTAGTAAATAAAGGTGTAAAGGACCTAAGAGCACACATAGGTTCAGCTAAGCATGCAACGGCAGTGAGGGGCGAGACCCCCCCAAGATGTGTCCTCTTTTTCACCATCTCAGATCTGGTCACCCTAGCCAGACCCAACAATGCAGAAGAGCTGAAGGCCACTATCAGAGCAACCTGGCCTCTCATTTAACACCTGAGCAGTGCCACAGGCTGATTGACCCCACACTGCACCGCATTGCTGCAGTAAATCACACAAAAGGAGCCCCAGCTAAGTATTGAGTGCTGTACATGGTCATATTTTTCACGTTCATAATTTTCAGTTGGCCAGCGTTTCTAAAAATCCTTTTTTTGTATTGGTCTTAAGTAATATTCTACTTTTCTGAGAAACTGAATTTGGGGGTTTTAATTAGTTGTCAGTTATAATCATCAAATTAAAAAAAATAAACACTTGAAATATATCAGTCTGTGTGTAATGAATGAGTATAATATACAAGTTTCACTTTTTGAATGTAATTACTGAAATAAAACATCTTTTTCATTATATTCTAATTTTATGACCAGCACCTGTGTGTGTGTGTGTGTGTGTGTGTGTGTGTGTGAGTGCTTATTAAGTTAATAACAAAAATAAATTTAAAAAACCCATCTTTATTGACTATCTCTTATTTAGTCAAGGCAGTGACCCTTTAAAAGGACACACACCTCAGGAAGACAAAGGATAAACAGTCATCAGTCATAAACATAAATCAGAAATGGAGGAAATGCAACAGGATTGTACCTCAGAATAATTAAAAGTACAAGGAACTAAGTAAAACTGTCTCCAGACCCTCAAGAGGACACTTGGACAAACTCTAAATAATCTGTATGTTTTGACTTAAAAACACACCTACTAACAGTGTCCAACTCTCTGGAGAGAACACTGCCGATGAGGATACACATCAGATATGTTCACAATGACTGAAGGAACATGAAAAGTGTCACAGCATCACATCAGGACTGAAAACACATGAACCAATTTATCTGAACAGACACCACTAAATTAAGTTAAAAGAGCAGCCATTTTCTCGAGTGAATTTTCTTCTCCATATCTTCAGCTGTTACACTGGCACCTAGTGGTTGTTTCAGGTACTGTGTACTATTTTAAATATAGCTGTGCATTGAGGGATTACTTCTTTCCAGAAGAAGGGAGAAAGAGTAACTAGGTTAAGTTAATACTTTTGTAATGATTTCTTCTTTGTCAACAGCAATGGGCTTGAGAATTGCTTGTTAAAAATAGTTTGACTTAAATATATTAACATATATTTGTAGAGGTGTGATTTAGTTTGTCCCTATGTTCTGTTCAAGCTTCTTACAGTTTAAACACTTGATTCATGTCCAACAGTGTATAGGTGTGTATAAACATGTACACCACTGTGTATTATAAATGCATTCAGTATGTTTATTATTCCAGTGTAACTCCAGTTGGGTTGGGGTCTCTTTACACTTTACAGAAAATATGTAAAGGCATATAAGCATATAAAGAAGTTATTTCCATAAAAACTATTTAATCATTTTTGTTTGTAAATGTGCTAACGACAGACTAATTCTTTAAGACTAAATGTCACAAAGCAAGTATTTGTTTAGTCCACAAATATCTCTGATCATATAGACTGTCCTGACAATACATTCAAAAAAATAGAAACAATTTGCCATAAAAGTCTAACTGATACTTAACATGTTATTTGTAATGTAATGAAAAGTATAATCAAGTACTATAAAGCAAACAGATCTAGTCCATAAGTGTGTTAGCTGTAGGTGCAGTTGGCCTATCTCTGTGACTCTAAAGCAGCTCTGAAATATTTATTTGAGATAAACAAAAATATGATTGGAATATTAAAAATATGTATATTACTTATTGCGATATATTAAATAATGTTCATTACCTTACCTTTTTTCTATTTATTTTCCCTATGGCATATATATAAACTAATGTATTATATGAATATATCATGTCCCTCTTAATTTACATAATGTAAAACTTACCAAAACGTGTCTAAACGCCACTGTAGTCAATTTCTGTCCCAATGTTTAAGCACTGGTGTCCCCTTCAGTCCTACAATGCCAGGACAGACCTAAGAGGGGAAAAAAATAATAAAATAATATATATATATATTCAATATGTGTGTGTCTGTGTGTGTTTGTGTGTGTGTTTTAAAATCAAAAAACACTTTAGATATTTCTTATTTACAGAACTATATTGGGTAGTAAAACATTGACAGAATAAAGCACTGACTATATTGTAGTAATAGAGCATTTATGAGGAGAAAATAGCGCCAAAATATTTGTTAGTTTTGCATAAATATGAAAGAAAAATGCCAGATTACACAAATTATTATTTAAAATGTGTTTAATAATATTATGTGAGAACTTTGAACATGGAAATATAATTCCCTACATTATTAAAAAATATGATATTACTTTAACAAGTAGTTAATCGCTGCATATAAGGTTTTGCTCGTTTTAGAAGTGTTAAAATCAGAAATGAATCATGTCGTCCATCATGTTCCATCAGTGCAACAAAGGCAGTGAGGGAGAAACTAACTAAAGAAAAGAGGGGGATTCGAGAAACATAAATGAAAGATAGCTTTTAACATTTTTAAATGATTGTATAATTAATGCTAAAATATATGTGAATTAAAAACTAATAACAAATGAATATTTTTCAGTGGGCTGAAAACAAGCAAACCACAAGTGCATAATTTTATATATAACGTACAGAACACAACAAATGGTTTTAAGCTAAAATTGTTTGCACAATTGACCGAGTCAGTTCTGTCAGCACATGTCTTCCTAAAACAGTAGGTGGCGCTATGGATGCACTGTCAAAACCGTGGAGGTCATGCTGTCTAATAACCTTTATGAAGAGAGATATGTTGGTCAATATGTACAAGACTACGTCTATATCAAAGTTGCTTTTTTAATTTAAAAAGCTTGGTTATCAATTCATGTATTTACAAAACTGCAATGATATATTTTATTTGAGCAGTTATCCCACTTACAAGCTAAGTTGCATAAAAAATACATTTTCAGATCTAACACACTTGCACACTGATATAACGTTACACATCAATAACTGTAAGTTTGCTTAAAGAAGAGTTTGCACACTCTTTAATGACCTCATAACCTGGAGTTTCCAGCAACATCAGAGGAGGATGATGTAATATCTGTCGTTGTAAAAACTGATAGACAAAGTCTTACATTTTTCTCACTGAGATAATCAGATTAGACTCGGATCTCTTGATACAGGCATGGCCCTGACTACAGAATGACAGGATGGCTTTAAATAAACTATGGAGCCCTACTGGTTCCCTCCGTTTTTAAAATAAAATTGGGAAGCTTAGGGATGCCTATATATAATGTCTTTGTATATATATAGTGTGTGTGTGTGGACCTTAATTATTAAGTCGTGTGCACTTATTACATTTCTAGTTCCCATGCCTTATTACCCAATCAGAAATGACGTTCCTGTCTGTGATTGGCTGAGAGGGTCTGTGTGTGAGTCGCGGTATTGGTTTGGAAACAGTTCATAATCATCAAACCACAGCTTCCTTCTTCCACCCATCATATTCACCTTTTGTGTGTGTGTGTGTGTGCTCTCTAATAAATTGTGCCGCTGCTCAACACCAAAACAACTGTAGACCACTCTGATTGGTCCGTGTAACAGAACGCGTTAATGTGATAAAACACTTTGTGAGTGTGCTTTACTCTGACTGGACAAAGTTGGAGCAGTGTGGATGAATGTTTTATTCTGATTGGACAGCGTGTGAGCGGACATTATTCTGATTGGACAGTTTAGGAGAACGCGTTAAACTGATAGGACAATGTTGGAGCTTATATTATTCTTAATGTGCAGGATAGGAGAATGCATTACTGTGATTGGGCAATGTGGAAGAATGCTTTATTCTGATTGGACAGTGTGTGAGCGGACGTTATTCTGATTGGGCATGTAATGGGATAGCATAAATCCGATTGGACAAAGATGGAGCTTGCATTGCTGTGAAGCTTGCATTGGATATTTTAGAATATTGCATGACTCTGACTGGACAGGTTTGCAGACTGTTTTATTCTGATTGGACCGTGTTTAAGCAGTCGTTACTCTGATTGGACAGTATGGGAGTGAGATTTACTCTGATTGGAGCGTACGTTAGTCGCTCTTTGTGGTCAGCTCGCGCGAACATTCACAAGTTCGCTCTTCTGCAAGTTTCCCACACTGCCGCGCGCGCCACTTTCTGAAACTTTCGCTTTTGCTCAGTTTAACTCTATAACGGAGCCGAGCTGGGGCTGTTCTCCTGCTCTGCTCTTTTGTTTGTTTGTTTGTTTACTGAAACTGGAAATTACTCCGAGACTTAAGATATGGAGACACATCTGCTCAGCTTTCTGCTCCTCAGTAAGTACCTTCATCTTCTACAGCGCCTGCGCCTTCAGAGGAAGAGGAGCAGGGCACGAGCCGAGCTCAGGAGCGCTTTAGTTTAAGCTTAAGTTTCTCGTTTGTTTGAACGGAAGTGTTATTACGTATACCTTCAGGTTTATTTGAGTTGGGTTAGAGTTATATGAGGTTTCTCTGAGTTCAGGATTATTTGAGCAACAGGGTTTAAACAGTTTTAGGTTCAGGTTTATTTGAGCTGAGGTTTATGTTCAGGTTTATTTGAGATGAAATATTTATAAGGTTTAGGTTTATTTGACTTGAAGGTTTAGTGTGTGTGTGTGTGTGTGTGTGTGTCTATGTGTGTGTGTGTGTAGGGATATTTAGGCTGTTTAAGGCAAATGAATGGCTGCAAGTGGTAGGAAGTGTGTGTGGTGTGTGTATTGTGCAGTGTGAAGTGTGTGTGGTGTGTGTATTGTGCAGTGTGTGTGGTGTGTGTATTGTGCAGTGTGAAGTGTGTGTGGTGTGTGTATTGTGCAGTGTGTGTGGTGTGTGTATTGTGCAGTGTGAATTGTGGGTGGTGTGTGTATTGTGCAGTGTGAAGTGTGTGTGGTGTGTGTATTGTGCAGTGTGAAGTGTGTGTATTGTACAGTGTGTGTGGTGTGTATATTGTGCAGTGTGTGTGCATTGTACAGTGTGAAGTGTGTTTGTGTTTGCAGTCTTCAGTGTGTGTGGTTTGTGGTTTGTGAGTCTGTGTTTATGAGCTGACTGTGATCACCAGTGAGAATCTACATCTGTTTAAGGTGGAATGGAAAGTTGTGTGTTTGTGTGAAACTGTGTCGGCGCGTGACCATTTACAACTGAACAAAGAGAGGATACACACTGCACACTACACATCATCACTGTGATATCTCCTTCCATCAGCCCCTCACACTCTCTCACTCTTTCTGTCTGTCTCTCTCTCTCTCTCTCTCTCTCTCTCTCTCTCTATGTGTGTCTCTCAGTCTCTCTTTCGATAAATATTTTCCAATATCATTAAAATGGCCAGTACTTTAGGATACTCATAAATGCTTTTGGAAACTGGTCAGTACTGTGGGGTTCAGGTCAGTATTGTGGGGTTGAGGTCAGTACTGTGAGGTTCAGGTCAGTACTGTGGGGTTCAGGTCAGTATTGTGGGGTTGAGGTCAGTACTGTGAGGTTCAGGTCAGTACTGTGGGGTTCAGGTCAGTACTGTTGGGTTGAGGTCAGTACTGTGGGGTTCAGGTCAGTATTGTGGGGTTGAGGTCAGTACTGTGGGGTTCAGGTCATTACTGTGGGGTTCAGGTCAGTACTGTGGGGAACTGGTCAGTACTGTTGAGTTCAGGTTAGAATTGTGGGGTTGAGGTCAGTACTGTGGGGTTGAGGTCAGTACTGTGGGGTTGAGGTCAGTACTGTGGGGTTCAGGTCAGTACTGTTGGGTTGAGGTCAGTACTGTGGGGTTCAGGTCAGTACTGTGGGGTTCAGGTCTGTACTGTGGGGTTCAGGTCAGTAGTGTGGGGTTGAGGTCAGTACTGTGGGGTTGAGGTCACTACTGTGGAGTTCAGTTCAGTACTGTGGGGTTGAGGTCAGTACTGTGGAGTTCAGGTCAGTGCTGTGGGGTTGAGGTCAGTAATATGGGAAGCTGGTCAGTACTGGTGAGTAATGTGGAGTATGGGTCAGTACTGGTCAGTACAGTGAAGTATGAGTCAGTACAGTGGTGTACGGGTCAGTACTGGTCAGTACAGTGGAGTATGGGTCAGTACAGTGGAGTACAGGTCAGTTCTGGTCAGTAGAGTGGAGTACGGGTCAGTACTGGTCAGTACAGTGGAGTACGGGTCAGTACAGTGAAGTACAGGTCAGTACCAGTCAGTACAGTGGAGTATGGGTCAGTACTGGTCAGTACAGTAGAGTATGGGGGCAGTACAGTAGAGTACAGGTCAGTACTGGTCAGTACAGTGGAGTACAGGTCAGTACTGGTCAGTAAAGTGGAGTACAGGTCAGTACTGGTCAGTACAGTGGAGTACAGGTCAGTACTGGTCAGTAAAGTGGAGTACAGGTCAGTACTGGTCAGTACAGTGAATTACAGGTCAGTACTGGTCAGTATAGTGGAGTACGGGTCAGTACAGTAGCGTACAGGTCAGTACTGGTCAGTACAGCGGAGTACAGGTCAGTACTGGTCAGTAAAGTGGAGTACGGGTCAGTACAGTGGAGTACAGGTCAGTACTGCTCAGTACAGTGAAGTACAGGTCAGTACTGGTCAGTAAAGTGGAGTACAGGTCAGTACTGGTCAGTACAGTGGAGTACAGGTCAGTACTGGTCAGTAAAGTGGAGTACGAGTCAGTAAAGTGGAGTACAGGTCAGTACTGGTCAGTACAGTGAATTACAGGTCAGTACTGGTCAGTATAGTGGAGTACGGGTCAGTACAGTAGCGTACAGGTCAGTACTGGTCAGTACAGTGGAGTACAGGTCAGTACTGGTCAGTAAAGTGGAGTACGGGTCAGTACAGTGGAGTACAGGTCAGTACTGGTCAGTACAGTGAATTACAGGTTAGTACTGGTCAGTATAGTGGAGTACGGGTCAGTACAGTAGTGTACAGGTCAGTACTGGTCAGTACAGTGGAGTACAGGTCAGTACTGGTCAGTAAAGTGGAGTACGGGTCAGTACAGTGGAGTACAGGTCAGTACTGCTCAGTACAGTGAAGTACAGGTCAGTACTGGTCAGTACAGTGAAGTACAGGTCAGTACTGGTCAGTATAGTGGAGTACGGGTCAGTACAGTAGTGTACAGGTCAGTACTGGTCAGTACAGTGGAGTACAGGTCAGTACTGGTCAGTAAAGTGGAGTACGGGTCAGTACAGTGGAGTACAGGTCAGTACTGCTCAGTACAGTGAAGTACAGGTCAGTACTGGTCAGTACAGTGTAGTACAGGTCAGTACTGGTTAGTAAAGTGGAGTACGGGTCAGTATAGTGGAGTACAGGTCAGTACTGCTCAGTACAGTGAAGTACAGGTCAGTACAGTGGAGTACGGGTCAGTACAGGTCAGTACAGTGGAGTACGGGTCAGTACTGGTCAGTACAGTGGAGTACGGGTCAGTACTGGGGGCTGGTTTAATGGTTGCTGTGTTGTTCCAGTGTCTCCTTTAACCCGTGGCTTTAACCTGGACACGGCGCATCCTAGAACATTCTCATCTCCAGAGGACGGCTCTGCGTTCGGTCACCGCGTCTGTCCCTTTGGGTCAAAGCCAGAAGACAGGTGAGTGTGCTGTCTTCACACGGCCACTGTCTGTCCACACACTTCACACTACATTCTCAGAGTAAAGGTACTCTACAGGAACATTACTGTCACTAAAGCTACAAACAGTGGAGTAAATATTTAAAGGTACAGCAGTGGTGTTAGAGTCCAGTTGTGTTCCCTAAAGGTTCATGACATTCTCTTCTCCAGAAGGAGAGGGGGATCTCTGTAATCTTTCATTACACAACTGTGGAGAATGAAAGAACACAATAAAAGTCCTGGAGATGAAACGGGGCGAATGACATCAACACAACTTTAACATCCACTGTTAATATAGAGTAAGGTACAGTTCTGTTCCTAATTAAAGGTGCAGTATATGTTCCAGTGAGGGTACCACCACAGAGACAAATTTTCTGACTGTAGCTTTAATTCATTCACTGTTTGAGGGGTGTCTGGGTTCTGACGACAGTAAGAGTGACGTGTTCACTGTTGAGAAATGATGACACAGTCAGGAAGTGATGATGCTCTTTCTCAGCATGTCTAGCAGTCAGCAGTGAGAAACACACTCCCTCCACTCCTCCACACCTCCAGATAGATATAATTCCTGTCTTCATTACACATCACTTAAAAATGACTCCCTCTCTTCCCCACAGTGGAACACAGCAGTGTTCTCCCTCTGTGTAAACAGCCCTGTTCAAAACCCCCGCTTTCAGCACCTGTTCCTTTAAATGATAGTGAGCCGCTCGCTGTTCACCCCGACCCTGAGCGCACAGCAGTGAGGAGCGAGGAGCAGAAGGTTTCTAGCCGTTTCTTACTCAGTGCTCTTATTTCAATGCGCTCGTTGTGTCTGTTTTGCTGTGTTTAACCTCGTCTTTGCGCTCTCACATAAACGCGGGTCCAGCGCTGTGATTGGACAGACTCAGACAAGGGGGCTGGGCCATTCTAAAGTCTCTGCACTTGATGTCAGAAGCGGAGAAGATTCAGAACGGCTCTAGGCAGCGCACAGAAAACTGACTGGGGTCTTGTTTCACAATGTGTGGGTTGGTGGCCACATAAATGTGAGCATGCTCTGAATGAAGGAGTTTTCAGGGAAAAGCATTAAAGTGGCTGTATCACTCCTAAAGTAATTCTCTTTTGCATTGTAATTGAAAGAGGTTAATGTAGTATGTAAACACTGATAATTATATTTCAGAATTGAAGCAGATTCATAAGCCTAGCTGAGCAAACATACAGCATTTAATTTCCTGTTTTTGTGATGTCACAAAAGACAGTGAGTTATGGTATATCCACCTGTAGAGACGGAAGGAACATCTGTGAAACTGTAAGGAACAGAGTTCCCAGAATTCTCATCAGAGGACAGTATCACTCTGTAATTTATCAACACAGAGTCACAGTCAGAGCCAGAGTGGTGAAGTGGATCAGACACAGCAGTGCTGCTAGAGCATTACACTCTGATATTTAACACAGGTAGCAGCGTATTCCGCAGTGTATCTTTAAGGTTAAATCACACCGTTATTGATCTGTTCCTTACTGATCGAGGAAGAAAGCGGACACTCAGGGCTGAGGTTGCTGGTGAGGTCGGGGTCCGTGAACAGAACCCCAGCTGTGGGTCGGTTCTTGAATGAGATTCTAAAAGTGAAAGGAGGGGTCGGGTTCCCTCTGAGCTGCAATTAATCTCCCACCGGAAATAGACCATCATTTACAGTCACCATAAACAGGAAGAGACTTCACCGAGACCCTCTCCATATCAGAGCGAGAAAAGAGAAATACACTTCCTTCCTCAGGGCAAACAGACCTCAGTAACACACTGTGTTTGTCTCGATTTCTCTGTTCTCTTTCTTTCTCTCATTGTTCTCTCTTTCTCTCTCACACTCTCTCTGTTCTCTCACTGTCTCCTTCTCACTGATCTCTTTCTGTTCTCTTTCTTTCTCGTATTGGCCTCTTCCTCTGTCTTCTCTCTCTCTCTCTCTCTCTCTCTCTCTCTCTCTCTCTCTCTTCTTTTGTGTGTAGAATGAAGAAAGGCGGAGTGTAGGGGACTGTGGTGTTTATTTGTGCAGTGTTTCTACTGAGGGCTTAACTTTTAATCAGCTGTTTATTATTAAACTATTATTAATAAAATATTAATGTTGTTTGGATTGAGTGGCAGTCAGTAATTTCATGTGAGTCAGGGTTAACTGCTCTGCCCCCCCCCCTTATCTCTCTCCCTCTCTCTCTCTCTGCCCCCCCCCCCTCCCCCCCTCTCTCTCTCTATGCAGTGTGTTGGTGACGGACCCTCTCTATGCCAATGGGACGGGGGGACTGTACAGATGTTCCTATGGCAGTGGTCGATGTGAACCTGTCCGTGTTGATGGTGAGTGTGGAGAAAAGCATGCTGGGAAAGCAGCACCCAGCCTGTTCCCCTGTCGCCCTGGAAACCCTATTCGCTTTAAACACGGGTCAGACCTGTGTTTAAACCCTAACCCTGGTCATGTTTTTCAGGACGTGTTCACACTGTATCAAACCATATCCCAAAACACAGTGGACAATTTTCAGTGCACTCAAACAATCCCACAATGCACTGCAAAAGCACATAACAGATATCACATTACCCATAATCCACAGCGTTGTTTGGTAAAAACCCACATGAGGTAGTGTCCGAAATCAGTCTCTACTCTCCTGACTCCAGTTCGCTATAATAGTTACTATAGTGAATAATGCCGGGAATAGGGAGCCATTTCAGACACAGGGCCTTTCCCCCTGAGAAGTGTGAGCAGATTAAACACAGTGGCCTCATTCGTGATACGGGAGCAGAGCGACTCTGTGCGGAAATTGTTAATAAATCACTTTTTTTGTAGAAATCAGGATTCATCAAAATGTTCGTAGTCTCGAAATGTTCGTAGGTACCAAAGAAATTTACACCTGCTCCTGAAAATGCGTGTGCGTAATGTCCGACAGACGCTGAACGTATCATCTGACCGAACTAAACTTTAAATAAAAGTTAATAAAAAATAATTAAAAGGCATGAGCTAAATAAATAAACAACACATTTCTTAATAATCAAACGAAATTTCACAAGACAGTCCTCCCCCTGGTGCAGCCTGTTATTCAGAGCAACTTCCTGTGGCTGAAGGGCCATTGCTTGCTGAATTATTTTGTCCCTCGTGTAGTCAGACAGTTACTTAATGTGGACCAGCGTGATATAAAAGGGTCTAAAGTCTGTAAACTGTGTAATCAGCTGATGCTGCGCTGCCGGATGTACCAGACCTCTCCACACAGAGAACTATAAAGACTTTAGAGATGACACAGGTTTATAGTTTATCAGCTGAGTGGGGTCTCTGTTCAGTTTTAGGTCTGTTCTCTTCCCGAACCTGTGCAGGAGCTGCCCGCGGTTGGCTCCTTAGACACCTCCAACGTTTTATAACTAGCTTATTATAATACGAACACATTTAAAGTGTGTGTGTGTGTATATATGAGTGTGTGTGTGTGTGTATGAGTGTGTGTGAGAGAGTGTGAGAGTGAGAGAGTGTGTGTGTGTGACCCCAGCTATAAAATAAAAATTCACTTCTTCAACTCGTTCTGAAATGTTGTAATGAAATGATTTCCTGCTTGAGAGAGAAGCACCTGCGACATCACAACCACGAGGCGTTTAAAGGGACATTCCAGTCACACGCTCCATTGGCACAGACTTCAGTTTCATCACATTTCATCACATCTAGCAGCGTAGAGCAGAGGCGTAGGCCTGTCCCCAGCAGTGGACCGGAGGACGCCAGATCGCTGCAAGAACAGCCGACTAATAGAGGAGTGTCCAACAAACTGGATCAGGATTAAACACGTACAGAATTATAATGAGTTAAAGTTCAGGAGGCTTTACCCTCATCCAGGTTTATACAACTACACAGTGAAACGAGACAAGGCTCTTCCAGAACCAGAACACCAGGGGAAAACTAAATACAGGGATAAAGACACACAGGAGAGACACTAAATACAGGGACAAAGACACACAGGAAGAGACCATGTGGTTGTAAATATTTACCAGTGCACAGAGAAGGGTAACGTGAGGAACAGTAACAGAGTACAGCACTGAATAATACACTCCTCTAGCTGCAGAGAGAAAATATTAATATATTTGCAAAAGTCCTGTACAGATAGAGAAGAAATGAAATGTAATATGTAGTGTCTCTGTCTTTTGTTATGAATGAATAAATGAATGAATGGAACAGTGAATGATTAGTGTTCTTGAGAAAATTATGAGCTCATCTGGGTTTTAATCACAGACACCATGACAGCGAGTGCCAGACTGAGGCTGTTCCCCGACCTGCTCCTCTCTCTCACAGATTCACTAATCTGACCCTATAGCTGCTCCGCTCCTGTCCACACCCTGGA